>NW_017306596.1:1981-111685 GCF_000935625.1 Nanorana parkeri | reverse complement strand
GAGCATGTTCGGCCGACCCGAAGCCACACGAAGCAAGCCGATGTACGGCTGATTTCAGCCGATGTACGGCTGAAATTAGCTGTACCAGCCTGAAGTGAATAGCCGAACAGTGTTCGGCTCACTTCACTTCAGATCGGTCATTTACTCGGCTGCCCTCGGCAGCTTTGTGAATAGACCCCTCTGTTACTTCCCTTTTCAAATGTAGTCTAATAACACCAGTATACTTAAATATCCTTTGTATAATTTCTGTCCATGTTCTTAAACCAAACCTACACTAGAAATAGGTGAAACTTCCAGGCTCTACAAAGGTGAATATGAGCATATTTGGGACAAGATCTCTGCTGCTTTAAAAGAGAAGGCATGGAAGGAATCACTGCTACATGCTAAAATCAGCAGAAACTTGGTGTGCAATTCGGAATGATCTTGGAAGACCCTTTAAAGAAAAAAAACTAATTATGCAACAATTCAAGGACATACATTTGTATTATATTATAGAATATATTCAGGCAAATTTTAGGATACAGTATATTTGGTCCAGCTGTAAAGTCATTCAAATTGTTTATCATGTTTGTTTGAATACTTATAGTATAATCTTATTAAAAATCTATAATTTCCCCTCTCTTCCCCTCATCTTTTACACACCAGAAATTAGTGCAGGAAATCAGAATGTCATCCTATATTATCTGCATTGTAAAATGATTTGCAACTAAACTGTGCTTATTTTTCTTCAGCTAATGTGTACATGTGTCCAATACATCAATGATCTAACACGTTACTTGAGGAATGTGCCTGCACCCACTCTAACTACAGAATATAGAGAAGTTCCTAATGCACCCTTGACCATTGAGATCGAGCTTGCCATTATCTAGTTCCCTATTAGACATGTAAGCCGGCAAAAAATGTGTTTCATTTTGGATTTGTCTTCCTTTTGGGTCCGAACGCCATTTCGTTTCATTATTCGGATTTGGATCTTTCGAAATTTCGTTTTATTTTTGATGGGGGTCACGTGTCCAATTTAGTTTCATTTTGAAAGAGATTTGGATCCGAAATTCAGATCATTCGGATCCGAAATTTAGTTAAAAGAACATTCGTTTTTGTTTGCATTTGGCCTCATTGACATTCGGACATTCAGATGTATCCAAATCTCTGAATTCCAAAAATGTCACCCGAATTTGCATTTGGAATTAAACAAAATTGACACGTCTAGTTCTCATATTGAAAGCAAACAAGGATTCAACTAAATGTGATTCATACTGGCTCATATTGCTAATTAATGTAAGTATGAAAATAATGGGTAAAGGTTCAGTGCTATGGTGTAAAGACTCGTCTGGCCAACATCCGGGAGGGAGTTCCAGTGGATGGAGAGATCCTAGAGAAGTCCTGAAGGCAAGCATGGGAGGCGTTGACAAGGAAGTAACAGAGCAGGAGGTTTCGGGAGAAGCGAAGAAGACTTTGCTTTGTGGGCCCTGGATCTCATCCCCACATACCACCTTCTCATTTAATGATTCCAGTCTATAAAAGATTATTATTATGATCCTACAGTATGTATGTGCAGTGTCTATCTGAAATGTATGTTTTCCAGCTGTATTATAAGCCACCAGTTGGAAACAACTGAAGTCTTGTCTTTTGGGTTCTATTTTTTAGTGTCATCACAACACAGCATAAAATCTTATTTATAAAATATATTTCTGCCACTGAAGCACACATACAGAAAACCTTTACTAGGAATAAAAGATGCATTAGTAATTGTACTTACAATATACCACATGCTTGGCCACTTCGGATCATTGAAATAGGCAGAATGTATGTTAGTAACTTTATAATCCCTCTTCGTTCTCCTCTTGACCACTTGCTGTTCTATCCATTCTACCTGTGGACACAATTAAGAAAACAATTCGTGAGTGAAGTGTACACTATATCGACCTTGAATTAATTACTCCTTCCATTAATAAACCCTATAAACTCTTGGCCCTCGTTCACACCTGAACGTTTTGTAGCGCGTTCTACGCTCGACGAACGCTCTACAAAACGCTCAAAAATATAAATCCCATTGTATTCAATGGTCTCGTTCCCACCTTGGCGTATTTCCGCCCGTCCCTAACGCGCTACAAAACGGCCCACGCCTTAAAAGGTACATATACTACTTTGGGCCGTTTTGTTGCGCGTTTCCACTGGGATACAGCCAAGTAGCCTTCAGAAACGCGCGTTTGTCGTTAGACTTTTTTAAAAAAACTGCGCGACGGTCGCGCAACATACGCGCATATGCAATACGCCTAGGTGTGAACGAGACCTTAGTGTCAGAGTTCCAGAATTGCTAATTAATTTATGAGTACAAATATAGGTGCTATACCACACAAGCAATTTGGAACAGAGAAGTGAGCTAAGGAAAATATAGATGGTCATAATTGTGGATGACAACACCACATCTTACCTCATCTTTGGAGCTTCCTTTGTCACTGCTCGCTCATTGGCGATCAGTCAGCATCGTCAGCATCAAGTGAGGAAACAAATGACACAGGAGGCTGCAAAACCAACTGAGGACATGTGTACAGCATGTGAAGTCAAAACTCCTGATCTACATACTTGTTAAAGGAGAACTATGACATGAGTGATTTCCACTCACCTCATAGTTCTAAGCCGACCTGTGACAATGAGACTGTCACAGGTCGGCTCAGTAGATCGGGAGGTGAGAGAACACATACCGGGTTCCCTCACCTCTCGATCCTGTCACGGCTCTCTGCCGTGACAGGGGGAGGGGCTGGATTCCCCTCTCCCCGCTCCGATCTGCCAGCGCTGACTGGTGGAACGGACGGGGGAGGGGGCGGGTACAGCTGGCTCTGCCTCTAGATAGGCAGAGCCAGCTGTCACTCACGCAGCTGGGCGGATCCCGTCATCTAAGTCGGTATCCGCTCCAGGTGCAGCGTCTCAGTATACCGCGAGCTGTAGCTGTAGCTCGCGGTATACTGAGCTTAGGGTAACGGGAGGACGCTAGTTTGTGTCCTCCCGTTACCCCAAGGAGAACTATGGGGAAAAACACTGACCCCATAGTTCTCCTTTAACCCTCAGTGACTCACAGAGTATTGATGGCAGGAGATTTACGGGAAAGTTAGGCAACTAAGGCAGCCTCCATAATTGTTTTATGACACAGCAATCTTTTAAAATCTAATTTTTGCATGGGACTAACAATTGGAAACCACCCAGTTGCTATCAGCAAATGAGGCAGTTTATAATTGTATACTTTCATAAATGAGGCAGAAAACATTAGAGACAACAATGTCCACATGAAAGCAAGTAATTAAGTAAGAAGCAAGTAAGTAAGTAAGCAAGTAACAGTCAATGACTGTTGCCAATGGAGCTGGCTCCTGAAAAATCCTGCTGGCTCCTGGATTGGACAGACTGGCTCTTGAATTCCATATTAATTTGTCCTCCCCTGCCTTAGGTTCTAAAGGACCTTGTCCTGGCAATGCATGTAAATATGTTTATATTTGAGGATGCAGGTATGCTGTCAGTGGAAAATATTGCTATTTCTTTTACCACTGGAAGATGTAATGTTAATTTCATAAAAGAAACAAAGCAACACGAAAAGCAAAACAAATAGAAGTCATATATTCATCTTTGAAAAAATAACAAAAAGCTGGGAGAAACAGTTAACTCTCCAATGCACTTTAGAGCTAATTTCAAAAAGCAAATTCACACATGACAGACAAAAAGGAAAAATAAAAATTCAATGCTGTGTGATTATTTGTCATGATTCACTCAATTAAGCTTTCAGACACGCTAGTGTCTGAATGGAAGTATTTTTCCAAGCATAAAGACCATGCACACCAGGATACACCAATCTAATTTATTGAAAGAACTTGAACATAATAGAGGTACTAAATCCATAGGTCAATGTCGCGTTTTAAAATGTGTTTCTTCCAAGGTCTCCACCATTACTGCAGATACCAATAAATAGAACCTTAAATTCTGGATCATGTGACCTCTTTTATTCAGATATTGTATTATTCTTTCAGTTGAGCTTTTATAATAATCTCTGTATATTCTACAGACATTTTATTTAAAAAAAATAATAATATAGCAATGGAGTCATATAGGCAAACTAAATGGAGAATAAATGCAACATATTTTAAGTTAAAATAAGTTTAAATAATTTTTTTCCTGTTTTCTTCCATGTGCAAAAATTGTAAATTTTGTCTTGCTTTTTTACACTGTAACACTATCGTACATAGGCTCATGATATACTCATGATGTACAGAACTCTGATCAATACTGAGAAAGGAAAGAGGCCCGTCTTGTTCTGTCATTTGTTTTTCTAAGCAATTCTGCTGAAAGTGGTTCTATATTATATAATGCCCAAGTGTACAGCATTCTTAACTCATCATGGGTGTTTTAGCTTAGCTCTGTTTAACATAAAATGGTACATATACTACGTATGACAGGCCATAAAAGTCTGACCACTGTTGCAAGTAGTATTCCTGCCAGTGTTATGCGCAACTTTATTCAGCGATACTGAGCAGTACTTGGTTTGTTCTAGTTTTGTTTCTTGATACAGATATGTTAAATGTATTGTCGTTTACTTAAGAGAGTTAAATAAAAATCAAGTAAAAAAAACCAACCATATATTGTCTGTGTGTTTCTCCACAGGAGAAGTGACACTGGTGAATTGTAGTTAAGTATCATAAATGCTTTAGGACACCACTTACAGCATGAAATAAATTAGTTTCCCGCGCTGTCTGTGGTGCTCGAATCCTTTACAATGCAAAGCTACACAATTACTGATGTGCTCATGTAAGATTTCCATTTACTGTTCATTTACTGTGTATATACAGATGCAGACCATTCTTCATGACAAAGCCAGTGTCTTATTTTCTTGAATTTCCCAAACAGTTTTAGGTTTTGCAACCTGAATAGCCTGCAGAGTATAATAAAGACAATTGTTCTGAGGATATTGTTCTGCCTAGATATATGTGCCAAATCACAAAGTACTATCTTCATTCACATAAGATTGATAGATAAAGCATTATTTGACCTTGCCATTAGAATCTTTTTCACAAATAAATGTTTAGAGAAATAAATAACACTGCAAGCTAACTTACTATTCTTTTTAAGTGAACACTGGCTTGAAATAAATGATAAAAAAATGAGTCTTGTCAGCAATTATGGCACTATCTGAGTTAACATTTTAATAAAGAATGCCAACCATCTGGATAGAGCAGGGAAGGGTCAAAACTTCTGTTATTGTTTAATTAAAGCAGAACTTAAGGTAAGTGGGGCTACCCCCTAGGGCTACCCCCTCACTGCAATAATGTGCTCCTTTTTGCCTAGGGTAAAAAAAAAATAGTCATTCACACCTGATCCTCAGAGCTGGCCCTGGAGCCTCTCTCCCCCCGAAGCAGTCTAAGGTCCCATCACATTCTATACACAGTGTATTTTTGACCCTAAGCAAAATGAGCACTTAACCCTTGCAGTGCGGGGGTACCCAGAGTTGATCTTTAAGATCTCGTTTCCCTTTGTGAGAATGTATTCCACTTCCTGTACTGGGTATTCAACAGTAACTAAGAAAATCTCATTAACAGGGACACAGACAGGAAACAAAGCTTCCAAGGGTTCTAACCCTCCCCAACTAATAAAAGTGTTTTTACTGCTGTGCTCTACATAATTCCTCCCCTCTAGTTCATGATGAGAGTGCAAAATCCCTCCTTCTAGTCTTAGTCCTTTTGAAAAAAAATATTATGGGTGTAAGGAACTCTGGGCGTCTTCCTAGGGTACACTGTCACATCACTAATTGTAAATATTTGTACAAGTATTGTGAATGATGACATCATATGGTGAATGGTGACATTAAACATATTTTAATACTGTGCTTGTTTTATTTTAACTTTTCTTTATCTGCACACATGGTGAAATGATTTGGAGTCTAAAGCACCCATAAAACCCACCAATTAGGTAGGATAGGAAACCCATTTGCATCCCATTGTGGGGGGTCAGGAAGGTGGCATATAAGTAACAAGTTATGCTATCACTTACTTTTGGAGCATTAAAGTTATAGTTCGAGCCGACGTGTGACAATAAAACTGTCACATGTCGACTCAATAGATTGGGAAGTGAGCGAACACATACCACCATTCACTCACTTCTCGATCATCTTCCTGCAGAGAGCTGTGACTGTCAGTCATTGCTCCCTGCAGGGATTCCCCTCCTCCCCGCTCCGATCCTCCAGTGCTGACAGGAGGCACGGACGGGGGAGGGGGCGGGCACAGCTGGCTCTGCCTCTAGATAGGTAGAGCCCGATGTCTCTCACGCAGCTGGGTGGATCTCGACAGCATTGTCCAAATTTTTCCAAATCAGCTATGTTGCCCTAGATTGTTCACTTCTCCTGCCTTCTCCAAACTCTTCACCCTTTTGTGAATAACCCTGTTAATGTTTGCTTGCCACGGAAATACCAGCCCTCACTCCTGTCCCAAGGTTATAGCATCAGGAAGAGTGGTCATATCTTTTTTTTTCAACTTTTGCATATAAAGCAAAAAAAAAAAGTTTAAAAAAAGGACATTAATTCTCCAAGTGCTGACACTATGGGGTCTATTCACGAAGCTGCCGAGGGCAGCCGAGTGAATGACCGATCAGAAGTGAAGTGAGCCGAACACTGTTCGGCTATTCACTTCAGGCTGGTACGGCTGAAATCAGCCGTACATCTGCTTGCTTCGTGTGGCTTCGGGTCGGCCGAACATGCTCAGCATGTTCGGCCGACCCGAAGTGCAGAAGGAGTTCGACTCAGCCGATCCAACATCTGGATCGGCTGAGCCGAACCCCCGGCAGGCTTCTCACTGCTGTTCGGGCTATTCTTAAAGATCCCGAACAGCAGTGAGTGAATAGCCGAATGCCGCCGAGCGGCATTCGGCTCGGCTGTTCTGCTCGGTCCCTCAGAGGTACCGAGCAGAACAGAAAAACAGTTAAAAAAGTAAATAGCAAACGATTGTGCGGAGCTAGCAGTGACAGCTAGCTCAGCCCAATAGTTTCCTATTGTCCGGCGGCTCTGCTGCTGTAAAAAAAAACCAGAAAAAAAAACTCTCCCGGGCGCTCTGGAAGCCTCCCGCGCTCCCGGCCGCCCAGGAGAGAAGCACTGATGTGTCTTTTTTTCTTCTTTATTCTGACACGATCGATGTCAGAATAGAAAAAAAAATGTTCCCATTGAAAAGCATTGGGTTATTACTATCTTCTTCAATTTGCAATAGCCAATAGTAAACTAGCATTGTTCCCGCCCTCTGCTGATGGACCTGATGGGGAACTGCAGCAGAGGGCGGGTACAATGCTAGTTTACGATTGGCTATTGCAAATTGAAGAAGATAGTAATAACCCAATGCTTTTCAATGGGAACATTTTTTTTTCTATTCTGACATCGATCGTGTCAGAATAAAGAAGAAAAAAAGACACAGCAGTGTTTCTCTCCTTGGCGGCCGGGAGCAGGAGACTCCCGGGGCGCCAGGGAGAGTTTGCTGTTTGGAGATCAGTGTCCCTGGTTAGCAGTTAACCAGGGACGCTGATCTCACTGCAAGTGGCCGGAGCCAGCCGTCAGAAGCAGGCTTTCAGCACAGCCGAGCCGCTCTGCCATGATCGGGAGCTGTACGGGCTATTGTGAATAGCCCGTACAGCACCCCTTCGGTTCTACTGAACCAAAAGGGTCCTGGGGCCGAAGCTAGCCGAAGGATCGGCCGAAGCTACGGCCAGATCCTTCGGCAGCTTCGTGAATAGACCCCTATTTAAAAAATTACATGGTCACATTTGTCACGTTTGCTGACTGGAGAAATAGCTTCTAAAACACCATATGTACTTTTATGATTCAACAGGCATTGCCTATCATTGCTTGAGTACATATTATATGTCAAATAAAATGTATGTATATAGAAGCACTAATATATATTTGATTGTGTGCTATAGAGCAAAGGTAACTGAGGTAACAACTTTAAAATATACAACTATACTGAAATTACATATCTGCAATTATCCTTTTTTAATCCAAAAATGTCCTTGAATATGTAAATTTTTTTTATCAATGCAGTTCAATTAATGGAAAATCCTTCTTTGGTACTGGTATTTGATATGTTACTATTAGGTTGCTGAGCATGAATTTCATGTTAATTATTTCATACCAGTGGGAGGTCCAGATATTAAAATACCAGCTCGGATAAAGTCCTATGGAGATGAATGTATTATGTGTGCATCCCACGCTCCCCTGTCTCTTTTTTTTCGATATATGACTCTCAGGGGTGTTGGCATCCTATGCCTTGATCCAGGTCACTGTCTTTTCAAATCTATGGAGATGAATGAATTAAAAATTTGTATTATCATTCTGACTGTAGTAAGTTTGTTAACAGAAATTAAGTATATAATCTCACAAATCTTAATGTTCATTAAAAGGAAGCTAATTTAAAGGACACTACAGAACACAAGTCATTACTGTGCAGCAATAAGAAAGACTGTAGTAATTTTGTTTTCTTGAATACTGTCAACAAATGTAGAATAGAATTCTGAGGTTTTAATATATGTTGCTATTTTCATGTCTTACATTATTTGAAAACCTCCTGCAGAACATCACTATTTAAATCTGAAAGGTTTCCTTAAGAATAACATAGATTTACTAGAAACATGCCTCTTGGGTTCTCTTGTGTGTCATCAGGTATACAATGCACGATGCACTCAAGTAAGAAATATACCGTATGTCACATACAAAGAAGAATCACTTTTCAATGCCACACACATTTCAATATGGCAATGATTACTATGGATAGCACAAATACAAAGAGGAAGAAAAAAAGGACTTAATCTGCATTTGTATTTCCTATAGTTAATAATTTATAACTAACAATAACATGCCAAAAATAGTTGTTGCTGGCTAGGCTATTCAAATTAAAAAAAATATTCCCATGAACAAAATGACACATTTTAGACTTCTGATGTGGACGTTAAACAGTTAATGCTTCACAGAAAAACATCTTACACAATTTAGCTATTTTATGGCGTGAAGGGGAAATGGTTCTAAAGTTCATAATGGCTTGTCAATTACAACAAGCAAAAGCACATTTAAAGAGAATACTTTGTTATGCAATAATCATGCAGAAGACCTCATAAAACCATGCGATTTTTATCAGTCATGCCTGGTTAAGAACCTTATCGATGGTGATTGGTTAAGAGTACATGTTGCCTGTTGCATATAATAGGGGCAATGCCCAAATCACTTTTAGGTTCATGCCAGGACTGGAAATACTGCATGTGCCTGAAGGTCATCAATGCTGTTAGGTGACAGGGAATCCTAAAAAAAAATGTATACAGTATAAATGTATAATAAATGAAATACTTATTTTCTATGCTTCTCTGTTCCATCTCGTGGCCATAATGTGATATTTACCTGATATTACATATGCCCTGGAAAAACATATGCTCATAACATTTTTTTTACCCTTTATTCGCACTTAACGAATGTCCATGCAGTTTCACAGGGCAAATGGTCCTCTGAATTGTTTATAAATATATTTGTGTCTGAGCCTGATAAAGAATGCAACAGCACCCCATGTATCTTTAGTACTATCAGCCCTTTGTATTGATTGTGATAGTATATAGAGTAGTCCCATACTGTATATAGAGTCAGAATGGGTATTTCAATCAATTTTCACTATGTAGTGTAGGGCATGTGAAATTTAAAATGTTCTTTAAGGTATTTTATTGTTCCTTCTAAAAACGTATTTTACATTAAAAAATCATTTAACACTATCCCCCATAAATCTTCAGTAGGCCTGAATAAGGTAGGTCACTACAACACACACATGGGGGTTGATTTACTAACCTTATAAACACGCCACGAACATGTATACACCTCTGTAGTGTGTTCCCTCCCAGCATGATCTATTGGTGGAATCTAGACACCTTTGTAGTGTGCACACACCCAGCAGGTGTGTTCTGCAAAGCCCTGCATGAATTGCAAGGTGATGTTGTGTAAATTAGCTCTACGTTGTGTTGCTTGCGTTGATGAATGCAGGAATGTAAATGCATGAGCTAACCATTTTTGTCTAAACTGTGAAGCAGCATTATATATGCATCATGTGCATGATTTTTCCATATATGGCATTAGTGGAAATATGCTTTTAGAGACTTGCATGCCGCTATTAGAGCGGCGTGTAGCCTATGGCGCATGCTACATGACGCGCACGTACTTAAATACATAAAAACGCGCCATAACGGCGTGAAAATGTGACACGTTGCTCGTGTTTGGTTGATAAATACGTTTTGCTGTGTAAAAATGCACACGCACCTGGCGCGTGTGTGTGTTTAGGTTAGTAAATCACCCCCATGATCTTACAGTTGATATCAGCTAACAATGCAACTCAAGCTTTAGGTCCCTGTATATTTGTATTACCTGGGTTCTAGCAATCAGCATGAGAGTTAATTATCCGATCACAGATAGTAATAATAAGCTAACTGGATTGTACTAACAAGAAATGTCTATAACTTTTTAAATATACATTTTAGGGATGCACCGATACCACTTTTTTAAGACCGAGTACGAGTACCGATACTTTTTCTTAAAGGGACAGGTCACATTTTTTCTAAAGCAATACAAACTAATGCTTTAAGGTCACTTTGTTAATATTATGATTCATGAGATGATGAGCGAGCATGACGCCGGCTTCCTGGCAAATCAGAATGCCGGGCGCTGCGTCATTACACGGCGCCCGGCTTCCGGATTTGCTAGCTTCCTGACCAATCGGGAAGCCGGGCAGCGCTTCATTGCATGCTACCCGGCTTCCTGATTGGCCGGGAAGTCGGCTCCATGCTCTCTCATCACAAGTGACGAGAGAGCATGGAGCAATTTCCTGGCCAATAAGAAAACCAGGCAGCGTGTAATGATGCGCTGCCCGGCTTCCTGATACAGGAAGTACTCATGCTAGGTATCGGAGCATTTGGGCGAGTACGAGTACTCACCCAAATACTCGGTATCGGCACCGATACCGATACTAGTATCGGTATCTGTGCATCCCTAATACATTCCCTAATACAATCAACAATAATACATCTAGCAGATAATAGTAAATTAGTCCTTGTTATGCTTATAGGACCATTTTTGTTCAGTTGGTATGATTTGTGTATATCATTTAGTCTTCCTACCTAAATTCAGTTAACTTGCCATTGCTGTGCCATTTACTCCCAGTCACTGACCACCAATTCTGGGTTTTCTTTTTTTAAGTGGAGTCTCGTAGTCTGAGAATTGACACTGACTGATCTGGAGGTATGTGCCTTGACAGCAAAATGAGGAACCTTGTCCTTAAGCCTATAGGCCTGAATGATGAGCTGCCTTGTCCACCTAGAAATGGTGGAACAAAAGGCAGGCTGTTACCTATATGGATCCTAAGGAATGACAAAAAAAGATTTAACTATATTTTTTTGAAATAGCATTATAATATTATTTTGGGTACCACATCTAAATTTCAAAGAATAAAAAAAAAAAGATTTAGTCAGCTCAAAGAAAGACATAGCTAAGAAATAAACTTGAACAGTTCCATCAAATGGATGTACTGTAGCAGGAGAGAGAGATGGAAAAACAATGGGGTCTATTCACTAAGCTGCCGTAGGCAGCCGAGTGAAAGACCGACCTGAAGTGAAGTGAGCCGAACGCTGTGAGCCGAACGTCGGCTATTCACTTCAGGCTGGTACGGCTGATTTCAGCCGTATAGCGGCTGAAATCAGCCGTACATCGGGTGGCTTCACGTGGCTTCCGGTCGGCTGAACATGCTCAGCATGTTCGGCCAAAACGAAGTGCAGGAGGAGTTCGACTGAGCCGATCCAACATCTGGATCCGCTAAGCCGAACCTCCGGCTGGCTACTCGCTGCTGTTGGGTCTATTCTTATAGATGTCGGCTCGGCTGTTCTGCTCGGTCCCTCAGAAAAATAGTAAAAATAAAAAATAGAAAACGATTGTGCGGAGCTTGCGATGACAGCTAGCTCCGCTCAATCATTTTCTATTGGCCGGCGGTTCTGCTGCCGTCAAAAAAAAAAGAAAAAAAAACTTTCCCGGGCGCTCTGGGAGTCTCCCGCTCCCGGCCACCCAGGAGAGAAACACTGCTTTTTCTTTTTTTTTCTTTATTCTGACACGGAGCCGTGTCAGAATAGAAAAAAAAACATTTTTGGCCATAGGAATGCATTGCTAGATTCCTATTGGCTATTGCAAATTGAAAGATCCAATAGCAACCTAGCAATGCATTCCTATGGCCAAAATGTTTCTTTTTTCTATTCTGACACGGCTCCGTGTCAGAATAAAAAGAAAATCAGTGTTTCTCTCCTTGGCGGCCGGGAGCGGGAGACTCCTGGAGCGCCCGGGAGAGTTTCGCTGGTTAGCTGGTAACCAGGGATGCTGATCTCTCTGCAATGGCCGGAGCCAGCCGTAAGATCACGGCTGGCTCCGCCCAGCTGTCAGAGGCAGGCTTCGGCTTTCAGCGCGGCTCAGCCTGGTACAGGACTTAATAGGAAGGTAAGGGCTCACCTAATTTTGGGTATTTTTTTATTTTAAGTGCAGGACATTATAGGATGAGAAGTGCACACTTCATCTCTATAGGTTGAACTTGATGGACTTGTGTCTTTGTTCAACCCTATAAGTGACCGAAGCCAGCCGTAAGATCACAGCTGGCTCCACCCAGATGTCAGAAGCAGGCTGTCGGCCGGCCAATGGCCGGCCGCTCGGCCAGCTTCGGCCTTCAGCGCGGCTCAGCCAAGCTAAGGCATATGTGTTCGGCTCCACTGAGCCGCTCGGCTAAGTTCGGGAGCTGTACGGGCTATTGTGAATAGCCCGTACAGCAGCCCTTCGGTTCTACTGAACCGAAGGGGTCCTGGGGCCGAAGCTAGCCGAAGGATCGGCCGAAGCTACGGCTAGATCCTTTTGGCAGCTTCTGTGTCCTCAATTTATTTTTCTACTTCAAAAGTGAAATGTCAGGGGTCTGTTTAGACCACAGATATTTCACCATAGCCCCCCTCCCCCAACAGTAAAAAATAAAATAAAAAATAGATGAAAAAATAAATAAAAAAATGAAAAAATAAATAAAAAAATGAAAAAAATAAAATTATTACAAAATAAATAAAAAATGTGTAAAAAAAAAGAATTAACTACTAATAACCCCCCTCCCTCACACACACATAACATACACTTGCACCATATTGTGCACATGTGCTGCAATGCGTTGTTAAAATGCATCGCAGTGCATGATTTAAAAAAAACACATTTTTTTAAAAACAAAAACATTAATTTAACTGTGGCAGTGCATGGCAAAGCTTTGTGGCACATTGCCGTGCGTTGTGATACTGTGTGTTGCAATTAAATATACGCCTGTATCATTTTATCACAACACAAACACCAACAGATCGCAAAAACCATTTTTAACATAAGTCGCTTATATACAGTTTTGCGTCCCTTAATTTTTTTACCTTTACCCAAAAAGGCACAATTTAAAATTTGCAAATATTTGTTATTTATTAACTCAATACAGTTTTATATTTTAGATTTAGTCAGAAAATTATTTTTTTGTGTGCACTGATACTGATTTTAGTGTGCTTTATCAATTGAATTGTGTATTTTTATCGGTTTAATATTGATTTAAGAAACATTTATGCAATTATCGCAGGGCCTACAAATTTAGTAGCACCATATTTTTATTCTACCGTGCCTGTTCTTTCAGAAAATATTTGGTTTGGGGTTTTTTTTTACAAACGCTAGCAACACAGCAGTTGAATATCTAATCAATGAGAAAAATTGAAAAAATGTTGTAACCAGCTGAGGTGCAAAACGTTCCAGAGGGCTTGGCAGCGAAAGGGTTGAAAATACATTTTAAAAGGCTAATAAACACTGTATTAAAAACACACTACACAGAATTACTAAAAATGGGGAATGTTATATATTAGCTAGTCTGGACAAAATGTTTTTCTAACCCACTGGCAAATCACCACAGATATAACAAAACATAAAAAATGTTCCTGAACTAAAGATATCTATACAGTCTTTCAGTGGTGTCAAGAAAACCCGTCAAGGTTCAATGTAATGCAATAACTCAAGGGAGCTGATACAATGGAAAGCCAATCTCCAATTCCAAATGCCAATATTGATAAATCTAATAAACTATATTATTTTAGCTTTGTGGTAGATATGAAGTGAACATGACAAAAGTATTACTACCACACTGAGGTAAATTTGTCTACTGGAAAATGCTGGATTATACATCATCTTATTTTGTCTAAAATTAACAGGGTTATTCACGAAAGGGTGAAGGGTTTGAAGAAGACAGGAGAAGGGAACAATCTAGGAACAACATAGCTGAACTGGAAAGTGAGCCGAATTGGAGATTTTTTCCCAATCAGCTTTGTTGTCCTAATTTGTTCATTTCTTCTGGCTTCTCCAAACTCTTCACCCTTTTGGGAATAACCCTGTAAATATTTTGTTACTGTAATAAAGTACCATCATGTTAAGAAATGTAATTCAGTAACAAAAGAAATGAATTAAATACCTATCTGTGCCCTTTTCTAAGTGCTGGAAATACCTGTCTGCTAAGTTAAAGTGTATGTATACCCTAACAATGAACTTCTCTTATTTGCTCCTTTTAGTTCTGTTAAAGCCCAACTCTAGGGAAACTAAATGTTTTTCCGTTCAGTGGGGCTGCCCCACACTGTAAGGGTTAACTGCTTGTTCATGCCCAGAGGACAAGAAATTATATTTTCCACAGACTTAATGAGCATATAACCTTTGCAGGTTGGGGGTGGCACTGCAAGTATATATATTTTTTCAGCCGGCAGTTCAGCTTTAACTATTGTATAGTACCTATATTAGCTGTGAATTAAAATGCTGATTTTTTAGCCATCTTTCCCCATTTTTTTTGGTTTTCTAGTTGCGGACCAGTAGTTTTGAGGAATAACTGTTTAAAACTTTTGGAAAGCATCATGTTCATGTATATATTATGCTAGATAATGCAAGCTTTGAGCCCAACATTAAAACTATATTATTCTCATATGTATTGAGCCCAACATATAATTATATCCCTTTTCACAACATTTTGGCAAATAAGCCCATTTCAGAAACTATCACAGTGAGATGTTTATGTATTTATGTAAAATTATATGTTACTCTTACTGCTGTTGATTGTAATTTGTACAGCAAATTTTGATACATTTTAATCAAATGTAATTTAAAATAAAACTATCCTTTTGTTAACAACTAATGTGCGATATTAATTTTTTGGATATTTCCCCTCACTTCTTCATCCACTAACAACTGTAAACTTTTGGATTCACCAGCACTTTGTTTTCAGTGGTTTCTATGACACACAGAGAAGATGACTCTCCCCAGTACGACACAGACAGCTATAAAATCCTATAAAATCCTAACAGAGGTTCTAAGGTTACCCTACTCCATCCAAAATTTTAAAATGTTTCGTAGAAGTATCAAATAAAAGTAGCCAGTTTTTATTACTAATGTGTTCCTTATAATGTAAAGTGCTATATTATATAATAATATTACTTGTGGGGCTATGAATAAGAACTTTCAGAACAGGCAGGCACACAGGCACCTTGTGCTTTTTAAAAAACATTAGATAAAGCTTTGATTTACAGAGGAGCTCCACAAAATGTGCTGGTAACTCTTTTGGCCTTAGAACTCTATAAGAGTACACAGGCCATGCACTCCGTGGTCTCCCTAGGGAGCAAGTACAATATAATGATGTTGAGTCAGGTGAGCTGTCTTTGATTACTACAATAACATTGACAGTATGTTTGCATCTAATTAGCTGTCTAATTTTAAAACATGTCAGGAATAATGATCATTAAATGAGGGAGAAATCAAACCAAACTCTAAAAAATCATTTTGGATAACACTTTTATAAATGCACAGTTAAAAGAAAAACTAGAATAAAATAACCCTGCTAATGACAGTTCCGATCCCCCTGATTCAGTATTTAGAGTATATGGCCACAAACATATAAATAATTCAGTAAATCAACCCTTACCATCTATGTTTTAGTGTAGGGAATCTTACAGAGAAGTGTAAAAACAGCAAATGTAAATTCCTCAGCAAAAAAAGCCTGACAGATGAGGTGAAACCATCGATCCAGCTAGAACTAAACAAATTGTCTGCTCTAATGGCTGCGGGATGTGGCTTTAGATGTTTTTGTTGGAAGACACATGAAATATTTTAGTACATGCTACTCTGGCTCTCAACTGCACTTGAAACTGAACTAAGACTGAGTACTACGATTTTCTCCTATTCTTAGTGAATTAAAAACGTCAAGATTTCAGCATGCTATTTGAATCCTACCAAGGCATATATTTAGCACACTTTTTAGGAAACCTACAGATCCATTTAATTGTGCTTTGACATATATGCCTTTTCAATGTATACCTTTGTGATAAAATGTAGGTTAAAATATTTACTGTCCCTACATCTGACTGATTCAGCATATTCAATGCCAGGTGCCATATAATTATGATTTCTATACAACACATGCTTTCCATACAGTGACAAGAAGCACTGGCCCCTAACAAAAATACAGAGGAGATGCACTGGAAAATGCAGGCCACATCAGCTCCCCTTAGAAGAGAATTCTCATGTGATTGCTCTTGGCAAGCGAAAGCAAGCTTTTAGGTTTATACATGTTCAAAGGCAGAATCAATTTAGGATTAAAGTAGAGTCTTAGAGAAAGTGGATATACTGCACTAGGTTCCCTTTGCAATTTCTTATAAGCCCCTAATAGGGTAGATATCGTTTGGTTGTTTGGTGTGAGGACACTGGGCCGCTGGCTTCTGCACACCAAAGGGCTTCTACAGTCACCATTGGTGCTAAGGAAGGGGGGAGCAGCTTCAAACACTCACCTCACAAACCATGTTCCTAGCAGTACCCTTGATGAAAGAATGTAAGAATAAATGTTTGCAAACCTATTCACTTATTGATAACTTAAAGGACTAATTATAATTTTAAAAGTCCAATTCTTTCTTAATTATGTGCAGAAATATTAAAGGAAACCCACCAAAAAAATCTTATAATAAATGTTAACAGCCATCGAGGCCAAGGTATGTTTATACTAAATTGCTTATCCTGTAAAATGCTAACCAAATCTAAGTACATAATATTTTTAATTAATTAGAGGTAGGAAGGGTGAAGCAATGGCTCACTATTCTACATTCACCAAGAACTCCCTTTCAACAGCTGCAGGTGCATGATCACAACTCTCCTCCATGCAGCTAATATCAAGCAGTGTCGGTACATTCCAACAAATGGGTCTTATGCATTTTACATAAGCAATCAGGAACACACACATTCGAGACTATATTATATATTTTGGGTATTTTTATAGTGCCAACAATTTACGTAGTGCTTTACATAATGCACATTCATCTCAGTCCCTGCCTTTATGGAGTGAACAATCTAAAGTCCTATCTCACATGTCTGCATACACTCACCCACATAAATGCTACGGTCAGTTTAGACAGGATTCAAATTAACCTATCAGCATATCTTTTGGAGTGCGGTAGGAAACCTATGCAAAAACAGGGAGCGCATGCAAAGTGCATGCAGATAGTGTCCTGGCTGCTATTCAAATCAAGAACCTCTATATTGCAAGGCAGAAGTGCTAACCACTAAGCCACTTTGCTGTGCAATATGATGCTAAACCTTTATTATATGTTCTATGTGCTTCTCCCTCACTTTTTTGGTCATTAACTAAAAGTAGTACCAAACATTATGTAGCACCTTCCTTTTAGCAGGTCTGGGCTCCTTCTGGGTACCAGCAAGCCAGCAATTTTAGGATACTGCCACAGAGGGGGCACAATCAATTAGAGACAGAGGCAATAATTGGCTGCCTCTGGCTGAGCAGCCAATCTGTGCCTCCGTCTGGAGGAAACCTAAAGCTACTATATAGTAGGTATATAATATTCCTCATTTTAGATAGTCAGAGGTAGCTTCTGTTCATCTGACTCCTGGTGTTATAAACATTGCCCATTCTCAGAACACTGGTAAGGCCACTGCACATTTTCTAACCTAATTGCAGAAAATGTCCACAACAGGTCATGATCCTATCTTCCAAAATATAAAAACCCGTGCAGATTGACACTCCGTACCCCAGCATAATGCCATCAATAAATCTCGCACACGAAGGTGTCCAGCATTTTTCCAAAACAAATACTGTTTACTGTGCATGCCTGTCTTTAATTCTAATTACCAAGATTATAAGTGTTTTGACACTACTAAAATGCTACATAGTTTAAATCAAATGCCGGTTTGTCCCTTTAATTACGGATTTGGTGATGAAAGGGTTCAGCAAGCCCTTCCTTTGCTTTCCTCAGGGATTCAGGTCTACTATATTTGTGGTCAACATCATCTTTTTTAAATAATGAGCATTTGTTTACATCCACAGAAAAATAATGAGGATCATGTCCGCATAAAACCACAAATAAGTAAGAATTCAAAATACAGTAAATTTAAAATGTTTATTGTATAGTCCCCAACTATTTACATAAAATATTTTTAGCCTCCAAAAACAACAGTGAAAATAACCAAATGTTTTTCAGAAAACAAAAAAAATTGTGCAGCCAAATTCAAATAAAAGGTTTCCTAATGCTTATCGAGAAGGAAAAAAATAATAATAGTACTTCAGACAGAAACAAGTTTAGTGTTGGGTTTTTTTAAAAATTGGGAAGAGGTCAAATTTCTGTCAGGTTTCTATTTCTGCAAATTCATTAGGAAGCTGCAGCTCATTTTGTACAAGTGATCTCAGCGATGCCGAGATCACTTGATAAGCCTGCTTGTCTGTCCTCCCCTGCTGCCCTTCCCTCCATGGTTGCCTCTCCCCACTGGCCTCCTCGCCGTGGTTTTCAGGGTCAAAGTAGTTCAGGATGGACGTCCGTTCTCCGCTCTGGTCCGTGTTAACACTGAAACGTGAACGCTGTACACACAGCCTTCCCATCTCAGCTGTCATAGGAGTTCCAGCACAGTGCTGTGCTCAAACTCCTGTATTGGAGGTGACGGGTTCACTACAGAGAACCTGTCACCTCCAAATGCTATCACATAGGGGCTTGTTAGCTCCTGTGTGATAGCAATAAATTTAAGTGAAAAAGTTTAAAAATTAAATTACATTGAGGAACCTGCCCTAGGGGCAGCAGAGAGAATAAATACGGCCCTGCATACATTTACAAGAAGATTTAGGCCATTCAGTGCAAAATGAAAGTGTCTGCAGATAACCCACAGCAAGGTATGCTCCCTTGGAGCAACGTAGGAGGAATTCATGGTAAAGGTATGTGAGGAAACATGTCAGTGAACATAGCTTGCTGAGGGGCTATTAGAACACACTTATGCAAAAAATGTATCCAGTTGATCTCCAAATAAAGCAGACAATGGATATGCCACCTTCTTCGATAAAGTTGCACCAAGATATATGTTTTTTTCCAAGCAAAACATGCATGCATACATATAAGAATAAACCAAAGCCTACTGCTTGCAACAGGGCTGAGGGCTCTTGAGAGGACTACTGAGGCAGGGTGCAGGGATGTTTTAAGGAAGCTATGTTTGACACCCTAATGGAGAGGTAGGAACCAGGTAAAGCATAATACAAGCAGATTAAAGTTCAGTTTTAAGGAACCATCTGTGTTGAAAAGCAAAAATAAAGAGAACACATTTTTGTTGGATATGTGGGACAGCCGAGGGTATCGTGCTGCATATTTGGTGGACTCGTCAGTGAAGAGGTCCCTACTGCCATTCTACTTTTAGAATACGAGGAGGAGGTCACATGCTCCCCACACCGAAAAAGAAAAGGTTTTTTTTATTACTCCTGGCTAAACCGAGGGTTGAGGGAGCAAAGGAAGAGAAGTATAAGCACCAGTTAAGGCCACCAATAAAGTAAACCTGTTGCTTCCCCTTGCATGGGTAAAAAACAGGTTTACTTTAAACATAATTACATGTTTGTTTTCCATTTTGTACATAAGTGCAGCTATGTTCCAAATATATCAAGTTGTCTACTAGTCATCATCTTCATTCTCATCATAAGAAATCATTATTATGATTGACTTAATATTTCACTAATAAGGCTGCTGCTACAGTCCTCTGCTACAAACCAAATGCATGTGTATCTCTGTGCACTACTTATCTTTGCAAATGAAATGACCAGTAAATGATCTGTAACATCCCTATTTGCTTCTTTAGGATTACTTAAAAGCAGTTAACCTTTGTAATGTTGAGATAACCAAATTAATTTACATTAATGCAAATGACTTCATTTACAACTTCACAGTAACTTTGCTTGATTCAAAGATTACACTTTATGATAAATTGTTTGAAACTGTGAAATCAGCTAGCAGTTTGTAATGAGAAACATTAAAGACACATATAATTCAAGAATATATCTGAGAGAAACGCTACCAAACGGCCTCCAAGGTGCCCTTTAACACCTTCTACATAAAGTAAATGTGCAGAAGGAAGTGACAATTTACCATCATGCATATTTCTTCACTTTACAGCAAGCCACATTTTGAAATATTTTTATATGTTAAATGTATTTATGTTTATTAAAGGGAATCTGTTATGAGTGAATGATGGCACTGTTGAGCGTTCCTTTTGGGAATGATAGTTTCCTAGTTCCTTTGTTGACCCAGAGCAAGAATAAAGATGAGAAATTTGATTGATCAAATAGAAACCAGCGAAGACAGCCCTTGTACTTCTCTCATGGCAAAGTCACTTTAACTAGTATTTATTAGAATGATTCCTGGAACTCCAGAAATGATCTTTTTAGAAACCTACATTGGTCATGATTGGCTTAATATAAGTATCCATAGCTGATATCCAGAGTGCAGCTGGAGATGCTGAAAACCACTGTAGTACTCTGTGGTACATACAGTGATAGCCCTGATTTTCCTGCTGCTGCTCCAGCAGATTTCCATCTGCATACTAAACATTTGGGGTCACTCACTCTGCACAACCACCAATCTGAGATTGCTTTGTATTTTTTTCAATTAATGCAAAATGATCTTTAATTGGTATTAATTCCTGATTGGTAGGGAAGCTGGCCAATCTGGATGCCGTGCGGCAAATCATCACTCACCCCTGGCTTCTTGATTGGCCAGAAAGCCGGCTCCATGCTTCCTGGTCATCTGGTGATGAGGGAGCATGGAGACGGCTTCCCAGCTAAAAAGGAAGCTGGGTGGCGAGTCATTACACGCCGCACGGCTTCCATTATAGGAGAATTATGAGGTGAGTGATTTTCACTCATCCTCATAGTTCTAGCCGACCTGTGACAATGCAACTGTCACAGGTCGGCTCAGTAGATCGGGAAATGAGCGAACACATACTGGCACACGCTCACTTCTTGATCCTGTCACTTCAGAGAGCCGTGACAGGGGAGGGACTGGATTACCCCCTCCCCTGTCCGATCCTCCAGCGCTGACTGGCGGAACAGACGGGGGAGGGGGCGGGTACAGCTGGCTCTGCCTCTAGATAGGCAGAGCCAGCTGTCACTCACGCAGCTGGGTGGATTCAGACATAATTGTCGGGATCCGTTCCGGCTGTGGCGTCTCAGTATACCACGAGCTGTAGCTTGCTGTATATTGAGCTTTGGGTGACGGGAGGATGCTAGTTTGTGTCCTCCCGTTACCCTTAGGACAACTATGGGGAAAAGCCCTAACCCCATAGTTCTCCTTTAAGGGAGCTTTCAGTATCAGTATTCATTATCGGCGAGTACTGAGAAAAAAATATCGGAACTCGATACCTAAAAAACGGTATCGGTGCATGACTACTGTATATAATCAGAATTGAGTTCCAAAAACTATATGACCAGTAAAATAACAGAACTACTGATAAAAACTAGCAGACCATAAAGAAGGCAAACAGTATTTCTATGTTAAGTAGACTTATCTAGATGGCATTCTATCTAGTATTTCCACCTAAAAACAGAAATATGGATTCACAAAGCACAAAGTGTAATCTCTTTTTCAGTTAAAGTTACTTATGAAAAACAAAAACTGAGAATAAATATACATTAGAAGCACACTGCACATCAAGCAACATCAGATATTGCAGCCCTTAGTACACAGGGGAATAAAATCTGTTTAAATGTTTGTATTTTAGCTGGATAACTGCTTTAACTATGGAAACTACACAATTCACTGTAATAATAAATCATCGATAAACCCTGGCAGAAATTTGATGTATTAGGTGTTCATACCCATGACTGACCCCAGAAACTGCAGTTTTACTAGAAAAGAGCCATTACGTAGTTAGCTCTGAGGCTTTGCAGTGCTGGAATTATGGATTTAAATGCCACCAGGGTCACCAGTACCTGCAAAAAGTCTCTATGTTCTCATATTTGTGTGGGTCACTTCCAGGTGCTCTAGACTGCTCACGTGATTCAAAAATGGTAATAATGTGAATGAAGGAAACATCTTTGTACCTTAAGAAGCTCATCAGAATTTGAAGCCACTATATAATGGAATACAATCGAATTGTGGGGGCTGCAGCGATCTACCAACAGTCATTAATGATCAAGCACTGCTGAAAATGTTATCGACTAGCTTAGAGTGTGTTAGAAAACTTGTGATCAGTTATGGCAGGGCAAAGGAGAGATTCAGTCTCACAGCAGTGTAGTCAAGAACTGGTCAAGTAGCAACACCTAATTAGCAGTTTTCCAATGCTAAACACTGTCAAAAGACGAGAATAAAAGCAGGTTTATTTTTTTATTTTAGGCTGGCTACATAGGTGGCAATGAAGATACACAGTGGGTCGAATCTCCAGTCCTGAGCTGAGGGTCCCTCCTCACAGGTGCACTAGGAGTAGGGATGAGGGACCATCAGGTCAAGTCGCCCAGAGGAGGTTTATTTTTAACATGCACAGCTATTTATATTTAATGGTAAAGTCTGGGATTTCTGTAAAAAATATCCTTGCAGTGCTGGGCCCCCCCCACACTGCAAGGGTTAACCGCTCTTTAAGTCTAGGAGTAGAGGAATAAGCTGTAATACTTAGCTTATCCCTCACTGGCAGGCTCTGGCGCTGTCCTCTTTAATACTCTAGGTTGTTGGCAGGCCCTTACCATCATCACGTACAATGCAGTACTCTTGGTCCTGCATTTACATGATTATGTCTGCTGGCTGGAGTGCCATAGAGAAGAGGCTTCAGATATCTGGTTGCACAGCGTGGTGGATGCCTGCCACAGTAAGGAATAAGTTCAGTATTACAGTTTATTCCTCTACTTAAGCATTCGCACCCTTGCAGTGCGGGGTGCCCCACTGTAAGGGTATTTTTTTTTTTAAATCCCAGAGTTTAGCTTTAAATAAAGTGACCATGTCCAATACATAGTCTGCTTGGTCTGGTGTTGTCAGATAATCTTGTGCATTGTATCTAGCGTTTGACAGAGAAGATGGTGTATCAGTTCTCCAGAGCTCATATGGCAACTAAGCATCACTACCTGATGAGGCATTACCCATTACCCATAAATAATATAAGAGCTCTAGCTGTGAACACAGTGGAGATCTGCTTACCTTTGGTTCCATAGAGATGAAGTTATGTGTTCCTCGGCTTGACAAGACTGACCTCTTGATAGTTCCACTGTGGTAAAAGTGATAGTAATTCTGGAGTGACCCAATCTGTGGTAAAAACACAAAAACAAAGTGGTTTTAACTATTAAAATAAGCACAGGTTTGGGTTATGGTCTATAAGATTAGGTTTGTGCACAAATTAAATGGATAAATTATGCATTATCTTGCAGCTAGAACGTTACTTGAGCCACAATGATCATCTTTCAAAAGAAGGACATGTGATATGAAATGGATGTGGGTGTCCTTCAGGCACTAACTGCATAACCAAAGATTATAACTAAGCTTCTACGGCAGCCTGTGTCTACCTTTTTAATGTTTAATTTATATGCAGAGTTTTATATCAACGCACGTCCACAGTGACACATAACAAACTGCTTTAAAAAAAATGCCAAATGACTAGTGCTATTAAAAAGCATTCTGTCTAGTTTGCCAAAGGAAATGTACTGTTGAATGGACAATAATGTTATTTGGATCGTTAACTTAAAGGACCCATAAGGGTAGTGAAATTAGGAAAACTACAAAAAAAAAGCATAACACTGTGAGGATGCAGAATAAATTACAGACACATTTTGGCTTTGTTGTTCTGTTTGCACTACAAAAGGTTTTACATACAATTTAAACTTAAAGTGTATGTCCAGTCTTTTTTTGAGTGAAAAAAGCTTAGAATTAGAGTTTGGATTGCAAAACATAGCTATTTCTGCCCTTTTTTTCAATGCCAATGTCTGGCACAGGTAGCTGTGCATTGCCATGGGAGATGTGCCAATGCAAATACAAATTTACCATAAAAAAATTACCATGCAGCTGGGAGAGGGTCTTAATATGGCTTCAGAGGCAACATTAACAATACAAAATCCTTTAAATAACAAGCTTTGGGGTTGCTTCAAACTGTACCCCACACACACACACACCGGACAGCAATAAAAAAGGGGTTATAGTCTCTCCCTACTCTACTACTCTGTTTCAATCTATATATGTCTTGCTGTTGGATATTTACTTTCACTTCCTGTCTGGGAAACTACAGTATCTGTCCCTCATTTTATCTCAAACTGAAAGAAAAAGGTTTTGTCCTGTATATACATTTTAAACACTTATCTTTAGATTTTAAGAATATGCAGTTATACTTTTCTGTTCTTTTTGCCCTTGTTTGTTGTCCCTTAGAATGTTTTATAAAAGCAATACACTTTCTGAAGCTAGCTCAGCTTAATAAGTGAAGACCCCCATCCAAAACCATTTTGTTTTAAAGACAGGGGTCTATTCACGAAGCTGCCGAAGGATCTGGCCGTAGCTTCGGCCGATCCTTCGGCTAGCTTCGGCCCCAGGACCCCTTCGGTTCAGTAGAACCAAAGGGGTGTGCCTTTTTGATTGTAGTTCATGTTATACCCATATTTAGGGTATCATATTTGAATAAAAACCCCCACCTATCCCACCTACACCCCTCTAATTATACCCACACGCTACTGTCATATTTTTAATTTTTGCACTGTATCATCCATTAACAGATTCTTTGATAGGATTTGTGAATGGAGAGACTGTAAGTCCCATCTGATCTTGCAGTTCTCAAATAAGTCAAAGTGCAGTGATGTTACCGCATTTGTAGTCCATTCATACTTCCTACTGTCCTTAGCTGTAAGGAGATCTGATGAAGAGTCTGCAGGAGCCAAAGCATTGCACCAATGTTTTGAAGACACAGATGCAAAAAATAAAAACTATATATTAAATAATAATAATGATAATAATAATAATAATAATAGTAATAAATGCATAATAATAAATGCACATATTTTCTTTTACTAATGTGTGCACATTTATAATTTTTTGCAAAAGCTGGACTATGCCTTTTAGTGGTATGGAAGACTGTATCTTAAAGTGATACTAAACTCTGGAGTCAAATCTGAAAAATGTATTCAAGTACCTTAACTATTAACCAAAATGTGTCACTAAACTTGTTTAGTGTCAATTTATACTTGTCTTTCCACCCCCCTGTGATCTCTTCTCCTTGTTGATCCTATGTGAGTTTGGTACCAGGAGAAGAGTGATGAGGAACTCAAAGGATCTGCACCTAAGTGGCAGGGCTGCATCTGACTTTAGTAAACTTAAACTGACTGATCACTGACTGGGTTACTGCACTGTACTTTACAACACACACAGGGACTTCCTTCTGGAGGGTGGCTTATTGAAAAAAACGGAACATAAATCATGTTTCTCCTTAAAATGCTGATACTGTATATCAAATGTTCCTCTTTGTAATTACAACTTGAACCTCTTTATAATTAAAAGATAAAAGTTCTACATTCTGCAGATTCTGCAGAATGCTGCCAAATCCTCACTGCAGATTCTTACTGCATGTCAATGGATGGGCAACACAATTCCTTTTTACCTTCATTCCAACTTAATCAAAACAAAAACCAAACTGATTATCACGGCTATGTCTAAATCAGTCTTATTGTTTAGATGAGCAAATGTTATGGCTGTGAAAGGACATATACAAATCTAACGAGATAACACACACACACACACACACACATGTGTCATCTTGTTCTCTTTCACTTGCAAATAGCAAACTGTACACATTAGACAATTTCAATTGTGTGCATTTTTTATGATTTAACATGAAATTTTCACATGTGTACAACAAACAAGATAATAATCCACAATAGGTACTGTATTGTAACAGCAAATGTCAAGAAACATAACTAATTAATTTTTTTGTGGTAGGCTGAAGTATAAGAAACAAGAATAATAAAATTGTTGAAGCTGGAACCTCAAAATGACTAAAAACAGACAAAATGTATCTTGTCACAGAAATTATAAACTTAGAACTACAGACTGATTTCATAAACAAAATACTAAAATGCTCACATTTTTTTTCAGTCTTATTGCTTCATGTTCCAGTTTTGTGCTAATGTTGAATCATAAGTAGAAACAAAAACTCACACATTCCATTGGTATTTGCCTCAAGTGAACCTCCAGCCATAACTTTTTTTTTTATAAAGGAATAGGAACTATAAAGGAAATGTTCTGAACATCTGTCAGGTTTTTACTGCCATGTTTCTGCCATACAAGAGTTAAACTTGAACCACCTGCCACCAGCCATACGTATATATTTGGCAGTGTGGCATTGGTCTTTAATATCAGGCTACCCTGCTCACTCGGCACCCCAGTATCAATAACAACTCACAGGCATGTTTTATGAACGGGAGCTGGGGATAGTCAATCACAGTGATCACATGATTGTAAAGCCTGCCTCAGTCTCCTGGTGTTAAAATCCACTCAAAGAGCTGGCAGAAAAAGTTGTGCTCTAAGAGTACACCAGAGTTATTCTATATATTAATTTACATACCTATAGTGATTAGTAGAAATAAAGCAATAAAATGTTTTCATAAATGTGGCCCCATACCTTTCCACTGAAAATAAACTTATTTTTAGAACAGCTACAGATATAAATACATTTTTTTGAGTTCAGACCAGTGATGACTTTGCTACGTGCCATTCAGACTATGTTTTACTTATCTGATAAGAAACCTTAAGAATTTAGATTGCCTTAAGGAACTTTTAAGCTTATTCTGGATTTGATCCATCACTGGGTTGCAAACAAATAAGTTTATGAAATACAATGGAAATAACTAACATACATTTCAAACTGCTATTGAGAGTTATGGAAATAATAGTACAATTTTTGCTGAAGTGGTTAAGACTGATAGATACACCAAACACAGAGATCCCTTACTCCACTACTACTTTACCATGTAGAAAATAGTTTTATTTTGTATCTAAGAGGGGCATAGATAAACACACATCTCTGCAAGGTATATGGTTGTAGAAATATCTTCTCACCTCAACTGAGTCTCCCTGAATTCCTGCCCTAATACTAACCTTAAAGTGACACTAAACTCAGGACCTAAACCTTAAAAATGCATTCAAGTACCTTAATTATCAACAACACTGTACCTTACTGTTGCATCACTCAACTGTAGATCCTCAAATCATCTCTGAATTGGTGCTGACACTGTCCTTCCTTCTGGAGGGTGGCTACTTTTGTTCCCCATGGTCTCTCCGTGTGTTGTAAAATGGCCACAACTCCAAGCTCACTCCTGCGGTAGACTACAATCTCAATACAAATTAGTACACTAAAAGTGTACATCAAATTGTAGTCCAGCTCAGGAGCGAGACTAAACTGAAGAGTTAAATATTTATATTATTTGTCTATCACTCGGCTGCAGATTCTCAAACCATCTCTGAATTGGTGCTGACGCTGTCCTTCCTTCTGGAGGGTGGCTACTTTTGTTTCCCATGGTCCCTGTTTGTGTTGTAAAGTAGCCAGCGCTCCAAGCTCACTCCCGTGATGGACTACAATCTCAGGTTTAATTTACTAATTTGTATTGGGGTTGTAGTCCATCACAGTAATGAGCTTAGAGCGGTGACTACTTTACAACACACACAGGGACTATGGGGAACAAAAGTAGCCACTCTCCAGAAGAAAGGACAGTGTCAGCACCGATTCAGAGATGATTTGAGGCTATACAGGTAAGATTTGTTAATAGTTAACGTGAATACATTTTTCAGATTTAACTCTCGAGTTTAGTGTCACTTTTAAAGCAGTGTATGTGTGCTACTTTGAGCCCTTCCTCTGTTATCAGGCCTACTCATAGGTAGATTTCCAACTAGCGCTAAATCCCCTTCCCCCCACTGGAACTACTAGCAATTACCTCAGAGGAATCCTGAAAAATACTTACTAATAGTAAGCAATGTTTGAAGTCAGGTGCATAGTTTGTCATTTTTCACATTTATGGCCACCCTTAAATACTGCAGCTTTAAAAAGGTTAATGTTTTGTTAGGTTAGACATAGTTTCTGAACTTGTTTTCTAAAAATGTACCACATTTTGAAGGAAATGTCCTAACTATCAGAACATTATTTAATTGTGCTTGTAAGGTTCTGACGCAGTTCATGGTCATTTCATAATCACCAGCTCTATTTACTCATATTGCTGCAAAGAACACAGCAAAACATCATCGCTATAAACTAGACAAAACAGCCATTCCAAGGACTAATGCATAAACACTTGCCAAGCCTATGTTGGTAAAAACTGGTTTTAGAATTAGGATACTGGCTGGCAGAGATGCTAAGGATACTGTACATAGATAACTGTTTGACTAAGAATACAGTGGCAGTAGCTATTGCTGTAAAGTGTTTAAAAGAAAAAACAAGCGTAATAATGAATCATATGTGAATTTGTCCATTTTCCCCAAGGGGACCAGCAGAAATTCCACAGTGTGGAATAACCTGAATTTTTCCATTTGAACATCTTCCTAACACATCTTTACTATTCTGTCATCCTAAGTAATTTACACCTATTAAACTTACAGTCTATTCTAAAATAACCCACAGCTATTGCCTGTTAAACAATTGTGGTAAAGCAGTATTTGTCTTACAAGCTTCAGAATTCTGCTCTTACCTCCTAAATACGCTGGTCCTTCATTCTGAATTTTGTAAGCAATGCATCAAATATGAGTCCTAAAGTGGACCTTCACGGTTTGTAGATTGCTATTACTAAACATTTCTAAAGGTGACTTTTTGTTATTTTAAAGAAATAGGTAAAGTTCCTATTTATTAATATTATCTATATAAATGTTACACAGCTTCTTAAAATGATGAAACACATGCTAGAACAAATGATAAATAATGCATTTATGCCATTGTTGGCGCCAGTTTGGCTGGAGCATCTGTAACCGTAACAACAAAATTGGTATTTCAAGAGTAGCAGTCACCACAGCAAACGTGACAGCAGAACTCAATATCCAACTTGAAGACCCTGTTTCCACAAAAAAAGTCTGCAGAAAACTCCACAAAGCCAATATTCATAGAAGAGCTGAAACCAAAGCTGAAATTCAACTTTAGTTTTTAACCACCATTCTCTTCTCCATTAAAGTATTGCCATGTTTTGTGTTTTCAGTTATACCTGTGAAGATTGTTTCTCTTCCAAAGGGTTTGGCTTTTATGGTTAGAAATGTTCCAGCTAAAAAGCCACAATGGAAATCTGACAACTTAAACAGCCATTTTACTGACCATTCATACAACCTGCTGCTGAACACAACGTGTAATACGTCAGCATACAACCTAAAGAGCAAAGACAAAGAAAAGAGAAACAAAAGATAGCCACAATTTTTGTTATTGTGTAGCTTACATAAATACATTTAAACCCTATAGAAATGGTTCTTAAATGTTATAGTCTGACGACCCACGAATGGTCATGGGGACCATTTTTTGCATATAGCCGTAAAAAGACAAATAACAATGGCAGTATAATTTACGAAAAGAACTATCTTTTTTCTTACCACTGAAATATTCCTTGGGTCTTTTTTCATGCTTTGGATTTTTCATTTAAAAAATGCCTTGCTTGTTATTACCATTGTTATCATTATTATTATTATACTACACGATTTATATAGCACCAACAGCTTGCACAGCTCTTTATGTTATATATATAAAGCTTTTATAACTAAAAACTTCTCCACATAGAACACATTGCGGGCACTCTTTTTTTATTTCTTTTCACTCTTTTTCACTCTTTTTTTATTTCTGATTGCTATAGTAAAGTCAAGGGAAATAAAATATGTATTGTATTTTCTTTTAGTAGTGGACATTTCCAATTAGCACCAGTTCTCTTCACCTCTTAACCTCACAATCATTTACCAAAGAAGTCAAGTGATGTCCTAACCCAAACACATCCATGACTCAGTTTTGGTCCTGTCCCAGAGTAAGAAAATAGGAACTGGTGTTTTGTTGAGTCAAAACCAGAAAATTAGACTGACAAACAAGGCCACAAATAACAAAGACACCACAAGGCAGGGGGATAAAAAACAGCTTCGATTTGAGGCAAGGCTAGAGGTACACAAAAACATGGACAACAAGCTAAGGGACAAAATCTAAAACTACAATAAGTATCTAAATTAGAACAAGTTGAAATGCATGGATCTAGAAAGGCAGAAGTCTCAGAACAGAGCCTGGCCTTTAGAATGTACCATCAATGCACAGGGGAGTAAACACAACCCAGCGGGTATGGTATAGTCAGGGGACAGTATTGAGATATCCGACAATACAGTGTGAGACTGAATCCAGGTCCTTACAAATGCTTTAAATGGTATCTAAACCCAAAAACAAAACTGTAATATACTGCAGCTTACCTGTCCTTAGATGTGGTAGCTACATTAGTTTTCATTTTTCAGAATATTCCTATAGCTTTATATTTTATATAGTGTTTTTTTAACTTTTTTTTTATTCTGATATTGAAAATGTGTTAAGATGACTGATTATTACACATAGGGGTTCAATTACTTCAAGTGTAACAGTACTACAGCAGGCTTACTGTAAATCCTGCAACCCACTAATGAAAAGATGTGCAAGATATTTCTATTTTAAATATTAAATACATTTAATGTGTAGTTATGAGGTCATTATACACTCATTCATTACATCCTCTTCTTATAATACACAGCAGTTCCGGAAATACAAGGAGTGACCTAAAGGTTAGCATGTATATGAAGGTGCTCTGCATTCTGCTGTAGTTGAAGGCAACAGCAGTATGCCCCATAAAGCTAATATGTATGTGACCAGGACTGCAGGGTCACAACTGACATGGAGCAAATAAAATAAATAGAAATAAGCAGATAGGGTTAAACTGGGTTCCTTAAACATAGATGGTATCATAAACAACCAAGTATAAAGTGATGACATCACAAGTCACCAAAGATAAGAGATATTTCACAACTGTTTGGATACACATATTCTTATATGCTCTACAGGTGCTTTTTGCAAGGGTAATTGTACTAGTAGATTGATGGTGACTCAGTCTACTTAAGCTGCTCAAGATATGTATGAAGGCTTGCCATGGACTTTGTGCCTTAGATAAGTACAACAATAATCTGTAGATTCTGTAAAATTAGTGTCTGACTCTTGACCTCCAATTGTTTAGAACACTTCTTAGTAGTTTGTAAGTGATCCTGCATTAAATCGGTCCTTCACCTCCTTTGACTAAAAATCACATCAGCATACATCTCTGCATGCTGATATGAATTCATCTAACTTTAGCTAAACAAATATATGTTTATTTTACTTACAATTTCCACTTCCTGGTCCACTTTGGCACAAATGTAACCCTGCCCGTGCATCGCATTCTGGGAAGGTTACATCTGTAATCTCATGACATCTCAGGGAAAGGCATCTTCCACACCTGAAATTATGAGCATGGTCACATGTCCTAGTCACATGTGCCAGAGTTCCAGGAAGTAAAATGAGATCTAGTAACCTGCCCTTATTTAAAATGGCCATTGTCAGAAGACTGGGGAAGAAAAGAAAAAAAAGGTTTGCAAAGAATTAAAACAAACTGCAATTATCTAGAAGTGTGTGTTTGTAGATTGTCATTACTAAACATTTCCAAAGGCACCTTTATTTATTGTTGTTTTTAGAGATATGGGTAAAGTTCCTCTTTAAGGCAGAGCAGGGTTGCATTGTTCTGCAGGATTGTAGATGGTGTGTACTGTATATGTCACCTATGTTTCTTACCCAAACATGGTGAGGGGCTCCAGCGCTGATGACTGATATGGAGGAGCAGGTTTTTAATAAGTCCTGTCACTTCCGGTTCCGGCGCCGGATGGACTAGCGGTGTTTTCCGTAGCTCCGTCCCCGCCACATCCCCACCGTCTAAACCGAGCCTGAACCGAGCCGCATCGAGCCCCGGATAGCCGCCTACGAATCCCGCAGAGCATGGACAAATTTATCGCGCGATCGCAGCCGGCCTGCCGCGCGCTGTCATTACCACCTGACCCGGCGGTCGCGCTGCCCGCATCGGCGGCCATGGATGACACTGAGGCTGACGATATGGGGTTACAGGGTGAGTCGGAGGTAGCTTCTCCCCATGCCCCCATAAACTATCAGCACCTGGCTGCAGCTGTGGCATCCCATCTGAAAACGGAGATTGGGGCCATCATAGCAGACTCTCTGAAGCTGCATTTGGGGCCTATTACCGCTGCCCTAGAGTCACAGGCACACAGAATGCAGGCTCTGGAGGCCCGTGTCAGTGGGGTGGAGGACCGGGCTGCTGAAGCTGATAGATCCCATGTTGAAGAAAAAAAGATGCTGCAATACCTGCAAGACAAGGTTGATGACCTAGAGAACAGATCTCGCAGGAATAACCTCAGAGTAATTGGGATCCCTGAATCAATTCTGCCTGCTGAGCTACAACGCTTTTGTTCTTCTACTATACCGCAAGCCATGGGTATCACGTCTGCCTGCGCAAGGGAAAAGGACCACCGCATAGGCCCCCCTAAAGATCAGGAAAGGCCCAGACCAGTCATCGTAAGATATCTGGACTATTCAGATAAGCAACACATTCTGCAGACCTATAGGAGGCAACGCCAACTGGTGGCGGGCGTCCACAAATTGCTGCTTTTTGCAGATTATTCAGCTGAGCTGTCTAAAGTTCGCCGCTCTTTTCATGAGGTCTGCCAGTCCCTGGTGCATAGAAGAATCAAGTTTGTGTTGGCGTACCCGGCGGTTCTGCACCTCTCAGACCCTGACGGCAACCAAATCCGCTTCACCTCAGCTGCCCAGGCTAAGGGGTATGTGGACAGACATCTCTCCGACACCACAGCACACTCCAGCTCGCCACTCAAGAGTCCACCACGGAAAAAAAGGACCTGAAGACCGGGTCGTCCCTCCATTGTCTTTTCCTCCCGCCCTAACAGGGGTGCAAAGATGGGCTCGTTCACACGGCTGTGTGACATCAATGTTCTGTACTTGACGGGTGCTTCCAAGTCGTTAACTATCTCTTCTTTTTAGTTGATATATTTTTAACATTTCATACATTCTACCAGTCCTTGTATGCGGCGGATACCGGAAACCTCTCTGCGGGGTCCTCATTTCTGGACACTGTGTCCCTGCCTTTTCTGTCCGCCGCAGACAAGGAACGCATGAATGCGGAGATAACCCTTCAGGAAGTCCAGGCAGTTATTCATGATTCCCCCGGCTCGAAGGCTCCTGGTCCTGACGGCTTATCCGCCGAATTCTACAAGTCTTTGACGGATCGGGTCTCCCCTACCCTAGTATCCCTATATAATCACCCATCCCTGATAATGCAAAAACACTCTATCACTTACTTAGGTATCTCCATTCCCCCGGTCGGCTAGAGACCTTTATACCTTGAACTACAAACCTATTTTGAACAAAATACTTCAAGAACTGCGTACCTGGAAAGATTACCCTATTTCCCTTTTAGGCAGATGTCATCTCATTAAGATGGTCAGCTTCGCCAGGCTACTGTACCCTCTTCAGACTATACCCCTCCTTTTGAAACACAAAGACATCCAAATCCTTCAGAGTGCCTTAACCTCGTTTCTCTGGCGGGGGAAGAGAGGGAGGATCGCCCTCAAAAAAATCCAACAGCCAGTGAGGAAGTTGGGTGCCAACCTCCCGAACATTAGAGCATACAATTTGGCCAGCTTATTCCACCATATACGAGATTGGACTCATGATACCACCTATTTCACCAACACCCCTTTAGAGAGACACCTGATGAAGCCCTGGTCCCCCCCGGGTATCCTGAATACCCCTCTGAGACTCCTCCCCAAGCACATTAAAGATAACATTCTCCTCAGGGACACTGTGATAGCTTGGAGGGAACTCCGTGAATTACTCCACCTGCCCGATGTTATCTTCCCATTGATGCCCCTCTGAACCTCCCCAGGGTTTACGGCAGGCGCTGACTCTAAAGCTTTTCGGGTGTGGGAAGCTAGGGGTATTGTAGTTCTGGCGGACGTCTTTGACCCCCAAGGACGGCTTAGGACATTCCCAGCTCTGCAAGCCCAATACCGTCTCCCGGCCTCCCATAGTTACCCCTATATGCAATTAAGCCACTTTATTTCCAGTCACCTTACAATGCCTTGGCCTGAAATGGTCCACTCACCCCTCTCTCCCCTGCTCTCCTCCTCCCAGACGAAGATGTCACTATCCCTTATTGCCCGGAACGTAGTGACCAACGTACAGGAATCCTCCACCACAATACCGTCTCACATTGGTCGCTGGGCGGAATTTTTGGACATGTCCGCTGAGGACACCATCGATATGGTGGAGCAGGGTTGGCAACAAATCAGGAAGGTTATTATCAATGAGTCCTGGCGGGAAATATATTTCAAAACGGTACATAGAGCATATCATGCCTTTAATATCCCCACTAGGGGGACGTCTTCCTTATGGTTAACTGCTTGTCCGAAATGTCTCCTTCCTCTACCTGACCTCATGCACCTACTATGGTCCTGCCCCCGTATACAAAATTTTTGGTCCGCCATAGTGTCCTTCACGAATGTACACTCACGTAAGAACAGGAAGTTATCCCCAAACTTGTGCCTACTCCATGCCCTTCCCCTACCCACGAACGGGAGCCCCTCCTGCCCTACCCGCTGGGAACATCTCTGTCTGTTGACAGCCAAAAAGACGATCCTGTGTAACTGGATTATATCAGATCCCCCTTCCATGGACACGTTCCGCCCCCTGTTGAATCGCTTGTTGTTACTGGACAAGCTGGACACGAAATTTAATCAAGCATGCGCTAAAACGTTCTTTGCTACCTGGACATTGTATGTTGCAGCAGAGTTTTCCTTACAACAGCTGCAAGATCTGATGTCCATTTTTAAGCTGTCTAAATGGTACCTCGAGGCTAAACTGACGGGTTCCCTAGGGCCCCTGGATGTCCTCTGACCCTTGATCTCCTGCGATCACTCGAGATTCCCACCACCAATCTCCACGAGGAGCAGTTCCCCTGTTGCACCCACGAATGCCTCTAATGGTTCGAATTGGTCTTCTATCCACAGTACCGACCCTCATGGTTATAGGGTCTGCTACTAGTTGTTAGTGTTACACGTATCTGATGAGCATCTTATCAGCGGACGGTATCCATATGGTAGGACTCTTGGTACTCAGTTTAAGTTTATAGCTGTACTTTGCTTGACATGTCTAGATATCAGTCTGCGTACTGTTAATGTCTCAACTGTATACCAATGCTTGATCGTTGTGTTTTTTACTATTTTCAATAAAAATTTGACATGCTAAAAAAAAAAAAAATAAGTCCTGTTCTGGTTCCTGGAGTCCAAAGGCTTTTTAGAGCTTTGTGCAAGATAAATCATCCATTCCTAGGTCCACATCTTACCTGGTAGCCAGACCTTGTTATTAGTCTCAGCTGTCCATAGGCCTATATGTTAGCTGGTTATTGCTTAGGACTGTCTCTCTTTCTGCCACTGCTGTGGCAGTCTGCTGCTGAGTGAAATGGCTGACTGCTGACAGAACACTAAAAAAGGTACAAGGGATGTCTATTTGAATTGGGGAGCCCATTAGGGGCACCCTGTTATCAGATATTGACCTAGGTTTAGTTCGTTGCTTGGACGAGCAAAGTCCTCCTGCACCGAAAAGGTGTTTCTTTGCTGCCCTGCTCAATAAAAGTGCAGGACAAACCTGAAAAATAGGCAATTTTACAGGATTTATCTTGAGTGTTACTTTTGTAATATGCACAATAAGAATTAGGTCTCTTGAAATAATCAATTTATACAATGAATGCAGATATCCGTGAACAGTGAATGCCTAAACTGGGTGTATTCACTGTATACAAAATACTGTCGTGTGTACACAAACCCTTTGATCACCATGGGAATTTTCTACAAGGCTAGCTAGATTTATCATGTAGGAACTGTACACCCAACACACCAATGCAGCATTATTCTGGAAGATTTAGAAAAATGATAGGTTGACCTAAGCGTACAACAGACCAGAAATACTTTTTTCAAGGGTCAGGTCATGTCTGAATATCCAAATATTATTTCAGTTTTATAGCACCTTATTAAAACAGGTATATAGTAAAAGAAAAAAATATATCTGCACTCCATGCTGAATCAGTTTAATAAAAGCTCAATCCCCGGTCTGCCCCCTCTGACATGTTTCACCCAGTCCTGGGCTCAGCCATAAACAGATTAAATTTGCCCATAGATGGGCAGATATTTCCCAGACAATACACTAGAGACTCTAGTGTACAATAGACTAGAGATGTGTATTGTATGAACTATAGTATACTGTAGTAAGCTACAAATCACCACAGCAAAAAAGGCTGATATATTCTAGTTCGACATACTTCCTAAGTGTTTACTTGCAGAATAGAAAACAATTGAAAAACACACTGTTAAAACACATTTTAAAGTAGAACTATGGCCTCCAAAAAACCTTTTTTTGGGCTTCAGTTCTCTTTTTGGTCACAACAGTGCATTTACTAATATACTCCTGTGACCCAAACTCAGCATATAGCATGCTACTGCTCAATATATGTTGACAGTGCAGAGCTGTGCTGCAGCTGTGAAAGATCTCAACAATATTGACGGAAAAAAAAACCCGTTGCCAGATTGACAGCTGGCTCTGCCGCTCTAGAGCCAGAGCAAGCTGTGCCCGCCCCCCTCCCCTGTCTGTGCCCCTAAAGAGAGCTGGACAAACAGAGAGGGGATGGGGGATGCCTGCGGGGAGTAGTGACTGAAAGTCACCACTCTCTGCAGTGAGAAGATCATGAACTGAGCGGGCAGCAATTTGTTATTGCTCAGTACTCGATCTATAGAGCCAATGTGTGACAGCTGGAGTGCCACACGCTGGCTCAAACTATTGGGAAGAGTATATTTTACTTTCTCAATAGTTCTCCTTTAATTATGGGTCCTACAAATATCTGTTGAGCCTTTCAATTACATCCACCTAATGCAGCTTCCTGCGATGGTGTGACAACAATGCTGCCTGCTCCTGAATTTAGAGCAGAGTTGCCACTCACATATAGGCTGTGCCTGCTTGCTCTACAACACCCCACTTTGATCTGCAGTGTCTGGGAGGGGGGTGTGTGAGACACAAATAAAGGCCAGTTTGGCATAGTCAGGGAAAATAAAGGAAGCTTTTTGTTTACTGAGAATTGTGCATCACACAGTAACTTTGGTATTTGTTTACACTGTCATACAGTAGTTGTATTTTTAAGACTCACAAACTTTGCTTGGAAAGTACACTTGTCCTACATCCTACAAATTGCCTTTAAATAATTATCTCTGAAAGTTTTCACAAAGATAGCAATGTGCTTATCAATTAATCTAAAATACCTCAGATCACATCCAGACTCATTTAGAAGAGAAAAGAAAACACTGCACCAATTTATTGGCTTGTCAGCTGCAATGCCAAGCCTTTAATATAGTTAAAATCAATCTAGAATTGTTTTGAATTTTTTTCTTACATGTAGCAACTGTGATCATGTAAATAATGTAATCATGTATTGTTATAAAAAACGTATTTTATGTATAGTTTTTTTATAACGTTTTTAACAAGGTGGAAGCCATATTGCCTTTTGAATATACATGCCGTATTTTCTTCTTAGTGTCGCAGGAAAGTCATCGTTCTTTATTGTTCCTTTATCTCAACGAAAGTCCATCACCCTCCTCACACTATCCTGTCAATTCATCTTTTTCTCATCAGCCATCAAGGACCTTTACTGTTTGACTTTGAATATATATATATAAATATACTGTATATATAGCACAATAAATTACACACAGTCCTTTAGTATCATAAAAAGGCAACAGATGTCATCATTTACTGCTTATAATCTTTCATTTGAATAAACGCTCAAATTAAAGATTATTTTCTTTAGTTACTACAGAAAAACAAACTTTTTTTACCCTTTAATGCAGAGGTTTATTTAAAACAAATCAGACAGTTGATGCAAAAAACACCTAGTGCCGTTAAAAGAAATGTTTGTTTTGAACTCCCGAATTAACCAAACCTGTGCCCGCCCCCCTCCCCTGTCTGTGCCCCTAAAGAGAGCTGGACAAACAGAGAGGGGATGGGGGATGCCTGCGGGGAGTAGTGACTGAAAGTCACCACTCTCTGCAGTGAGAAGATCATGAACTGAGCGGGCAGCAATTTGTTATTGCTCAGTACTCGATCTATAGAGCCAATGTGTGACAGCTGGAGTGCCACACGCTGGCTCAAACTATTGGGAAGAGTATATTTTACTTTCTCAATAGTTCTCCTTTAATTATGGGTCCTACAAATATCTGTTGAGCCTTTCAATTACATCCACCTAATGCAGCTTCCTGCGATGGTGTGACAACAATGCTGCCTGCTCCTGAATTTAGAGCAGAGTTGCCACTCACATATAGGCTGTGCCTGCTTGCTCTACAACACCCCACTTTGATCTGCAGTGTCTGGGAGGGGGGTGTGTGAGACACAAATAAAGGCCAGTTTGGCATAGTCAGGGAAAATAAAGGAAGCTTTTTGTTTACTGAGAATTGTGCATCACACAGTAACTTTGGTATTTGTTTACACTGTCATACAGTAGTTGTATTTTTAAGACTCACAAACTTTGCTTGGAAAGTACACTTGTCCTACATCCTACAAATTGCCTTTAAATAATTATCTCTGAAAGTTTTCACAAAGATAGCAATGTGCTTATCAATTAATCTAAAATACCTCAGATCACATCCAGACTCATTTAGAAGAGAAAAGAAAACACTGCACCAATTTATTGGCTTGTCAGCTGCAATGCCAAGCCTTTAATATAGTTAAAATCAATCTAGAATTGTTTTGAATTTTTTTCTTACATGTAGCAACTGTGATCATGTAAATAATGTAATCATGTATTGTTATAAAAAACGTATTTTATGTATAGTTTTTTTATAACGTTTTTAACAAGGTGGAAGCCATATTGCCTTTTGAATATACATGCCGTATTTTCTTCTTAGTGTCGCAGGAAAGTCATCGTTCTTTATTGTTCCTTTATCTCAACGAAAGTCCATCACCCTCCTCACACTATCCTGTCAATTCATCTTTTTCTCATCAGCCATCAAGGACCTTTACTGTTTGACTTTGAATATATATATATAAATATACTGTATATATAGCACAATAAATTACACACAGTCCTTTAGTATCATAAAAAGGCAACAGATGTCATCATTTACTGCTTATAATCTTTCATTTGAATAAACGCTCAAATTAAAGATTATTTTCTTTAGTTACTACAGAAAAACAAACTTTTTTTACCCTTTAATGCAGAGGTTTATTTAAAACAAATCAGACAGTTGATGCAAAAAACACCTAGTGCCGTTAAAAGAAATGTTTGTTTTGAACTCCCGAATTAACCAAACCTCTGCACCAATTTAAGTTTATTCTTACTTGGCACAACACAACTCAAAAGCCAATATTTCACTCTATATTTGCCGAGCCATTTGCAATACCATCTACACAAAATGCTAGTTATGTACCAATCAACCACTGCTAAGTGCTGGAATATTTTACATCACTCTCTGTTGTCCTCTGCTGATGAAGCAATGGTAACCTAGTGCTTTATAGAAAACCCAAACTGGATGACATAGATTGGGTAAAATGGATTGTTCCACAGGTAGAATAATTATTAATGGGCAAAAAAGATGGGTTTGTTTATGTGTACCCATTTTCCAGACTCTGCCAAAATTCGAGACGTGTGTGGCTCTGTTGCACCCCTCATTTTGCCAAATGTTTATAGATAAACTCCAGGCAAACTTTGTTTTAACCCTTGTAGTGGGGCTACCCCCGCACTGCCAGGGATAAGTGCTCATTTGTGTCTAGGTGCAAAAATATCCGGCTTGCTCTTAGATCAGACCCTGGAGCCTCTCTCCCCTTCCGTTATAGCGGTCTAAGGTCCGTGAGTCATCATGTCCTATGCACTGTGTACAGGATGTGAGGATGACAAGGGACATACTAGTACTTCAGCAGGGGAAGAGGCAGGCTGAAGAAAGCCCTGTTTATGGCCAAACAGTGACTGCAGTAACTGTTGGGAGTATTCTGACAGAGGCACACCTTCTGCTGTTAGAATAGAAAACCTTGGCAGGAAAGAATCTCCCATCCACCCTGTTTAGTGGTAATCAAAGTCATAGTGTATGGCCAGCTTAATTGCCAAGGAAAGCACATTATATGCCTGCTTATAGCTAAGTTCTCAAATAACCTTCTGCACACTATAGTACATTCTTACAAGCATCTAGCAAACATTTCAATAAAAACAGGGATTCCTGACTCTCATAACTGCCAACTGCATCAAAGTGATGCCCCTCTAGCCAGTTTCTACTCTACCGGCAAGATGTCAAATACTTACATGTGTATAGCATAATTAAACATACAATGCCAATACTTTCCGGTGCGAAGTCACAAACTGCATTGTAAGAGCTGAGCGTTCATGAAAAACTAAATTATACAAGACTTCCTCCCCCGGAGGGGAAACCTGGTCATTCCTGAAATTATTTTAAACTTTTTCACTGCTAAGGCATTACAATAAAAAGCTCTTCTTTGTGTATTTATGAAGTCAATGTTTGAAAATGTGCTTTGTTTGATCTTCAAACACAATAGTATGCCCATGTGCTTTCAAAGATAACCATGGCTACACTTGCAAGTGTTTCATTTTAAGTGTGCCAGACATTCAAAGTAAAAGGGTTTCCGTGAGCAATCATCAAATGTTTGCTTATCCCAATAGTATTTGTTCCGAGATGAGGTAATGAAGTACCCTGCACTTTCTCTGTGTCTATAAAAAGTAATTGAAGGCACACACTGAATGAAGACAATTACTGGTGAGCAGATCTGTGTTGGTTCCAGGTGCTACAGGTGCTTTTCATTGTCACAGGCAGATGTGGCACAGACACCAATATGACATTAATTATATCAATGTTATGCAGATTCTATGATCCACAAAAAATAGATATAGCTAGAAAGCCTGCCTCTGGAAAAAAAACATATGCAAGCATTATCTGCAGAGCAAAAATACATTAAAAATCACATTGCTTTACATGAAAGCTAGTATATCAGTTATAAAGAAAAGAAAACACAGTTGAACTGATTACTAAAAGGAAATGCAGCATGAAATTGCTATGAAGATAACTAGCATGCTTTTGTTGCAGGTTCGCATAAGGGATGTTCATACACCCAGTGATGAGCAGGATCTCTTAACCTATTTGTTAAAGCGTACATTCAAGTCTAATACATACACTGCAGTCCCCGTTTGCAGTACATAATGCTGTTTTTGTGACTTTTAAGTAATTTATATCTTCATATGTATATGTGTTGCTGTGCTGTGCTCTTATTGGGCGCACTTAATCAGCACCGTTAGAACTGTCATCAAGCTGTCACTGACAAATCGCTGCCACTAACAGCTCGCTCTCAAACTATTGGACAATTGGGAGCCAGTAGGATGCCCAACTACATTAACACCATGCAGCCAATCTCAGTGAAAGAATCTCCGTTGTCACAGCAAACTTAAAGGATTGGCTCCCACCAGTGGCAAAAGGTACAAAAGGCAGATGCCCCAAACAAAACTGCAGCTCCAAAAACGCTCTCCACTGAAGCAAAAAACATTCTTGAAAAGGGTTTCCACAATTCTCTACTCTTACCAAAACTAAAAAAAGTTTTGGCTTTAGACATACTTTAAAGAAGAACTTCAGGAAAACTTTTTATTTACCCTTGCAGTGAGGTTACCTCCACTCTGCACGGGTTAAGTGCTTGTTTGTGTCTAGGTTAAAATAAAACAAAGATATACTCACCCAAAGCGACGAGCCGGCCAGCTGTCACAGCACCCCCTCCAGCCTGTCTCCTCCTCCACTGCAGCATTGGAATCTTCCTCAGTGTCCTCACGTCTATACACTGTGCATAAAATGTGAGGATTTATGGGACCGTAGACCACTACAGAGGAAGGGGAGAGAGATGCTGGAAGGATCGCTCTAAGAAAAAGCCGGCTTGGAGCTTCGGTGAGTATAACTTTTTTTTTTAAATCTAGACACAAGCGAGCACTTAACCCTTGCAATGCGGGGGTAGCTCTACTGTAAGGGTTAATAAAAAAATTCCTGGAGTTCTTCAAATGAGATCTCCACAAGTCCCTGTTTCTAGCTGCTTTATTAATCACAATCATTTACACTGGATGCATCTGCTTTGTCCAGGATTACTGTGTATGTTATGCACCACACCAGTGTAGCCCAAACATACTCAGAGTTCCTATTTTTTAAGCAGTCCTTTGAGGGATAATAGGCCAAAATCAGAAAGGCATTGTTAGCTTGTTTTCCAAAAAGCACATTGGAAAACAAAATGCAGACATGTTGGCACAATGTCAATTTTGATAGCTTATGCATTGCTAAATTGTTCATGAATTATGTACATTGTTTCTCAATAAATCTGGTAGCAAGTCATCGGTGGGCCTCAAACGTTCTATTGCTGACCATAGTTTCCCCCAGTGCTTTGTATGCTAAAGAACAGCACACGTTTTAAACGTGGTATTTTGTCTTGACCAGTCTTTTTAACACAGGTTCACCCTTGAAATAATTTTAAAGTCTCAGGGAACCCCTGGTAAATGATTATATATGCAGCTTATGGTACATTAGCGTGATCAGTTTGTTGTAAATATAAAAATAAATAAAAGAATAAAGAATGTGGCTGGCATATTTGACAGTCACAGCAGATCATTTTGTAACTTTCCCTGCGCTGTAAGATTACAGAATTTGTAATAATCATGAATTAAAAAATAATAATAATAATGGCTATAAAAGAAACAGACAATAAAAATTGTAGTGCAGTAGTACTCCCTTACATTGGTGTTGAGTGGAAAAATCCCTCTTTACATGGTGGTCAATGGAAATGTGCCTTCTTACATTGGTAGTAAGTGTCATGGTGGCCTCTTAAACGAGTGGGGAAACAACCTTCTTACAATATTGTTGATCAGTGTTATCCCTTACAGACATCTAAAAAGATTACTGATGTCAGTTGTTACTGAGAGACAGAAATTGTTTATTGCTCAAGGAACCCTTAACAACCTCTGGAAGAACCCTGGTTGAGAAAGGCTGGTCTAAACAAACTTAAGTCTTATCACCATGTCTAAAAGATGCCTGTGCATGTGAAAAGCCATTTGTCATTCAGGCCAAGGGACCAAAAACTTTCAGTCTACACACAAAATTATATTCAGTAGTTTTCAATTAGGCCCAGCTTGGTAGGTGAATATCATGGGTACTACATATATAGTGAATGTATAATAACATTTTAAAATGTAAATAGGCAAATTTGCTTTAATGTTAAAAATAGGGATGCACCGAAATTTTATCTGCAAAAACATCAGCCGAAAATGGCACTCTTGGCAAAATGCCAAAAGTACCATCTTTATAGACCCCTTTATAGACCCCTGATATTGCCCAGAGCCCCCGACAGTAAAGTTAAAAAATAAAAATATTTATTAAAAAATAAATCAGAATAAAATATTTAAAAAATACAAAATTTAGAAAAAAAAGAAATACAAATTAAATATGAAAAAAATTAAAAAGGTCAGAAAAATATTTATTTTTTTCCGTTTTCAGCATGACATTTTTTTTTTCATTTCAAAATGTCGTTTCGGTGCACCTCTGGTTAAAACCTCAGTTTTTGCTGGCCATAGATGCAGCTTTTCCAACCATGTTAAACATGAATAAATAAAAAAAAAATTATTTACTAGATCAAAGCAAACTAGCACCTTTTCATATAAACATAATATTAACATAATATATATTTTAAAGCTGACCTTTACCCCCTTTTACTAAAAATCACATCACAGTGTTGCCCTCTGATATGAATCTCTTAAATGTATTAGTTAAACAAACACATTTTTTTTTACTTACTTTTACTCTCCACTTCCTGGCCCTCTTGGGCAGTAATGATGTAATGTGCCCAAGCATTGGATCCTGGGAAGATTACAGGCATTTTCCACCCATGAGATGATCTGCATGGTCACATGCTCCAGGAAGGAAAGAAAGCTATACTAATCTGCCCTTAGTTAAAATGACCACTGTGAGAAGAATGGAGAGGAAAAGAAAAATAAGGTATATAAAGCATAAAAAACCTCCAATTATCTGTTTGTAAATTGGCATTATTAAACATTATTAAAGGTGTATTTGTTGTCATTTCAAAGACAAGGGTAAAGTTCCTCTTTAACAGGTAGGTTGCCTCAACAATTTTGAATTGAATTTTGCAATCAAAACCTCTTTGAAATTGCCAGAAAATGGCCAAGTGTGTGGCCATACACAAATCACGTTTAACTAGAGATCCACTCACGGCAAAACTAACAATAATCAGGCTAGTTATTGGTGCTCACTGTAGTGAGCTATAAGTGTGTGGTAGGATTGAGACATTTTTCAGCCATGCTGCACAATCCCTGGGGACTGGCCTATAATATTTTTATTTTTCATAATGTAAATGATACCATATATGTGTCAAAAGTATTATTTTATTGGGTAAGATGCCATCTAGTCACTAATGAAACCTGCCTATCTATCACAATGTTACCTTTAAGGATATACCATTATTTTGTTCCTACTCTTTTCTTTGATGAATTGTATTTTTTTCATGTATATACTGTATATATGTAATTTCATTGCATAAACATTTCATTGCATACAAAGTGAACTGTTCCCTCTTAAAATATATGACTGAACATAGAGCTCTCACTGTAGAAACATTATCAACTTGTTACTTCTTTAACATTGCTGTGGAAATGGCATCTAAGTGTCATACTGTGTCAGTAATTGCTAAAAGGCACTTACTCACTGCTTCCCTACAGAATATTGTATTTATGAATAAGACTGAGTTCTGATAATATTTAATTAAAACTAATGTTCTGCTGTGCAAATGAATTGCTTTAGACAAAGCAGTGCACAATGTTTTCTTTTTAAAAACATGAAAATGATAAACACTTTATTTGTTTCAGGAGAATGTTAAACTTTTTTTATACTTTTTATATATTTAAAACAACATTATATTAACTTATGGCGTAACTATGGCGTTACTGTATGACGTAACTATGTAATTATGACAATCAAAATGGATACACAGCAGTGCTTATTTTTAGTCAAATAGGAGCTAAGTGAGGAATCCCACTTGTAAGACAGCCTTAAAAGGTGACCGTGGCTAATGGAGGTGGTGGCTGTCAGGACTGCATGTGTCCAATACGCAATATTGCCATTTATAAAAATAATCAGTAGAGTGATTGATCCAAGAGTATGAAATTATTGTTATTAACGGTCAATAACTCCCCTTCCCACAGGAGTACAGAGTAGGAGTTGCATCTCACAGGCTGTTTTACCTCTGCTACTAATGGTCAAATCCAAACATTTTTTGTTGTTGTATAGAGTAGGGATTTGTGAACCCCTTTAGGACCAAGGCCTTTTTTTCGTTTATTGTTTACATGTTCTAATCTACATTTTAGGCATGAAAATTACTTAAAACCCCCAAACATTATGGGGTCTATTCACTAAGCTGCCGAAGGATCTAGCCGTAGCTTCGGCGGATCCTTCGGCTAGCTTCGGCCCCAGGACCCCTTCTGTTCAGTAGAACCAAAGGGCTGCTGTACGGACTATTCACTATAGCCCATACATCTCCCAAAGTCAGCCGAGCGGCTCAGTCGAGCCGAAGGCATATGCTTCGGCTCGACTGAGCCGAGGTGAAAGCCGAAGCTGGCCGAACGGCAGCAGAACCGCCCGGCCAATAGAAAACAGTTGGGCGGAGCTAGTTGTCACTGCTAGGTCTGCCCAATCATTTTCTATTTTATTTTTTACTACTTTTTTAACTGTTTTTCTATTCTGCTCGGTGCACAAACATTACATGCATGCAGCGTACCGATCACTTGATCAATTCTATACAGATTTAGGGCAAAATGTTTACTCAAAATTAACCACATTCTATTGACCCTTGGAAGTGTATAAAGCCATAAGTGTGTGTGGATAAACCACTTTGGAGTACATGGTCAGTATAAATGTTGACAAAGATCAAATAGCCAATTTAATAAAGTTATGTACTCATTAAAAATAGATGCTTTTAAAATAAATACTACCTTAATCCATTTTTATAATAGCTTTCTAGAACTAACTGCACATTAGCATATACAGTGGATGAGGACCGGGCAGAACTAAAACCAATCATGCTTTATTGTATTTAACCGTGCTGTGGTTCTAGTAAATTGAGTAATTGGAAGAGAAAAGCCAAAATCTGGGAGCTGATGTAAGTTTACTTTCCTTCACTTTACTGTCACAGCCTTGGCCAAGCTGTATTGATTTGAATTCAGTAGAAGGCGGCAGGTGGTCAGGACCTGGCTATGGTTTCTAGATTAGAAAACAAGATTTTTTATATTTTTGTCAGGTAAGACTATTAAGACATATCTATTGGGGAGTTTAGTTATTTTGTACAGCTATATACTGTAATTTAGCTAGTTATATAACAAAACTCCAACTAAACTTAAAAATGTGTTTTGTGTTGACTTTACGGCATCATTTTATGTTCTCTGGACATAATGAAGTCTACACCATCTGCAAAACATATGATGGCTTGCTTGATCTTTTTTTCCAGTCACTGAATATAAGTGCTACTTGGCCAATACACAGCATGTATGTACTGTATGGTAACTGTGTGGTGCTTTCGCTGAACATTTAATATGTGAAAGCAACTGGTTATTCTCCAATTTGTAGAAAGTGGACCACACACTTGTGGTTGAAGTGTCTGTATCTAATTCCTCTTCTATACTCTTTCAAGCAGTAAATCCACGTAGGAAAAGCCATTGAAAACAATCAAGGCTCTAGTGTTAATGCAGACAGAAGATGCAGCTCAGGTTCATGTCAGGTCATCCCAGGGAAAAGTATAGAGAACACCTCACCAATTGATTTCTGGTGTGGTTAGCATGTAGTACCGCCGTAATGGGTACACATGATGCATTTTCTATACAAACTAACAGTACAGCATTTAAAAAACACCCAGTGCAAAGTCTGCACAGTAACTGCACAGAAAAGCCTATGTGCATAATCTAACGCAAGAACATTACTAACTGTTCTCCCTTTCTGACACAGGCAAACTGAATTGAAGGCCTACTATTGCAAAAAATATGTCATTCTGACAACTGTATGTAGTTAATACATGTAATAATAGTGTTCACTTTTCAGAGGTGCCCGTGGTTATCTCATATGACCCGTACACAGATGGTAATATTCCAAACTTGACATAGGCAGAGGTATCAGATATGACTATAGTTACCTTTGGAATCAAGTTAGTTACAAGAACTTCAATAGGTGAAATATGTTGTATATTTCCTAGACTGTTAGATATACATTTCTGGACTGGAAAGCAGTTACATATTTACATTGAGTGTTTGGGGCTGATTTACTAAAGTCAAATAGGCTGTTCACTTGGCAACGCAATGGGAATTTTCCCTGAGCTAGACTAATTAGCTAATTAGTTAGCAAAGCTTCACCTCATTCAACAAGCTAATGGAAAATCCCCTTGCAAAGTGAAATAGTAAATCAACCCCTATAAGTTTACCCCTTGATAGTGTATGGGTTCCTCTGGGTTCGTCACTCCTCTACCACAAACAAAAAACATACTGATATATTTGGCTTATATCTAAAATCAACTTTGCTGTGTGTATGTTTGTAGGGCCATTGGATTTTTCTGTTTTACCAGAAAAAATAACTTACATGGAGTAAATAAAGCTTACAGAACATATGAGTATTTATTTTTTTCTTTGTTTTTACGCACATTTTCCATTGCTTAAAACTGTGTCATGTCTTAACGAGCCAGTTACATTTACAAATTATAAGCTCATTAGCAATGAGCTGGTTTATTTAACTAGTACTCAAATGTTGCATTTATGAACATTATTTCTAAATCTGCATTTATCACTGCGTTATCAGTGTAGGAATGACTAAGCACCACATTTATCGCTTCATATGACAAGTCCCTTGGAGAGACAGTGAGTGAGTGAGCTGAGAGTAATAAATGACACTTCAATAACCTGGCGTTGAAAATATGACTTCAGCATGAAGGTTACGACTATTACAGCTATCATTTTCAATTAGGCTCATCATTTATAAGTATAAAATATTGATATATTAATATACAGTATAGATATTGATATAGTAACATACAGGCAAATTATATTCTGATTTAAACACTGCCAAGTTTATAGGGTTATTGATTTTAAATGTAAATGCCCTAAGAGACCCTGCTATTTTCAGATATCTGTTTGTCTGGTTGAACACTGCCAATTTTATAGGGTTATTAATTTAAATGTAAATGCCCTAAGAGACCCTGCTATTTTCAGATATCTGTTTGTCTGGTTGAACACTGCCAATTTTATAGGGTTATTAATTTAAATGTAAATGTCCTAAGAGACCCTGCTATTTTCAGATATCTGTTTGTCTGGTTCAACACTGCTAATTTTATAGGGTTATTAATTTAAATGTAAATGCCCTAAGAGACCCTGCTATTTTTAGATATCTGCCTGTCTGGTTTAACAAGACTTTCTTTATTTTATAATTTCTTTAGAAAGTTTGTTCTAAACTCTTTGTAGGTAGGATTTGTACAATATACCAATGCATATTTCTTAGAAACCAAGTAATTTTGAATATCATTAATAAAAATTCAGAAAGTAGTTTGCTAAGCAAAAGCAGCTTATGGGCATGCCAAATTTGAGCTACTGTGCTTCTTTGGCATTAGATAGAACAGTTAACACCCTCTATCCCCCATAGAAGTGGCAACTACTGGAATAAGTGTCAGTTCAAAAAACACAAATTGGTTGATTAGGCTAAAAAGGTTGTATTTGGATTATTTTCAACTATGGATTTAAGTAAAATGTTTTTTCTCCCTTCTTGTATGTTTCTCTTTCATCTGTCAATGAGGTGTCAGTTTCAGGTGTCAATCCACTTATTTTTCATCACAACGTAGCTATGTATACCCAATCCTTTAGGTGCTAATGTGCACCAATGGCATCTGTTAAACATTGCAACATTGCTACAACTTCTGATGGTATCTCTGGTGGGAGGTGGAATCCAGATTCAGAAAAAAGGGGATGCAGTGGCATGGAAAAGCAACAGTGTGGTCTGCGTTATAAGAACTCCAAAATTATATTTAATATATGTGCTCCCTGCTCCTACTTACCCTCTCTACATTTGACCACAGTCCCCAGCTTCCTCCTTTGTCCAGCGCCGCTAGTCCTCTTCAGGCAGGACGACACTCAGTGCAATTGTGCTCATTTTTTGTGAGTCCAGTCTGTCATTCACCCATACACTGGAAGGTGGGGCATCATTATGCAGGCTGGGCTCACAAGACTCCAGGACATTCACCTATCATCAATGGCCGTCGGAACCGAGACAGCAAAAATTACATTTATAGAAGTTTTAACCCTCCTTACTCTATGCAAAACTAAAAGGGAAGTTATACATAAACTTTGAATTAAGGTTTAGATTAACATTTAACAAAATGGATAACCAACTAAACAACTAAATAGTCTTCACCTGCCATACAATTTGTAATTCTGTATAGCCAGTCATGTAATATGCACAACTCAACCACACTGCAGTTAGGCAAGTGGCACACTTGGTTCAACAATTAAGCTTCCTGTTTCACCTATTTAGTTTCTCATGTTGTACTTTGAAGCATTGGTTAAATTCATATTCGTGTCAGAGGAACTATACTGACTGTGGAAGGAATTATAAATACCTAGCTGCAAACTGAGCTGTAGATGATTGTTTTCCAGGAAAGTTATTTCATGTAAACCAGCACAAAGGAACATATAGAGTAATATTTGTCTCTATCATAAAACAGTATTATTTATTATTACAGAATGGGTGACATGGTAAAACGTGGGTCATATGTAAAACAGTCTGTGATCAGAATAAGGGCACTTCTCTCGAGTGCTACAAGGGGAAACAATGGGAAATCATGAGCAGAGGTAGCAGTAGTTGACAGATCAAGTTCACCATTTAAAATAATGTGCATCTACAACCAAGATTTTGGACAGAGTGGGGAATGATTATCAGTCCTATCAGGTTTGTATTGCTTTAGAAGATGCAAGTAAAAGGCTCTGGGTCCAAAAGCAATTTGGCAGTGTGACAACAGTGCAAATTAAAGTGTAAATTGCAGTGACTCTGGCTATGTAGCTCTGAAAACATGCAAGGAACTTTGAAGGGTGTCTTGAGAAAAATGCAAGAGGTGTTGCAGAACAGCACCATGCCAAATGTCCAGGAGTCCATAAGGATCATTTATTTAAACTGAAAACATCCAGGATGACAAGCCAAAGTGATTCGAGAGCAATAGGGCAAGCCCTAGATCAGGATTTCAAGTATTGATAGGCTGGCAAACTCTGGAGCATTGAGAGATTTGCAAATGGGGCACCTACATATAAGAAAGCCCCTCAGCATCTGGTTTTAGCTTCTGGGTACCAGAGCTGATGGAAAAAGTGGAACAGTGCACTCTTGTCACCATCATTTATTTACTGTTTCTCTATAGATCTCACTTCATTACCTGACTTGTGTACCTGGAGTGTCAGTTAGGGAGCACACATTGTGAACATTGATAGTCATCACCTGACTATGTGCATAGGGACTAAATGTCCCATGACCCCTTGCACAGTTCTCATACAGCAAATGCATGCCCCCACAGGCTCTCCTTACACGGAAGCCTGTCTGTGCCACCTGTATGTATCAGTGTATGCTGGCACAAACATAAGGGTGGCTATGTCGGCGCTCCAGGGAGACCCTGTAATGCAGCATAGCCACCCTACAGGTAGAACTATTCTTGGAAAGAACCACTAGTTCTCTTTTTCAAGAAACATGGGCACTGAGGATAAAGGGAAAACAGCAATTAAGCAAGCATGTGAGTAATGGAACTACAGTTGATAGATCAGAGGTTTAATAACACTTTAAACTCTTTTATGGGTTTTTATGCTACTAATTCTTTTATGGCTTTGTATGCTTTTATAAGATGAAATATAACCATTGTAACACCAGTGATCAAGATGCATCTTGCTTTTCAACATCTTCCTTTTAACAAGCAGCTAAAATATGTTTTGATATGAGTTTCATGGTTTGCTGATGTAAATTACTGACTCCAGCTATTCAACATGCATAGTTTACACATTATCTGCAAAATCTGTTGTTTTTTTGTGTGTTTCCTATGTGTAGATGTAACGTGCAAATCCTTTTGGTAATTAAAACACCTGGTTTTGAGTGTAAATTAAAAGTGATGTTTAGCATTTGCACAAACAGCAAGCACAACTACACATTCGCTGACAAGAAGTGATGACATGAACCTCATTTCATGGAAACCACACAAGTCCTGATTTGCCTTTACTGTCAGATAAGGTAAAGTGATCTCAGCAAACGTATTTCCTTAACAACAAAGAATCCTGAGTGGAAAACACATGGAGCTCAGCCATTTCTAAAGGAAGTATTTATAATAATCAGATCATTTACAGAAGTTAGATTTGGTTATGTTGTAAGACTGTTATAAACTTTGAACCAGGTTAAAGTCTGTAAGGGTTGTTTAGAGATGTGTAATAGTGCTGTGTTGGCAGTGGGTCACACACCCTAGTTTTCAGATCTACATGTTGGCCACTTAGTCATGCTTCCTGCTATGCCTGACACTCCGTAGCCTTTGGTCAAAAATAAGATCTCACTTGTAAAATGTACAATTATGTTGTGACGGAAGATACAAGTTTATCTGCTTGTGTTCTGACAAACAACATACCAAAACCTTTCTATCGGTAAAAATGGCAAGCATATCGATGTTTTCAGCTCAGGCTATATTATAAATCCATGTGCTTGAGAACCTTCTTGCCGAACTTTAGTGCCATTGAGCAACTGCCATCATATTTCAGAGCCATTTGTCTGTCCAAAATTTTATATCTTAAAGATAGCTATCTGTCTGCAACATGAATCAGATTGCTTTCAATGTGTTTTTATTGAGCTGTATTCCTACACAGCCAGGAGAAAGAGCAATGAAGATTTTCTGTCCTCTCTACGTTAGTAACTAACTCTTTAAAGGGGAGCTCCATTCCCTTTTTCTATGATATGGTTTAAATATTCTGTTTCTGATATAAAAAAATTAGACGATCTTCTAAACCATACAACCAGGATAATTTGTTGTTTGTGATGACCCTGCTATAGAACCACTAATGGGTCTATTCACGAAGCTGCCGAAGGATCTAGCTGTAGTTTTGGCCGATCCTTCGGCTAGCTTTGGCCCCAGGACCCCTTTGGTTCAGTAAAACCAAAGGGGTGCTGTACGGGCTATTCACTATAGCCCATACAGCTCCCGAGGTCGGCCGGGCGGCTCAGTCGAGCCGAAGGCATATGCTTCGGCTCGACTAAGCCGAGGTGAAAGCCGGTACCACAGAGGTACCGAGCAGAACAGCCGAGTCGAATGCTGCTCGGCGGCATTCGGCTATTCACTCACTGCTGTTCGGCATCTATGAGAATAGGCCGAACAGCAGCGAGTAGCCATCCGGAGGTTTGGCTTAGCCGATCCAGCCAGCATCCCAGCCAGCAAGCAAAAAAAACTTGTCTAACCGCTAAGGTTAAAAACAGAGGTTTTAGATACATGTCTTCTGCAGAATTTGCCATTTGTTTTGCTAGCAACCACTGGGTTACCTTTGTGTTTTAAGCTGTACACATCTTAACATTGCACAAACATTACATGCATGCAGCGTAACGATCACTTGATCAATTCTATACAGATTTAGGGCAAAATGTTACTCAAAATTAACCACATTCTATTGACCCTTGGAAGTGTATAAAGCCATAAGTGTGTGTGGATAAACCACTTTGGAGTACATGGTCAGTATAAATGTTGACAAAGGTCAAATAGCCAATTTAATAAAGTTATGTACTCATTAAAAATCGATGCTTTTAAAATAAATATTACTTTAATCCATTTTTATAATAGCTTTCTAGAACTAACTGCACAATAGCATATACAGTGGATGAGGACGGGACAGAACTAAAACCAATCATGTTTCTCTCCTGGGCGTCCGGGAGCGGGAGGCTCCCAGAGTGCCCGGGAGAGGTTTTTTTTATGGCAGCAGAGCTACCGGACAATAGGAGACTATTGGGCGGAGCTAGCTGTCACTGCTAGCTCTGCACAATCGTTTTCTATTTACTCTTTTTTAACTTTTTTAACTCTTTTTCTGTTCTGCTCAGTCCCTCTGAGGGACCAAGCAGAACAGCCGATAACAGCTATTCACTCACTGCTGTTCGGCATCTATGAGAATAGGCCGAACAGCAGTGAGTAGCCTGCCGGAGGGTCGGCTCAGCCGATCCAGATGTTGGATTGGCTGAGTCGAACTCCTTCTGCACTTCGGGTCAGCCGAACATGCTGAGCATGTTCGGCCGACCCGAAGCCATGTAAAGCAAGCCGATGTACGGCTGATTTCAGCCGATGTACGGCTGATTTCAGCCGTACCAGCCTGAAGTGAATAGCCGAACAGTGTTCGGCTCACTTCAGGTCGGTCATTCACTCGGCTGCCTACGGCAGCTTAGTGAATAGACCGCTAAGAGTCACTGGGAAGTGACTGCTAAAGCTGATCACAGGTATTCCATACATTAATGTCTGTACAGTCTTCTTTACATTTGCCAACAACAATGTAGTACATGAGCCTACGTACAAAAAAATCCTAATCTGAATGGCCCTACATAGTTGTTGGTAAATCTAACGGTTGCCCATTCATATTTTTTTGTGTAAAGAGCTTAAAGGGTCAAACACCTTATAATCTGACCGTGCAATCTTTGTACAATCAACTTTGGATACATGCAGGCAGGCTCTTGCACTACACAGTTGTTGGTAGATCTAAAGGAAAAATGTACAATCAGATTGTAACATGTTTGGTAAGCTGTAGACGTGCTGAGACAGAGAAGGGGCTCCTATTTTATTAAACTCTTCAACATATTGTATTTGTTAAAGGCACTGGGATAATACAGAGAGATTTTTTTTTCCCAGAAAAAGTTATTGCTCTTTTTATGTTTTTTTGTTTTGTTTTGTTTTAACTTGCACTATGCTTGTTATGTGGCTGGTTTAGATTCATATAGTGCTTACTTGAGTTCCTCCACAAAAGAACATTTAAGTCTTCAATGATTACATAAGAATTGCTCTTCTCAGAAATACGCAAACATAGAAAAGTTTGCAAAAGTTTGATATCCATCCCAAGGGCAACACAGATGGCTTAATCTGCTAAAGGATATGTTGATCGCCAGTGTATCAGCGCAACACAAACAAGCAAATGGTTTGCTCATGGAATATATTATGCACCTACAATGCAAGCCACGACTACAGGGTATATACATGGAATTTACTAACTAGTGTGCATTGCTAGGACTGTACACTACAGCATCTGAACATGCCAACTTAGCCTCGTTGTGCCAAATATAAAAATGTATTAATTTCTAATGGTTTTTGATGGATAAATAAAAGGGTGCAGGAGTTATCATTGGGCCAGTACCATTTTTACACTTAGTGGGCTCAAATGTGATAAGTCACACATTTACTGGTCTCTGTTCTGCAGATATATTTGCAGAGTAGCCTGCTTAGCACCACACAGCCTCTCCAAGAAAATTTTCACTGTTGGGTCCTGCTCCATACATGCATGTGCTCTCTATTCATTCCAATGGAAATTGTGTATTCCTATGTACTTCTTCAGAGTACAGACTTTGCATTATAATGAAAAGAGATGAGGACACATATGCAGGGAGGAGCAAGACCCAATAGTGAAGATTTTCAAGAAGAGACTTTGCTGTGTCAACAGGTCACACAGTAAGGATCTCAGTGGGGTAGGGACAGGTAAGTGTGCAATGTGTCAGGAGGGGGTATGGAGCATCAGAGCTCACTGGACATAGTCCATTAAAAGTGTTGAGTCACAACAGTAATCGCCCTCCCCCAAGTCATGTTTACATCAAAGATCGCTGTCAAGATTTCCCTGAGATAATGAATACATTAACCAATTTGAGAATTTACTGCGAGTCTGTTAGATAAAATACAAGCAGCATTAAACAACTAGATAATTCTTACTAGGCCCAAACGACATGGCATTTCATGGAGTTGTATATGCTTGTGAATAAATGGGAACATAAAAAAAATACTTATGATTTAGAGGTCTATCATTTATTTTACTATGACACTGAGGACATGCCATTACACACACACAGCACTGAGATCCCTACATATATATTTTTAAGTTCCAGAGTCCCTTTAAACAGCACAGCCTATAAACATTATGCAATGACAGAAAATGGTGAAGCCATAAAGTAAGTGTAGCTTAGTGTTATAAGTGGCTTAGTGATATAATAATATTCTAATCGTTTGGGTCATATGATACAGTGCAGTGCTTAAAAAAAAATTACAATCAGTGGGAGTGTATTGCAACTAGACAGACATCTCCTGCTTGCAATACCACTGCAATTTATTGGACTATCTGACTAGAAACCCTTTTAACTAACTGATCATGTGGACCTGCATGGCCCTCCATAGATCTGTGGACCCGAATAAGTGTTGTCTTGTGGGCAGAAACAATGAACAGCATCGACAGGTTTTTTTGGGGCAAGGCAACCAGAGTACACTGTGCTTTGCTCTGCTAAGGCACAGGATGCATGAACAATCTGAGTTTCTTGCACAGGTAACCAAGGTAAAGAAATTTGGACCACAGACATAACACATTATGAGGGGAAAATAGTATAGTTGCAGCAAAAACAAAATCAGCTGAGCCATATCTCCCATAGGTAAAAAGATCCTGACATCTTTCCCACTCAGGGTCTGTTTAAAACCCACCACTCAACCATCTTATACTAATCTGCACAGCACTCTCCTGCCATGTCTTCCTCCACTGCGAGCACAATAACCGTGTTCGCTTGTGATGAAGGAGTGATGATGTCACCCTCGTCCATCATGTCTGTGAAGGTTCTCATTCATCCACGTCATGGTGTATCTGTGAAAAATAAATCAAGGCAACTGGACTTCCTATTTTTTTTTAATGAAGACATTTCACTGGTAATCAAACCAGCTTTCTCAATTATGAATTTAAAATATTGGTCGGATGACCAGTGATATGTTACATAGTTACATAGTATTTGAGGTTGAATAAAGACATTAGTCCATCAAGTCACACAGCAAGTTAAATTGCCTTGAGTTATTTTTTATAGACTCATCCATCATGTTACAGTGATCGGGTGTGGCGATTGGCCACTATGGCCAAGAAATGCATCATGGGAGTAGGTCACGTACATTTTATGTCAGTTCAGTAGACATAGAAAAATGAGTGGCAGCACTGTAAAATGAGTAAAGTGATGGAGGGGATAGACTTCAAGCTGAACCCTATTTGTGCTGAACAGAAAGGTAACTTATTGAATAAAACTTGCATTTTTTTATTCTTAGGTTTTGCCCTGCATTCATCTTTAATATTCCAATGCCTTAATTTTTCATCTCATTTAAAATTATTATTTTATAAAATATGAATCTATTTCCTACATATATGAGGTAGACAGAAAGTGAATATTAACACAGTCACAGAAAAAGCCCAACTACAAAAGTGTAGAATGTTTTTTTTTAATTTGATCTCATCAGTTCTATAAAATCTCCTCCTTTTAAACACATTGCCATCTTTCTCCTCAAACATGTAACAGCAAAGCACCATAAAGTAATGCACTACGGTGTAATATTATCTGAATTTCAGACAGCTGTTAATATAACCCAACATCAACGGAAATGTCTGTTCCTAAAGGTGCCATAGACAGTCTGCCAGTAAATAGCTGCATTGGGTGACAACCTAATGACAAATGTCGACTGTTCATAAAGAGAATAGTAATCAGACTGATTAAAAAATCTACAGAGAGTCATATACCACCTAGGGGTGCAAAAAGCCTTACATCTGGCCAAAGAAATGCAAGGCTGGAGGATTTGGCCAAGCAGAATTTCCGTAAAGGTATCTGACAGATTACTTTTCCGTTAAAAAGAGGGAATGCTGTACATTTGTCAACTACATCCAAATTAATCAAGGCTAGCAGCTGTGGTGGGTAGGAGGGAGGGGGGAGCTTTATGATCACGTCAAGGATAGGTAGATCTCATAGTCATCTACCAGATCTGCACATCTATGGCCTCCTCAGACCTAATTTGACTGAAAAATGTCTTGTATATGGGCATTCTACTAATGTACTATTTGTATTTCAAAGATTCACAGGTTATGTAATAGTTATTATGGGCAATCTTTATTGGGACCTGGAAATCATCTGGCCAATAAGTCCAAAATATTACACTTAGAGCAACCTTTATCAAGCAAATTAACAAGAAAACTAGATACAAATTAGGCTTCCTCTCAGTTCGCAAAACCTATGCAACAGTGTTTTTCTATATTTGTGATTTCATGCACCTGCAATTCTGGGCAGCCAATTGAGACAGATTTGGACAAGTCTGCACCAGAATTAACACTGGTTATGAGACAGATTTTCATTCCAAATTTAAGCATAATTAGGAAGTGATCAGGGGAAGGTTTTATTGCGTAGCAGTTCTACTTTATCGCAGCAGAGGGAATAATTTATGAATGAAGCTGCAATCTTACAGCAAAAGTGTTTTGTAATCTGTCTGACTGCTCCTGTTTAGCAATGCCATGCTATGTGACAGAATTGATAAATGTGCCCCATAATAATACAACAAGCACTTGTAATGTGTGTAATGACAGTGTCCCTGGTTACCTGGTAATCAGGGACGCTGATCTCTCTGAAAGTGGCCGGAGCCACAGCTGTCAGAAGCTTCGTCTTTCGCCGCGGCTCAGTCGAGCCTGAGTAACCAGGAACGCCATCTGTCATTCCTCCCCCGGACGCTCTGGGAGTCTAAAAAAAAGAAATCACCATAGGAATGCATAGCTAGATTCCTATTGGCTATTTCAATTTGCAATAGCCAATATCAAACTAGCTATTGCACCCGCCCACTGCTGCTGTCAATCAGCAGAGGGGGACCTGCAGTTCTCCATCAGGTCCCCCTCTGGTGATTGACAGCAGCAGAGGGCGGGTGCAATAGCTAGTTTGCTATTGGCTATTGCAAAGTGAAATAGCCAATAGGAATCTAGCTATGCATTCCTATGGTGGGTTTTTTTTATTCTGACGGCAGCAGAACCGCCCGGGCCAATAGAAAACAGTTGGGCGGAGCTAGCTGTCACTGCTAGCTCCACCCAATCATTTTCTATTTTATTTTTTCTACTTTTTAAACTGTTTTTCTCTTCTGCTCGGTACCGGGCAGAATATCCGAATGCCGCTCGGTGGCATTCGGCTATTCACTCACTGCTGTTCGGCATCTATGACAATAGGCTGTACAGCAGCAAGTAGCCTGCCGGAGGTTCAGCTCAGCCGATCCAGATGTTGGATCGGCTGAGTCGAACTCCTTCTGCACTTCAGGTCGGCTGAACATGCTGAGCATGTTTGACTGACCCGAAGCCAACCGCAGCAAGCTGATGTACGGCTGATTTTAGTCGGTGTATGTTTGAAATCAGCCGTACAAGCCTGAAGTGAATAGCCGAACTTCACTTCTGGTCGGTTATTCAATCGGCTGCCTATGGCAGCTTTGTGAATAGGCCCCTGCGTCTCACGTTGAGGATGTCTTCACCTCTTTCTGCAGCTACTGCAGCAACTGCCACTGTCTTTATTCAGCATGAGGAGGAGAGACGATATAAGAGAGGCAGATACTGGATTCATCCATTGATTGCAAATACAGAGCAGAAAGGACAGTTTTGGATCAAGTATAATTACCTCAGATAACATGGTGAAAAATTCTTCTTATTCACTTGACTGTCTATAAATTGACATTGTCACCTTGTACCTGTGTGACTGCTAACAACTTTTTTTAAAACAGTTTTTACCAGGGGCTAAACATGCATCAATAACCACCATGTGCATGTTTTTTTATGTGTTTCTATAGACTTCTATGGGATTTAAAATGCACAATGACCTAATTTACTAAAACACAATGCAGTACATACTGTAGATGTGAACAGGCTCATTGGTTTAAAGGAGAACTATGAGGTGAGTGCTTTTCACTCACCTCATAGTTCTAGCCGACCTGTGACAATGAGACTGTCACAGGTCGGCTCAGTAGATCAGGAGGTGAGCAAACACATACCGGTGTTCATTCACTTCTCGATCCTGTCACGGCTCTCTGCCGTGACAGGGGAGGGGCTGGATTCCCCCCTCCCCGCTCCGATCCACCAGCGCTGACTGGCGGAACGGACAGGGCAGGGGGAGGGTACAGCTGGCTCTGCCTCTAGATAGGCAGAGCCAGCTTTCACTCACGCAGCTGGGCGGATCCCGACATCGATGTCGGGATCCGCTCCGGCGTCTCAGTATACCGCGTGCTGTAGCTCGCGGTATACTGAGCTTAGGGTGATGGGAGGATGCTAGTTTGTGTCCTCCCGTTACCCTTAGGAGAACTATGGGGAAAAGCCCTGACCCCATAGTTCTCCTTTAAATCTGTTCCTATGACACATCTGTTGTTTTGTGTTCCGACTCATGCCCCAAAACACAAAGATGTGAATAGGCCTTAAGCTCATCACACATGTTAAAAACTGATTGAACAAGTTCCTTTATATCTACCAACAACTATGTAGTACACGACAAATAAATATTCAACATAGCTGTGCCAACAATGACATTACTATTGCGACAACCCAGTGATTGACAGACATGTTAAGAATTAGATAGCTGCTGCATGTTTACATACTTTTTTATGGGGGATGATATCAAGCAATATATATATATATGTGTGTGTGTGTGTGTGTATATATACTGTATATACAGTGGTACCTCGGTTCAAACAATCTTCTGTTCGTGAACAATTCGGCTTGCGAATAGGAAGTTCAGCAAAATGTTGCTTCTGTTTGCGAACTCCGCATCTGGTGACAAACACAACCACAGCCATCTTCCCTGCTCTGACACTGATTAGATACAAATTAAAAGAGTGAGCTACCGGAGCTTTGGATTGGCTGAGTCGAAGTCCTTCTGAAATCAGCCGTACAGGGCTGAAGTGAATAGCCGAACTGCGTTCGGCTCACTTCACTTCAGCTGGGTTATTCACTTGGCTGCCTTTGGCAGCTTTGTGAATAACCCCCATAGTTTTGATAAACCTATAGATGACTGTACAAAGAATGTACAGTCTGATTGTATCGTGCATGGTGACCCTAAGGATTACTACAGCAGGAACCCCAGATGTCCCTGTTCAGATGCGGTAGCTGTATCCATTTAAGCTAATGACAGGGTGACAGCAGCCATATCTGTCAGCGGCAGTGCGCATGTAATCGTGCAATTACATGCAGTCTGGTATAGATTATTGTCCCTGGACGTATGATAGATGCATCCAGTGACAATAATCTATCCCGAACCACATGTAATCGTACCATGTACAAATATATGCAGACTGCTGCTGACAGATGCGTCCGCTATCACCCTGTCATTAGCTTGTATGAATACAGCTGCCGCATCTGAAGGGGGTACCTGGCATTCCTGCCACAGGAATCCCAGAATGCCTCATGTGAATGCAGCCTAAGAGAAAAACATCAGTCATTCTAAAGTAGTGACTGTTTTACTCACAAGGCATTTTTCTTTAAGCACAAAAACAACAAAGGACCACAGCAGCAGCAGTCCAATTGCATGCTATTTAGCAAGGACAGCTGTAGTTCCTGGAATATGAGCTGGAATTTGGATATGCTAAAGTTTTTATCCATTAGTGAACATGGGCCTCCCAGACTGCACAGGATCTTGTGGCTGACTCTTGTAACAATATGGCACACAGAGCAGAGACACACAGGCTGATTGAGGTTATAATGAGGGATGCAACATGACTGGAATGCTGGAGGGAAGTTCTTGCTTCATAGAACACTTACATCATTAGTGGAACAAAAGGTGCTCTGGGGTTTGTATTGATTATTAAAAACATATTTTGCTGAGATATGTAACCAAGTTTCCAGTTATGTCCAAGAATCTCAGACAACCAAAAGAAAAGATCTTGCTATAAACACAATCAACTTTTATACACATGTGTCAACAGAGCAGCAGGAATGACACAGACAAAATATCTTGTAGGTGGACTCGATATAGCTTTCCAAATCCATGCAACTCAGCACAAACATATGTTAATGAAGATGGTTTCTGCATGCGCTACCAAAGTCTGCCTTTACCTGACATCACTGGTGGGCATATCAAAGGTAGATCTGAGAGTCTCTTTATGCAAAGTAAGTAATACTTTTATTTCTGAACAGATCCAAAAAAATAATTACTTTTATTATCCTGCTATTAAAAAAAAATGTTGCATTAAATAAAATAAACAGCATTCTGTTGTAATTGAGTTACAATCTACGGCAGGGGTAGGTAACCTTGTCACTCCAGCTGTGGTAGAACAACAAGTTACATGAGACATTACAAGACTCTGACAACCACAGGCATGACTCCCAGTGGCAAAGGCATGATGAGATTTGTAGTTTTACCAATATATACAATATCTATATAGAATATAGATGGCTACTAACACTAAGGTAGCGATCTATACACAATATAGATCGCTACTAACACTAAGGTAGAATAACTGAGCCACAAGTGTGAACTGCAATATATATATTCAAGATATGTGGATCAACCACTGCAATTTCTTTCCTTCTCTCTCTTTAGATATTTATACATGTATATATAATATGTGCTAGGGTCCTCCTAATCCTCTTGTTTCAAATTGTATAATAACTGCACTGTCTCCCTTTATGTTGTAAAGTGCTGCACAAGCTGGTCTGTGATCAGACCACGATCTCGACTAGAGGAACCCACGACTAGTGTCAGAGCAGGGAAGATGGCTGTGGTTGTGTTTGTCACCAGATGCGGAGTTCGCAAACAGAAGCAAGATTTTGCTGAACTTCCTGTTCGCAAACCGAAATGTTCACGAACAGAAGCTTGTTTGAACCGAGGTACCACTGTATATACAGTATATATACACACACACACACACATATATATATATTGCTTGATATCATCCCCCATAAAAAAGTATGTAAACATGCAGCAGCTATCTAATTCTTAACATGTCTGTCAATCACTGGGTTGTCACAATGCAATAGTAATGTCATTGTTGGCACAGCTATGCTGAATATTTATTTGTTGTGTTCAGCTACATAGCAGTGTCAAGACCTGCAGCCTATGTGCAGCTTTCTGCTATAATGTGGGAAATGTATATCGTTGTTGAAATTGCTGATTTCCCACTGCTGAATATTCAGGAAGTAGAAACTAAATAGCAACACTGATTTCTGCATTACTGTGGTCTGCTAAAGGGTACCACGGTCTTGCTTTAGACCCCTTTTTTTCTCAGGTGCACTGTCTATTAACTATTCATTTTCCTGGACACTGCATTCTACATTCTCACCCTTCCCCCTCGGTGGTACAAGAAGCTGTTAGGGTTTACATTTGTCACAGCGGTATCAAAGTCCACACTGAATTCTCTCACTGCATGTACTGAGGCTATGTAAATTTACACATGAGGTCTCTGTTCACCAAAGGGATCCTCTTATTTGCTGGATGCTTTTTTTTACACCACATATTTCTGAGTGGTATACAGATCACCACGTGTGAACGAACCTGGCTTTCAAGTATTTACAATGACTAATCCCTAATTAGTTTAGTGTGAAGTGTGTAAGGGCTGGCAGTTGCATGCACTGCATTTATAAACCATGGAACCCTGCCACAAGTTTTAGAGGAGGAGGGATGCCTTGAAGCATCAGGGTAGTGTCACCACCTGCAGCTTATCACAAGACAGTGCCTCAAAGCCACTACACCAGCTTTCTATGTAAGCTGCTGCGATCCAAGCTTGCAGGGTTTACTGTCACATTACAGTCATTCAGCCAAAGAATCCACCTCTGGAGGCACAATGTGCTGTCTAGATGCATATAAGTCTGCTTCACTCATCAATGTCATCTTAATGCATATTCTACATTCAACTAATTTATACATTCAACTGGAGAGTTAAAATGGTTAAAAGAAAATGTTAATTATATAGAAAAAATAAAAAATAAAGCTGGTATTTTAAATCAAGACCTGGTGATACAGGAACCAAGTGCACTATGGGATGAGGGGGGAATCACTGATATAAAATAATTTAAAAAATCATCTTGTCACAAAATAAGTGTTACCCAAATACTAGAAAGAGACATCAAAGAGTAACTGAACCCAACATGCTTTCTAAAATAATCATAGGTGAATGCAACCCCAAAGTTTATGAATTGAATGCACAGCTGAATGCAAATGCAAGCACACAGAGTGGTGTTTCTGAGACAATGCTAGTATACTATGACTATTAGTTAAACATTTATAAGGGCTTTGATCTAATATCACCTGAGAGGGAGCCTATATCTCCTGGGAACAATTGATTCTTAACAGTATGTATAATACATGACTTGTGCTGTTCCAGGATAGTCCTCACAATCGTTATCACCCATGAGCAGCTTGTATTATTATGCTGCAGAAGACAGCTTGCATCTACCCAGCTGAGTCGGAACTACAAGTCCCAGGACACTGTGCAGAGATGCTGGGACTGTTGTCAGCTACAAGTACAAACTGCAACATTATGAACAAGCAGAGATAACAGTCCCTGGGTTATGTCTATATAGCTGTGATTCATTTCTCATCAGAAACTCAGTGGCTTATCTATAACCTGTGGATTTTGCAGCTAACTTGTGTGACATCTGCTCTTTGGTTCCTAGTATTAAACCTTGACACTGCAGACACGTCAATACATGTCATTCATGTTTCTCGATACCCAGCATGAAAACTCCACATTCTTGTATCATAAAGCAAAGCCTATCGAATGTGGTCTTCTATCTGGTCTGATTTTATAAGCGTGTGTGTTTTGTAGTGCATGTGGCCATCACATGGATAGAGAGGGATGAACTGAAAAAAGGTTCAAAGTTAAGAAAAACATGCAGGGAAATGGACTACGACCCTAAGTATCGAAGCAGAGCATTGCACATCATAATAAAGCACTCTAACCCCAGGTCGGGGAGTCATTTACCGGTCCCATGTTGGTGTAGCCGTATTTGCTAGCTATCCTGTCGGCTTCTTGGGCTTCCCCTGATATCCTCACAGCCCAGTGGTTGGTGTATAAGCGAGCCCAGCATGTAGGTAAAGGGATTCCCAGCAGCACAGTCAGGATGAAGAGCACACACCAGGCAGACAGCAACTTCAAAGCCATGATATGCCCCTGCTGTCCCCCTCAAAGGAAGTCCCCTGCTCCTCAAAAGCGGGGGGGCTCCGAGCTCCCACAGGTGAGGATACACCCCACAACTGTTCCAATCCAAAAGAAGCCAAGCATATACTAGGAAAGTTCCCAGTTGCTGGATAAGGCACTTGTAGTACCCCTCTGCTTGTGATCTCACTTCTAGGGATTGCCCTGCACTTTGACTCTAGTGCTCTCCTGCTGCCAAGTCCTAATGTGGATGATGTGCTCTTTCTTGCAGATCCTCCTCTTCAGTCTTGTTTATGGGATCCCCTATGTGACAATGGCCAGTCCTCACACGCTCCTTTTTTGACTTCCCTGTGTCTTCCTTCCTCTTAGTATATGAATGTGGAGTGGGAGTGAAAGAAGCAGATCTCCCTTTCTCCCTCTCTGCATAAATGACTGCCCCCCTTCAGCTCTGCTCCCGTCCGAAACCAACAGTACCCAGATGTAATAGAGAGGCGGAGGCTGCGAGCTCATTGTCCCTCCTTCCTTCTCCTTCTAATATCCTATTCCCTCCTCCTGCTACTCACACACACACACACACACACACACACACTCTGCACACAGATGCCCTCACCTATCTGGCAGGAGACTGGGTGGGCTAAGGGGACCATCAACAGCACACGCAATGCTTTCAGCTTCCATAGATGACATTACTGCTATGGGATGGAGCCATTTTTCTGATTTATCTTCAGATCACAACAGAAGAAAATGAGCATTTCATCAATTATCTAAGGAATCAAAGATGCATTTTCCCATCAAGCCAGTAAGCCTTTCAAAGTCTGCTATGTCCATAAAGTGCTCATATGTTCCTAATTAATGGTCTGTTTAGACACTTTGCTTTGTAGTATCATTCCTGGTTGGTGTGTTTTATAAATATTTAGTGAAAGTGCTAGTCTTCTCACAACTACTATAACATTTGATACAAACAAGAAACAACAATCATTCCTAAATGCAACTATTTATAAAAGTGTTATTGCTATTATATTGCAACATAAACAAACATGAGGACCTGATCGTTTAAGGGAAAGCTCAGCACTTGAGACCTGGATGCAGCAGGATAGTTAAAGAGTATGGAGAGCATTCCAGCTGTTCATTTTTACTTAGCCAAGAGGAAAGGTAATAGCTCCTGTTTCAGAAGAGGGATTTATAAAAACTGGAGCAGATACCCATGGCAACCAATCAGCTTCTATCTTTCATTTTCAAAGCTTAAAGGAGAACTTTGGGGTAAGCGTTGTTCCCCATAGTTCTCCTAAGGGTCACGGGAGGACATAAACTAGCGTCCTCCCGTGACCCAAAGCTCAGTATACTGCGAGCTACAGCTCGCGGTATACTGAGAGCGCCGCAGCCGGGACTAGTCTCCCGACATTACTGTCGAGATCCACCCAGCTGCATGATTGACAGCTGGCTCTACCTATCTAGAGGCAGAGCCAGCTGTGCCCGCCCCCTCCCCCGTCCGTTCCGCCAGTCAGCGCTGGAGGATCAGACAGGGGAGGGGGGAATCCCTGCAGGGAGCTGTGAGTGACAGTCACGGCTCTCTGCAGGGACATGATCGAGAAGTGAGCGAGCGACGGTATGTGTTCGCTCATTTCCCAATCTATTGAGCCGACCTGTGACAGTTTCATTGTCACACGTCGGCTCGAACTATGAGGTTGAGTGAAAATCACTCACCTCATAGTTCTCCTTTAAAGCAATATTAAACGCTAAATCTTTTTTTTTTCTAATAATGATTCCAGATCAAACAAATATACATTGCCCACACAAAGAATTTCTTTACTTTTTTGCCCAAGCACTTACAGTCATCATGTTTACTAACAGCTCCAACTCTCTCAGCTCAGCTTCCCTGAACTTTCTGTTAAGTACAAGATCAAACACAAGGGACCATGCAGACTCCATCAGCTGTCCATCTACTAGCTTAAAGAAGTGAGGAGGGAGGAACGAGAAGATGGAAGCGGGGGGGTTGGTTTGCCTTGCTGTACCTGTGTGTTTTTGGAAACACACACAGCTTACTAGCACAACAAGGGTGGCTCCGTAGGACCCTGCAAGGGAAAGGAGTCACCCTAAAACAGGATATCAGGACCAGTATTCAGGGGACCAGTTGATTCTGCAGGAAGATTAAACTTTTGTACATCCAGGAGCAGCATTCATTGTAAGTGATTTAATCAGCATTTCAAGTGCTTAAAAACATTTTGAGGAGAATTTATCAAAACTGGAGCAGAGAAAATCTGGAGAAGAGAAAATCTGGAGCAGCTGTGCACTGCAACCATTCGGCTTCTCTCTTTCATTTTCAAATCTTAACTGTACAAACTGAAGAGAGAAGCTGATTGGCTGCAGTGGGCAACTGCTCCAGATTTTGTCTGCTCCAGTTTTGATAAATTCCCCTCTTTGACTTTAATATCACTTTAACTGAACAAACTGAAGAGAGAAGCTGATTGGTTACTTTGGGCAACTGCCAACTGCTTTAGATTCTGTCTGATCTAGATTTGGTCAATTCCCCCATTGTTTTAAAGCATAACTAAACCCTAAGCAAAAATGTAATATATTGCAGCTTACCAGTCCTTACATGTGGTTGATGCATTATTTTATTTTTTTAGGTTTTATTTTTTTTATTTTCACCTGTTGATCCAGTCAGTAACATGCGTTTTAGGGTGGCTCCATGCTATGGAGGAGCAATGGCCACCCTTAGACAGCAGCATTGTTATCCTGTGGACAAGGCAGGGTTATATCCACTAACAGATTTAGATGGACTTAATTAACAAATAAAGAACCGAACTCCAGCTAACACTTTTTAAGCATTTACAGCAACAGTTTATTTACCTTTTGGGATAAATGTTTTACATAAATAAAAGCCGACCATTATAATCACTCCTGTCAAAGTTTGATGGTTTCTTTCACCACTGCATCTGCAACTTTTGCTGGACAGCTTCGTCTGTAAGGCCCGGTTCACACCTGGGCGTTTTGTAGCGTGTTCCTACGCTCTGCAAAACGTTCAAACACCGAAATCCCATTATTTCCTATGGGTATGGTTCACACCTGGGCGTATTACAGGCCGTATGAACGCGCTACATAACGTCCTATGCCCAAAGAAGTACAGGAGCTTCTTTGGGGCGTTTTTGTCGCACATATTCGATACGCCTAGGTGTGAACCCAGTCTAAAGGAAAAAACCTAAAGAAGAAAACGAATGCAGCCACCACATAATTGGTAAGCTGCAATATATGCAATTTTCGATTTTGGGTTTAGATATGCTTTATGGTCACTATACACAGCTTTATAAGATGTCTCAGGACCTTAGAAGTCAGCATGTGGTACAAACATTTCACACAGTATGTGAATGCTACAAATCAAGTAAATGTAGCGTAGTGTACACTTACTTGATTTCTATTTATGGATGGGTTCGCACATTTTCAAGAGTATTAACAGCTTTCACATATAAGGATAGGTTACAGCACAGAAGCATTGCATTATATTGGTACATTGGTGTAATGCTGACACCTATTTTTTTGAAGGTTTCTTTACAAAGGAAAAATTGCCGGTATTAACAATTCCACCCTCCACAGAGGAAATGGATAAGAGATCTGAACGCCATGCATAGATTGCATTCAATATGGTCCTGCTGGTTGGATGGCATGGGCAGGTTTTGTCTGATATGGAAAGGATTATGTTATGTGTTCCGTGTAATACTTAGAGAGTGTAATGTGGTATGCCAACCTTAATTGTATGCTGTTAAAAAAAAACTTGCGTTTGAGCTGTATTTGACTCGTCAGGGATGATTTAGGCCCCATTCACACTGAGCGATTTATCGCAGCGATATCACTCATATTTCCACGCGATATCGCTCTATTTAGCTTCTCCAATCCATTTCAATGGAGCTGTTCACATCTCCTCGCTCAATATCGCTCAATATCGCTTGTAGCTCGTCGCTGGTAGCTTGTCGCTCCTACATGACCCTTTTTTCGAGCGATTTTGCTCCTGATTGCATACAGCCCAATAGGAAAAAGTTGCGCGATGTTGCGCGACAAGTCGCTCAATATCGCTCGTCGCGCAATATCGCTCAAAATCGCTCGATTTTCATGTCGCTCAGTGTGAATGGGGCCTTACTAAAGACAAATAAGCTGTTCACTTTTCATGGGAATTTTTACTTAGCTTAGTGAATGAATACAAGTTGAGCTGAAGTTAAATTCCCTTTCAAAGTAATATCTATAAAAATCTATGAAAATAAAATCTTATTTAAAAACATACCCTCCCTGTTATCATTATTTGCTAGACAATGTAAGCAATTTAACTAACAACACTTCCTGCATCTGACTTCACACCTTCAAAGCAGGATACAAAGATTAATGCCCGATGATGATTATGAGCTTTTTAAGTATCCAAATTAATCCCTCTGGAGGAAACAGGCCCCCAAATCTCACATCCTTTCTTGTTTAAATGTCTTGAATCACCCATGTTCATATCTCTTGGAGATGCAGTTGGCATCTCAGTTGGCATCTCCACACTTCAGTGGCTTGCCTCTCACCTGCCATTGCCATTACAGATGTATTTCTAAGTTGGATCTCTCATTACTGAGAAAGCAGCAGAGGCAAATCCTCCTGCCTTATGGACTTTTGTGGAGCAACAAGTTTTATCATACTTGGGCAGCCAGTGGCTAAAAACATCAGTCAGTACTTTCAGCTTATCAAGAGCTGGAGGGCCACATACTGTCTACATGTGCACTGATATAGTAAAACTCTTTTAAAGACCATTTAGGCTAGGTTCACACCTGCACTCATGCACGACACTCAGGAGGTGCGGTCCTGCACAATGCAGGCAGCGATTGCCTCTCACCCCCATTGATTAGAATGGGGTGACATCCGCGCGGCAATCGCAGAAAAAAGGTACATGTTGTAGCCGGAAACCATGCCATCCACCCAGTGAGACTGGGGTGCCATTAGAAAATAATGGCACCCACAGCGCAATCGGTTCACACCTTGGCTAATCCTGACCGTACCGCAATCCGTGCGGAATCGTGCACAATTGTCGCGCGGTAAGGTGTTGCCTAGATGTGAACCTAGCCTTAGTAGTTCATTGGAATGATGTTTTGCATTCAAGTATTCATCCTTTCACCAAGAATAAGACGTGTCTCTGTGGACTGAAGTGGGAGATGTCTTATTACTGATGTTACTTGTTCACAGCTTTCTGCACCCACTATGGGCAGGTGTTGATCATATTTTAAGGCAAAGCACAGTTGATTACACAAGGTACACTATGGGGTCTATTCACAAATCTGCCGAAGGATCTGGCCGTAGCTTTGGCTGATCCTTCGGCTAGCTTCGGCCCCAGGACCCCTTCGGTTCAGGAGAACCGAGGGGGTGCTGTACGGGCTATTCACAATAGCCCAAGGAGAAAAACCCTGCTGTGTCTTTTTTCTTTATTCTGACACGATATGCTGCTCGGCGGCATTCGACTATTCTCTCACTGCTGTTCGGGATCTTTCAGAATAGCCCGAACAGCAGTGTGAAGCCTGCCGGAGGTTCGGCTCAGCCGATCCAGATGTTGGATCGGCTGAGTCGAAATCCTTCTGCACTTCGGGTGCTGAGCATGTTCGGCTGCTCCGAAGCCACACGAAGCAAGCCGATGTACGGCTGAAATCAGCCGTACCAGCCTGAAGTGAATAGCCGAACAGTGTTCGGCTCACTTCACTTCTGATCGGTCATTCACTCGGCTGCCCTCGGCAGCATAGTGAATAGACCCCTATGTTAGAATTATCCTATTTTTCCTTTAAGAAGCCCCATTTTTAGTGACTATGGCTAAAAAAAATTATCCCATTGCTTAACATAACAACTGTTATGGCAAATTACTTTAGGTAACTCACAGACACAAGATTGTTGCTCAATCCATCAGAAAACGACCAAATTGGGAAAATGTCATCTCATATCTGAAATTCCCTTGACATATGTACATGTTCATCTGGAGTGAACCAAACCTCAGAAACAATAAGAATCTAGGGCAGGAAGAAAATGCTGGAATCTAGCACTGACTAGATATACCACACCACTATAGTAAATCAACACAAATGACAACAGAGTAAGCTGTAGCTCTGTACCATCCCAACTCTATCAGGAACATTTGGCTTACAATGCAATTCTACAGTCACAGTACTGCAATCTGCATTATGTGTCTTGAAATTCAGACATACCCAAGCTAAAGTTTTAATCTATTGACTTGCAAAAATCTTGCACCCTAGAAATTAACAAACAAATGGCTTTCTATTTATATTCATTTCCTTCACATGTGTACACTAATCTGCTGTTACCTAAATCAATATGCCTATCTCTTGGAACTTAAACAATTGACCTCTGAAGCAGCCTTATTCATTTACCTTTAGATTATTCTGTTTATCTCTGGTCCATTCACCACCTATCTAGTGTAAATGTGTCTTTGTTTAAATGCCATTTGGAGAAGGATTTCCTCAACGTAATTTTAATTGTTACTGCTACTATTATAACAGACACTCGACCTCGGGGGATTATACAAACAAATCAATAAACTGCAATGTTATCTATGACATTATGGGAGCCATCATAATGTGAGAACTGTGATGCTTTTACATAGGCTTCTACATCTATTTTATTATGAAGTAGCAAATACTGTATATATGTTTTATATATTTTTTTATTATGGAAATGATTGCATTCATATGTAAAATGACTAAAAAACGGCTACAGAAAACAGAGAGACCCAGTTTGCAATGCCTCGTTTGCATAGTTTTTCTCTTCCTAACACTACCAGGAGTTTCCTGAGGGCAAAGTATGAACATTTCTTTTGTTTACTGACCACCTTCCTTGGTAGGATAACATGCCAGGGTTTGGAGAACTACTGGCCATTATTTGAAACAAATGACCTTTTCACAAATACTTGCCCAGTAAAGCTTTTACCGTCAGAGATGTTATATACATTTTATTTCAACTGATTTTTCTCAAGTTTATGTAGCATTTTAGTAGCATATTTTCAGCAGTAGCTGCCTTACCCTCTGATAACAGGTGAGTGTCATCTAACAATGGATGCCAATTTTCTTGTCATTGGGACTACTGAAAGCCCTTTGGATCACCTCAGGTTTAAGACCATAAGCGCCCTGAAAGGATTTTTCTACATCTAGCATTCCTACAATCTATCAGGAGTTGAAATTGTTCTTTTAAACATTTGAAAACATCAGCAATTTATTTATGACACAGTTCGGATATTGTAAGCAATGTGAAGGTGAATACAATCACAAGCAGCTGCAGTACTGGTCAAATTATACCATTTATGCATGATCTGATTATAGAATACCTTCAGAAAAACAGCTAAACACACATGTATACTGTACAATCAATCTTGCAATTTTCATACATTTTTTACGCATTTTTCCACGCAGTCATGCAGCCAGGTAACATCTGTAGTTCACAATTAAGACATTTATCTTCCTGGTCCAGCAATTCAGCTCCCTGAGTCACCTCTGCAGGGTGACCAAGGATGCTGCTGGATCCAGTTTCCACATTGTACAGTACATTTGCATCATCACCACCACCGCCTAGCAAGGAGAAAGCTGTCCTAGGAAACACCAGAAAGCAGCAAGCAAACTGATGTTCCTGATTATCATCAGTCTGTACTGCAGAACTGGTCGGCTAAAATGATCAAACTTTAGGAAGGTAAAAAAAAATGTAGCATATAACCTACCTGGGTATATCATGGTCTTTTTTCTTTTTACTTTTGCATTAGTTTGACTAAAAACTGGCAGTACCCATTCAAAAACAACCCATACAAAAAATTAAAGTGAGACTAAACTCAGGAGTTCAATCTTCAAGTACCTTAACTATTAACAAAAATTTATTTTATTTGTGTATCACTCGGCTGTAGGTCCTCAAATCATCTCTGAATTGGTGCTGACACTGTCCTTCCTTCTGGAGGGTGGCTACTTTTGTTCCCCATGGTCCCTGTGTGTGTTGTAAAGTAGTCACCGCTCAAAGCTCACTCCCGTTATGGACTACAATCTCAATACAAACTAGTAAACTAACCATGAGATTGTAGTCCATCACAGGAGTGAGTTTGGAGCTGTGGCTACTTTACAACACACACAGGGACCATGGAGAACAAAAGTAGTCACCCTCCAGAAGGAAGGACAGTGCCGGTACCAATTCAGAGATGATTTGAGGATCTACAGCCGAGTGATACACAAATAAGATACATTTTTGCTAATAGTTAAGATACTTGAATGCATTTTTATGGTTCAACCTCTGAGCTTAGTGTCACTTTAAGAATTAACAGTCTGAAGCATCTGAAACATAGATACTTGATTTTCCATAGACACTTTAATCAATTTAAAGATGCAACAATATATGTACTGCTTACTTGCATATCATTTTGTTCACGATCTTCATTTTAAATGTTATTGTACCAACCATGTGCACTTACCAGAAATCTTTTATAAATAAATAATTTATTTAAAAAAAGAACAGTCATATCCATATTTTTTTTAAAGACTGGGGTAGGTTTGAAACCTTTGTCAGGTTTTAAGTGCTAACATTCAACATTCTATCCAGCACTATCACCCAAAATCAGTGTATTACCAACGGTAATACCATGTGAATCTACAGCAGAAATAGACAGCATAGACATACAAAGAGTGGAATTTATTAAAACTGGGGCAGGCAAAATCTGGAGCAGCTGTGCATGGCAACCAATCAGCTTCTACCTTCAGTTTGTTCAGTTAAGATTTGAAAATTAAATATTGAATCTGATTGGTTGCTATGCACAGCTGCTCCAGATTTTGTCTGCTCCAGTTTTGATAAATTCCCCTCAGAGTGTTTAAAGAGTGTTGGCTATTTCTGCTGTTGGCTTTAAGTGCTGTCTGTTTAGCATAGTTTCCTTCACTTTCTGTTCTATAACCTGGACAGAGTTAGAAAGGAACTCTCCACAATGGAGACATGACGAGCAATAAACACATGACAGAGGATCTAACTCTTCTCCACTCTACTAGCAAAAAAATGTTTATTTTATTTTTGTCTTCCTTTACCTTCCTGTTATTTCTGCCACCAATGAAATAGACAGTAAGTGAGGTGAAATCACTTCAGAGGGAACACAGACAACAATAAAAAGTTTACATAGATTCAAACCCTTCCCAACTCTATCCATAATAAAAAAAATTTGGCTGGAGTTTGGCTATAGAGATAAATTTGTTAAACTTGCCTAAAATGTTATAGGTACCTGCAGTTCCTTGGGATGCAAACTGCACCGCGAGGGACGCCACCATCCAACACACCTTGAAGTGACTGATGCTGAAGACTCTGCCAATGGCTGCAGCTTTGCAAGAGAGCAAATAACAGAGGCATGGGCATCTGCCAGGCACTGGTTGGAAGACCAGTGAAACGTCTTCAAAAAAAATACAGCAAGTCCAGTTGACTTGACTTATTTTTTACAAATATACCATGGCCTGGATGAATGAGAACCTTTATGGACATCTGCCAGGCACTGTTCTTTTGTAGGCTGAGGGAACAAGTAGGCTGCTATTACTGGCCTCACCTTTTTAAATGTCAAATGCCTAACTTCTATAATGAACTGACTTCAAAATACCACAGTCCCGGGAACAAGTAAATGCTGCATGCTTGTTCCAGGTTAGTGACTCAAACTGCTAAAGCTAAAGACAGCCAAGAACTACCAATTTCTGATGGTGATCAACAATAGAGGCGTACATTCTACTCTTATTAAAAGTGTTCTTTAAAAAGCAATACTGCATTCTGCTTGGTTATAACTACAAAACATTCCAACTTTTCCAGGCTTTGGTGCAGTCATATATGCATGTCATACAAAGTACTGTTCTTTTACAGACAGTACACACATATGCATGGGCACGGATAGTAAAAAAAAAATATGAAAGACAAAAATAATGTTTTTTTCAACCTCCTTACAGACAAGGGTAGTAATTTCTTTTGAACAGTGCATCTGTTTGACTGCTAATAACTTTTATGCTAATTTATGCTGTGTGAAACAATGACGAGCACTTTTTCCTACCTTTCATTGCACTGTAGCAGTGATCAATGGAAATCACGATTACACAGTAGGCATCGTTATACGTGTTGGGACAAGAGTTTCAAATTCAGCCTAGAACTGATCATCAGAAGCGTGAGAAAAATATCCCATGACGTGTCTTCCTGTCATGCTGCCTCGAAGGGGTTCATTTTCATTAAAATAGTAAAATTAAATTTGACATACAAAAGTTCAGTTTAAATATATGTAAATGCAATATATTCATATACAACACTGGAATGCAAATCCAGAAAACTTACATGATCACAAAGTCAAATGTGTGTTTTTTTAACTATAGATTTCCCCAGTCCTCATTGATATTTAAAAAATGTTCCCATTTCTCTGGGATTCCAATTTTCATGCTTCCGTTTACCAAAAGAAAAGAAAAAAATCCTTCCTACCCCCGATCTTCATTTTGTGTGTGTTTGTACATAGCTATTGGACAGTTTGCTTGAGCCTGGTACTTCTGACCTTTGGTTTTATCATAAAATTAGAAGCATATTTTAGTAAGATCCCCTTTGCTGACTAGCAGGGCTTAGTACTGAGGACATTTATTGTTCAGTACATTTGCAATGAATAGCCTTTGTATGTACATCTCATTTACTGGTTACAAACTAATTTGCTGATGTGATATCCCGTCTTTGCCTTGCTAGGTGTGCACACAAGAGATCTTCTGCTGTCAAGGGCGAGTATAGATCTCCCATGTGTCACTGTACTTTTAACTTTTAATGTCGAATTCCAGTCTAAATGTTTTTTTTTTACGTTTCCTACGGGTGCGTTTTTTACGGGTTCCAATAGTTCTAACCCTATCTCATGATAGAAAATAAATAAAATTCTTGTACTTACCATAAATCTAGTTTTCTAAGGTCCCATGAGGTACACATGATTATAGAATAGTCTATGACATGTGGATTATACTGCCGCCTTCAGAAGGTTTGGAGACTGGCAAAAAAACAAGCCAACATTAACTCATATAGCCCTGCCTCCAAATGTCATGCCTCAGTTTGGTAAGCGAGCAATACATAAGGCCAAAAAACAAAAACAGGTGGGACCTGTGTCCCTCAGTGGACTTCAAGAAATACATTTTACAGTAAGTACCTAAATCCATTAAAGGACAAAGGATTGTAAAATATGTCTATGACACATGGGATGTCCAAAAACAGTCCAGCTGAAGAGTAGACTAAGCTGCTAGGAAGAAAACCGACACATGTAGAATTTTATTAGTATCAATGTTACTAAATGAAAACATAGTTGATGAATACCAATTTATCAAATATGGAGAAGGAAATTGTCAATTGGAGATATGTAAGGTCAACTTGGTATTGCGGATCAGAAATGACAAACTCTAAGAAAAAAACGGTACTTGAAGGAGCAAGGAGCCTCTATCAATAATGTGGAAGACATGCAATCATTCACAATATGGGAAAAATATGTGTAACAATACTAACCAAAAAAGGAATTCAACTTAGACCAGCAGGTAAATTGGTCAAAAAAGGAAAATTATTGGTGTGAAGGCCTAGAATGTATACCACACCCCTAATTAAAGGGAAAAAACTCAAACTAGGACATATGAGATATGGCCATGAAAATATAAACCAACTAGAGAACATTCAGAAGCTAGGATAAGGTGTCCTGAATCCATGACATTAAGAACATTATATATCTATAATATGAAGGAGGCAGGTTACCAGACAGGAAACAGTTGGTAAGGAGATGTATTAATTTGAGAGCTCTCTAAACAGAACATTAAAATGGAGAGAGAGGATAGGAATAAAAGGATAATAACCTACAGTGCCTAAAAAGGAGAGCGTAGGACGATAACCAACACCTATAGGAAGTTAGATTGTAACGCCAGTAGCCAAATAAAAATAGCCGAAGGAGTCTATGCTATTTATACACAAAATTGCTTGAGAAATATCATAGCCATATAGAATGCTGCCTGATCGAGTATAAAATATATATAATTCTGGGAAACATATACTTTGGACTTGAGCAGAATCTATCACAGAGGAGTCAGGGTAGAGATCTCATTAGGAGCACAAGAAAAATAAAGTGAGGAACTATGGTCAAGAAACAAGGTGCCACTGACTGCTATTGGTTTCAATATTGCCCCAAGGGAAAAGACCATGGGATAGTAAGAATGTTATTTGTTGACCTTTCAGAGAGGTAGAGAAAAATTAGTAAACCACGTTTCCTTCCTCAATGTTTCCATTGAAAAAATCAAGGGCATCTTTATATCCAGGTATAAAAATACTCAAGCGCTGCTGGCAAAAGAGACACATCAGAGTGTAAGAATGGCAGAAAAAAGTAAATTAAGGATACTTATTCTAAGTTTCAGGAAGCAAGGAGCTACAGAGGAAAACCTGAGCATCACAAATGTTAGGATACAACTAACATGTGATCCAGTAAAACCAACAGACAGCCTCCCACATGAAAGGTGGAGGTGAGTCTTTATGCAGTGGCTTAACAAAAGAGACAGAGGAGCTGTGGCCTTGAGATCTGCCGCTTGAATTAGAAAAGTTACTGTGTATGTCAACAAGGAACTTCTGTAAAAGCAAATGAGGAAAAAAGTATATCATTCTCATGTACAGACCCTCTGCGTGAGGGAAGTTGTACACTCTGAGCACCAGAAGGATTAGAAATGACCTGGTCAATGACAGAGCAAAAGAAGTGTCTACCTATGAAGGGAGAGTAGTATTGCTCCTTAAAGGAACAATCACCTTCCCAGACATGGAGCAAAAGTGTTCTATGCATGTGAAAAGCTCATGAAAGAGGCAAGCTTAGTTGCTTGTAGGAAACCCTCACAGCTGAAATGCAAAGCCAGACTTTCGTTCCAAAAGCTCCATAATATGGGCACCTGCCCCGGAGATGGATTGCACTCTTTTATATGAATTACGGTAATGCAGTCTGAGATCAATACATGAATTTGAGTTACTGCCAACATGGGACAAACAGTTATACTGGACAACTCATACTTTAGAACAAGTCTAATTGAAAATCAGTAAAATCCATAAAAGGAAGAACATCTTCAAACTGTTTGATGGTCTATTCATAAATGCAGATAACTGACCTGTCCGCAGTGGGTAGAGACCGGCTGTCTATAAATGCCCTAGGAATGGAAAAGCACATATTTACGTTATTAGAGGAATCTCATGACTCAACCCATTGATTCCAGTTCTCATAAAGGACAGGTTTATAAACAGAATGTATCAGGGAGGTCTTTGCTGCCACAGTCACTAATATGGTTATTTGATTGAAATGTATAAATAATGTCATATAGAAAATAATCAGTTGGGTTAATACGAAGAATATCATTTCAAATGAATAACTAATAAGGACATTCTTACAAAAAACAAACAAAAAATCACTTTAAAAAGTGGATATAGTCCCACTAAGGGACACTAACATTTGCTATGCAAAAGTGTGACAAACATTACAAGGAAATGAGAAAAGCAAATAGTGATATTTAATGCCCAGTGTGTCATTAAATAAATACATTAAATACAATTATATATTTATTATATATGTATATATAATATATTATTTTATTATGCTTATTCTGTATATAAACTCAAAGAAGCACTACTGTTAATTATTATTTATCATTAACAGAAGAGACAAACAAGAAGAGAAGGAGTTGTTACCAAATTTTCTTTTCATTATGACATTATTTAAACATTTCCATTAAATACCCAAATTAGTGATTTTATCTTGCTGTATATAAAATCCAAGTCACCTGCAATTCGCATATGTATTTTGGAATATGAAAGCTTCCATATAGCTTTCTTTGCTTATGTAATATGACAGCAATGGAATACTGCCAGCTAGTGGCCAGATGATATATAGAATAGGAAAGTAGATGGTCTGCATTAAGCAAGAATGAAACATTTATGAATAACATATTTCAGAAGATGAATATATATATATATATATATAGATGTACAACCCTTCAAGCTGGTGGGGGCAGTGTTATGGTTTGGAGCATATTTTCCTGGCATGATTTGGGCCCTTTAATTCGTGTGGAACAACGCCTGAATAGCAAAAGTATCAAAGTATCCCAATGGAGATGGCTTCAACATCTCGTGACTCCACGAGATGTTGAAAGGTGATGTGAGGAATCTGACACTATGCCTGTTGAATAGCACTGTCCAGTTCTGTGAGATTTGATGGTTGTGGAACCAGCTGCCTGATGGCTCTTTCAACTTCGTCCCGCAAATGCTCAATTGGATTGAGATCTGGCGATTGTGGGGGCCACCTAAGCAAGGTAAAGCCTCCCTCATGTTCTTGAAACAATTTTGTAGTGTGGTAGGTGTAGATGAAGGGGGTGGTTGCGCAGGTGTGCAGCTTCCGTTCTGTCTGGACCGGGGTGTCCAACAAGTGTGCTGTAGGGAAACAAAAAAATTTTCTCCATTTTTTTGTTTCCCTACGTATTCTGCATTGCGCTGTATAGGGGACTACAAATCCCAGCAATAATACATTAGACAGCGCAATGCGGAATTCCACCAGCTATAATGTATTATTGCTGGGACTTGTAGTCCCCCTATACAGCGAAATGCAGAATACAACCAGCTATAGAGCTATACAAAACCCAGCAATAGTATATTATAGCTGGTGGAATTCCACATTGCGCTGTATAATGTATTATTGCTGGGATTTGTAGTCCTCTATAGCCGGTGCCATTCTGCATTGATTGCTGTATAATTTTACACTTTCCATTTCACTATATTGCACACCACACTTTTTCTTATTTCCACCGCTCCAAGCTTGCTCCTGTGATGGACTACAATCTCAATACAAACTAGTAGTCCCATCACTGGAGCCTTTTGTTTTGGAGCAGAGAGCCCGCACTGACCAGCAGAGAGCCCTCAGTGACCACCTGGCGGTCCGCATTGGCCACCTGAGAGCCTAATTAGGGAGCCACCTCTGATGCAAACACACGCACCCGTGAAACTCTCTGTACCCCTGGTGAGAGCCCGCACAGCCCACCTGAGACCCTTTAGACATCAGGCGGAGAACCCAGAGCAACAGAGTTTGTAGCTTCATATTATTCTGCATTGCTGTAATATTTATTGCTGGGATTTGTAGTTCTCTATAGCTGATGCTGTTCTGCATTGCTGTATAATGGTATTACTGGGAATTGTAGTTCTCTATCTGTTGGTAGTCATTATTGCTGGGATTTGTAGTCCTCTATAGCTGGTGATATTCTGCATTGCGCTGTATAATGTACTATTGCTGGGATTTGTAGTTCTCTATAGCCAATGCCATTCTGCAATGCTGTACAATGTATTTCTGAGTTAGTGGCAGAACTACCAGTGGCGCAGCAGTCATGCATGTGCACACCCCTGACAAGGCATCCCTCCACTACAAGTGCGTTTTACATTTCCTAAACCGATAAATACATTCAAACTACTGTTACATAGACGGCAAAAGTGACAGACAGGGGCGGGGAGAAGCCGGGGAAGAGGCAGAGCATGAGGGGGGCCTCTGGGTTGTCGCTGCACCATGGGCCTCTGGGTTGTACTTGCCCCCTGGGCTAAAAGTTGCCAGTCAGCCCCTGGGTCATTATAATCTGGCCACTCAGTGTATATATAATATGAAGCTACTACCACATATATAGAATTAAAAGATCACGAGTAAAGACAAAAAAAAAAAATACCAGTACAAGAATGATAATGGTAAGATAAACATGAATCTTATTTGCATTACATTTACACATATTGAGGGGAATTTATCAAAACTGGAGCAGAAAAATCTGGAGCAGTTGTGCATGGCAACCAATCAGCTTCTAGCTTTCATTTTCAAATCATAACTAAAGAGAGAAGTTGATTGGTTGCCATGGGCAACTGCTCCAGATTTTGTCTGCTCCAGTTGTGATAAATTCCCCTCATTGTGTATTTAACTTACTGTATGTTTCACTAGAGAAGAATATAACTGCAAAGACGTCAATATTGACCACTAAGATAAAGTAACCTTTTAAATGTTGACTTTATACTGTTACCATAATACAACCTTATCACTTTTTTTAATGTGTTGAATACAACATTCTAAGTTTGCCTATACACTAGCAACAATGTGGCTATTCAAAGTGAAATCTTACTGATAAAATTAGGTTCTAAACATAGAACTGAAACCATTTTTTTTGTTTTGGGTAGAGTAAAGAAGGGTGATAACCCCTGTCGGCTTATGTTTTCCATCTGTGTCCCATTGTGGAGATTTCCCATCACTTCCTGTCTGTGTGAAAGGGCCTTAGGCAGTAAACATTAACAAAATAAAAATGGACATGCAAGGCATAAATAAAGTCCAGCAAGAACTACTTTCACCAAAAAAAACCCAAGCCACAACATGTGCACATGCCCTTATTTTGCTTATTATTTTTTCATTTCAGATTTGCTCCACTCCCAGCTCTGCAAATGAGACATCATACTTATTATTATTTCAGTAAATGTTCCCCTGCAATAACTTCATAGTGATTCATGTGCATGTCCATGTTCTTGGAAGAGTAGTCATATCTCTGATGAGGTATATCACAGGTGATGAAAGATTTGTCTATCGCTTTAAAATTCTACAATGTTCTCATGGACAGAGCCATAGAGGAGATGTGGTGCTTGATTAGTGAACAGAAAAGGAGATTTCCCATCACTTCCTGACCAATAACCACAACAGGAAGTGAGAAAAAATCCCTGCAAAGTGAAAGAAATCCCTGGTGGTCAGCAGGATCACCAGAACTGGTGTCCCCCATTGCAAGATTTTGCATCTATTGCTCTTTGATGACATCGCACAATTTGGGATTTTTTTCACTTTCATTGATAACGGTCTCCAGGACTAATAGAGAGGGTAAATTTCCCTAATAGGGACACAAACGGCAATAAAATCCTGAGGGTCTTCCCCCTCTCCACTCTATTTAAAACTAAAAAAGGCTTTGGCTTCACTTGCACTTTAATAGGAAATTACTCTGATACTTAGCAGTGCAGATAGTGTAAAATGCAGCATATAGAATATATGTAATAGTATAGAGTATACAATGTCCAGCATAGCTTACAATATACAGTAGCCAAGTGTTTGTAAAATACAGCACAGCAGATAGAGGTAAGCAGTGCAGATTGTTTAGCTCAGGGGTAGCCAAACTCCATTCCACCAGCTGTGGTGAAACTACAAATCCCATGATGCATCTCTCTCCGGGAATCATGTCTGTGGCTGTAAGAATCTTGCAATACCTCATGGGATTTGTAGTTCCACCACAGCTGGAGGGCCAGAGTTTGGCTACCCCTGATCTAGCTCTTTTTCAGTAATGCTCGACACACTTTCATCTACACCGATCTGACACACAGTGACATATTAAAAAGTGTAGGTTCAGAGAGGCGCATCACTCGTGCCGTTCATGTTTACTAAGCCATTTGACTCATCACATTTTTACAAATGCAGTGGTTAAGGAAGGATGTTTTTTTGGGAGTAGAAAATGATAAGAACACCCTTTAAATGTTCATCTGAACAGGACCTAAAGATTTCCCTATCAGTCAACTTTGTGATAAAATTCCCAACTTGCCTGTCATAAAATAACCTAGTACTTGTGTCAGTTATGTACCATGGAGCAACTAGAAAATGAAGGCCACACACTACACATACAGTATGCCTGTTGTACAGATTGAGTAACATTACCTTTGGACCTTGCACCTTAGTATCAACCATAGCAGCTGCTTAACTTTGCAGATCAACTAATCAATATGTACAGCAGATGCATGTACAGTCATGGATGTTTGCATCCTTCTGAATTTAGAATAGTGTATTCTGCATAACAAGAGAATCCACTCCCAAATACATCTTTAACTGTTTAAGTTAGGTCTTTTTCCTGGAAAGCATGCTGTGCTTGATTTGCTTCTGAGCTGGATGCCTGTGTACACCAGTCCAGAAGGGAAGTCATTGCCAGATCCCTTTGGCACTGGCTTATTAAAAGGAAGAGAACACGGGAATGGTCTTTATGTCACCCAAGGTTTGTCAGCCGAGTGTGTCTGACAGGATTTGTTTGCGCACAAATACAAAACTGTTACCCAATCCAGGTCAAGTGAATATCTGCTCATCTCTATTAGTGTATCAAAACTCAAGAACATGTAGATATTATATTGAAGCTCCCCATTCCTTAGCTGTTTTGGCTGCATTTGTTTCTTTCTTTTTCTGGATTTTGTCCCTTTATTTTTACCTTGTGATCCTGTCAGTAACACACTTCCTCTCCTAGGGAGACAACGTTCACTCACTGTACTGTATCTATGGAGGAGCAGCGTTTCCACCCTAGGACAGAAGTGTGTTTGGACTTCAGAAAACCTTTTCTCATATCATAGGGGACGTGTTCAGTAGCCCACAGAGGGAACTGGGAACAATGCTTACCAATGACAGTCAGTAGAGAGCAGAGTGCACAAAAAGTTATCAGCTCATTGTTATGGTTTACTCACATTTTAAAGTGTTTTCCTAACACTTAAAAAAGACTGTTTCACCTACTTTGAAAAGAAAATCTGTATTTAGATAAATGGTCATTGATTTGTAATGTTCAGTGAGAAGCGCTACAGGAAATTTAAAGAGCTGCTTTACCTGAATACTTCTGTAATGTACAAAGGACTTTGGCATAAGCTGTTACAATAACAACAGTAGCCACAGCTCCAAGCTCACTCCCATGATAGATTGCAATCTCACTACAAATAAGTAAACTAAACGTGAGATTATAGTCCATCACAGGAGCGAGCTTGGAGTGGTGACTACTTTACAACACACACAGGAACCATGGGGAACAAAAGTAGCCACCCTCCAGAAGGAAGGACAGAGTCAGCACCAATTCAAAGATGATTTGAGGATCTACAGCCGAGTACACAAATAAGATACATTTTTGTTGATAGTTAAGGTACTTGAATGTATTTTTAAGATTTAACTCCTGAGTTTAGTGTCACTTTAAGGCACACATAGATCAAAGCATGTCCACATGTTATTGTACATGGAACAATTAACTGCGGATCAGGATAAATGATCTATACCAAACCGCAGTTAGTTATTACATGTACAATTACAAGCAGACAGAAGTGGAAAAAGTTCTGTTTTGGAAGACATAATCGTGACGGATGGCCATGGACACATGTAACGGACACATCCAATTACACCCCACTGCCCATAGGCTTAACACAAGTCCATATGGTTCAGTTTTTTTAGAGGAAAAAATTGAATGGACACGGATGTCACAAAAGTGACATCCGTTCCTTACTGCTTTTATCAGCAGAACTGTGCTCGGATCCCCTGCTGATTGGAATGGACGCCGTCCGTTTGAAAGGGGCCTTAGGCAATAAACATTTACCAAAAACAAGCAGATAAAGACCAGACTTGCTTTGTGTTTGAATTGCATGAAACATAAGCTATTGCATCACAATGCAGACCTTTGACGAGTGTATATCAATGAACTACTAATGTCCAAGGGCTGAATGGTGCACAGTACAAAGAAATAGGATGGGTCATGTGATTTCCTGCCACAGAGAACTCATATATAATTATAACGATTATAAGGGCTTGTTTGCACAGTATAACGTGGCTGCTGCCGCTGTTAAGTAGCAATGCCAATATGTTGTAATGACACATTGCACTGTTTACTTTTATCCTTTATTTCTAGGTTTATTGGAATGTCACAAAAAAACATGTCACTCATTTTTATGCACACCAGCAATTGTAATGTGTTGTATTGTGTTGTAACACGCTCTCATAAAAAAAAATAAAAAAAAAGTAGAGCATGTCTATGACTGTAGTGCAGTAATGTGCACTGAACTTACTGAACTCAAGGCAAATTGGTACTGCATTATGCCAGCCCAAACCATATGGTGTGAATGAGTCCTAAAACTGCGGGCAGTCAGACATAAAATAAAACTAATAACCTGAATTTCACATACAAAGAAATCAAAGTACATTTATTAAGCCTATTGATGAAGATGGTCATCGACCTGTCAAAACCTCCCATTTTTATGGTTATATTTCAGATGCTGCATCTCCAGCATTCGCACTGTTGTCACAGAAGCCGAAAAACTGCAGTGAATAGACAAAATGCTGCAGGATATCTAGATGCCCTCTAGTGGCTACAATCATACGTCTCCACAGCAATCATACGTCTCCATCTTTATGTCACTGTAACTAACTAGTGAATCTTCTCACAGAATTTCCCTCTAAACACACACACACTATAGCTATTTTGTTACTCTACATTTTCATCTGTATGTGTCACATTGCCACAGTTACAGTTATTATGCAAATATATTGTGGGAATATCATTTTTATATGATATTCTGCATCATTCACACCATAACATTACATCGTACCTAAGGCTACGATGTCATCCAAGTAGTATGACAGTCAGTCACCATGGGGAAACAGCAGCAAAAATAGAATTGTAAGAAACATTTCTATCTCTGCACTGCAGCACAGTACAATAAAAAACAGCGTAGGAAATTGACTGCATCAACAGGTGCTTTTGAGCATAAGAAATGATAGTAAAATACACATACATGTTACTGTGCGAACTAACCAGCTGTTGTGAGAATGGAGCATAATCAAAGGTGTAATTTCTCTTCCGGTCAAACTTTCTTCAAATAGTGTTGCCAATAGTAAGAATGGTGTACACAGGCATTTGGGATCTCAAGGTTGTAACCATTGCAACTTTGGGATCCCCATCGTAGCAATGATTATATATGTTTGGTAATTCCCTCCAACGTTCTCTGAAGGAAGGTTAGGGGCATCTCATAAAAAAACAGTCTTCTTGCTTGAAGGTTCGTCTAGGTTGTTTATTTGATTGGATATGTCTGATACAGCCAACACGCTTTGGAGGAATTAAACTCCCCCTTCTTTAAGGCATGAGCAACAATAATAAGCAGTGAATTCAGGAAAAGCTCTACTTTGTAGCCTAGATTAGGGCTGGATGAGCACTGAGTGTCAGTGTAACCTGTTTGCATTGAGGACTGGATCTGTCTGACATATCCATGCAAATAAACAACCTAGACGAACCTTCAAGCAAGGCCATTTTGTAAAAGAGGTGCTCCTAACCACACATGCAGGATTTGATCTTCTGTTGAGTTATTCCCCCCAAGCGACCAGAGAGGCAGCAGTCTTGGACCATAACCAGGTCTATACACTACACACACATTGTCATTAGGGTCACCTTCCCTTAAGGAGTACATCCCTCATTTTTTTCAGATTCACATCAAAAACAATTCCTACACCTACTGGTCTAGCACTACCATATCTATAAGTTATCTCTCTATATACGATATCTATAAGTTATGCAGCATTTTATAGAATTGCGACATTGTATCTCTTATTACTAAGATGTATTCATTTCCTATGATCCTCAGCTCCATCTAGGGTTCATAATGCAGTATTTTGCCGCTTCCCTCTATGAATGAAGCTATATTTACTACTGTCCATAGTATTAGAAGAGCATTCGATCAGAAGAGAAAATTGACTAACAACATATTGATTTTGCCCCATTCTCACAACAGCTGATTAATCCGCAAAAAAACAATGTACATAGAGTTCCACTGGAATGGCTTTGCAATGTTTCATTATTAATAGACTCCATAGAGTGCAGGTTACTGTGCTTTAATGAGGAATACAATAAGAGAAGCAAATAGGTTTTTTTTTTCCCCAGACAATAACATGTAAAACACGAGCAGGGAAATGAAACACAAAACAAACAAAAAGCAAAAATGCATTAAAAAAAATGTAGCAAACTGCATGGCATTTCAAAACATTAGACATTTCACCAATCCATTCACCCACAGCTTGGCTCAGAAGCTCTCTATAGAAAGTAAATTGCTTTTTTTTCCTACATATTCATACATGTCATTTATACTAAATTAAAAAATGACACTGAAAATATTTTAACAGCTGTCGAGATGATTGTATTTCTCTTATGGGTTACCATAATCTTAACATCATCTTGAGTGATGTTCCAGTGCTACTGAAGACATATGTTATCCAAAATGTTCAATTAACTTGAAACCGCAGGGCCATCTCAACACAGTGTTGGGACTAAGGTGAATATGGAATATTCCAAATGTCCCATTTACTTGCTGCATCCTGCTGGCCTGAGTTATCTGTGATGCATATTGTCAGTCTGTGGCGTCAGTACTGCATAATATCGCCCTCAGAGGCAGTAATGTATAACACCAATCTCTCATGTTTGTAATATATAATATGCTCCTCCGGTGTCAGTAATGAATAATATCAGCTTTTGGCATTTGTGATTTATCGTTCCAGCCCCCAGTGTTTGTAAAATGTATGTAAACCCCTACATCAAGCTTCTCTTACTTGCTCCCATTCGGTCTGTTAAATACACCATTAAAAGCATTTGGTTATAGCGGGGGGGGCGTGTCCAGGACCTGATGGCGTTCAGACGTGTCTAACAGGAGCTCCGGTATAGCCACCCGCAAATTTAATATCCCGTACCAGCTTGACAACACTAATAGCCGATATCATCATGGGGAGACGAACCGGAAAAGCAGAGGCACCTAAAACACCTTCAGCAGGTATAAAAAAGTACCTAGCAGCGGATCGGCGGACCCCGGCCACGCCGCGCGCTGCGGCCTACTCCAAGTCGCAGGCCCAAGTATCCCCGGATTCGTCTCCGCTCGGGACGTACGCGGGCTCGCCGTCACACTCAGACTTAGGCGATGACCGGGACTACCCTATATCAGCCCAGATGGAGGAGCTGACCCGTACGCTACCTACCAAACATGATTTGGCGGACATGTTCAGCACCCTGGAGCAGTCTCTCAAGGCGGACATACTCTCACTGAGGGAAGAAGTCACCCACCTATTACATAGAGTAGAGGACAATGAACATCGTCTGGATAGCCATGCTGCGGCTATTACAGCGCTACAAACCCACGTTACTACCGCTAATAAAGGGCAATGTGAGCTTTACTACAGGATGGAAGACCTGGATAATCGAGGGCGCCGCAACAACCTGCGGGTAAGAGGCCTACCTGAGGCGACTGCTGATCAGGACATAGCCGACACCCTCCGTGGCATTTTCAACACCATACTTGGTAAGCCACCCACGGCCCCCCTCCTTTTTGATCGGGCACATCGCTCCCTATGACCAAAGGGCTTGCCGACTGAAGCTCCCAGGGACATCATATGTCGCCTGCACTATTACTCTGACAAGGAGGCCATCTTGGGGAAGCTACGTGAGACCCCCTTCTCAGAGTTCGACGGAGCCCCCATTCAAATTTTTCCATATCTAGCCAGGGAGACCCTGATGCGTCGCAGGGCGCTTCGTCCGCTATTGGATATCTTACGATCCCCCAACACCCAGTACCGCTGGGGTTTTCCAGCTTGTTTGATCGCCAGGAAGCAGGGCAGAGCGACGCTTCTGCACTTTCCAGAAGAATTGGCGGGCTTTTGCGAAACACTACAAATTGAGAAACCGCAATTACCAGGCTGGGTCGACGAGCTTCCTACTATGCAACCGTTGCCAGATCATTCGTGGAGAGCTGCAGGCGCCCAGGTGCCTGGGGAGCACCGTGCTACTTGAGCCGGGTATAAGGGAATTCCGTCTCATCCAGGAATGCTCTCAGTCCTGAGCAAGTTTCAGTTTACGGTTGAGTTTCTTCTACTCACTATCAGAGTCATTAAGACTGGTTTGTGCTGACTTATACCATCATGTTAGCACTGGGATATACTACGATAATGTGTTGAATTGAGATGCTTACTTTGCATAGCCCAATTTATCACTTTATGCTGCTACGTGACTCTCACTACTGTCATAATAATCCTGGCTAGTGCTGACCTATGACATCACGTCTGCATCGGGAATTAATGACAGTGCGTTAAAACGGGTTACGTACTAGCGCATAGTTCAGTTGTTCAAATTAAGCTGTTTAAATGTTTAACTACTGACGTTAATGTTGTATTACTTGCGGGTGGCACGCCGACTCTCCCAGGTATGGACGCAGATAGGGGTTTCCTGCAGCGTAGATACCTGGGACTCGACGTGCTGCGCCGTTCCACTCGGGGCCCTGTCATGTTCCCCACAGAAGATGTTAGTGGCTCTTCAGGAGCCACCAGTTTTGACATCTGGCCTCAGTGCCTCAAGACAGTGACACTGAGGGAAGTTACAGGGGGTTATCCCCCTATCGCTAATAATGTTATGTATAGGATTTTTTCTGTTTCATCCTCACCTTTCTCTTACCCACTATACCCCACCACCACCTCCTCCTCTTCCCACTTCTCTTCTTGGGCGTAAGACTTACTGGTTTGAAATGCTTGCAAGATGCGTTCTGTGATACCTGATGGCAGATATTAAAGTACTCAGTTATAATGTGCGTGGTCTGAACACTCCGTTCAAAAGACATGCTCTATATAGAGAACTAAAGAAATTAGACGGTGACGTCATCTTCTTACAGGAAACACATATTACTCATGAATCCAGCGTTAAGCTGCACTCACAACACTACCCCACCTGGTTCTATAGCTTGGTGGTCTCTAACAAGAGTAGTGGTGTCGCCATTGGGTTTCACAGACGCATCTCCTTCACTGTGATTGAAAAGAAGTGTGATCTGGCTGGGAGATTCTTGTTCCTGAAGGGGAAGATAGGAGCACACATTTATACCTTAGCTAATGTGGGCCTAACCAGGCACAGATCCCCTTCTTAAACAATATATTACATAAACTTGAAGACTTCCGGAAGGGAACTTTGGTTGGGGATTTTAATGTACACTTGGATCCAGCGCTTGATTCCTCATCCGGACGCTCACATATTGCTTACAGACAAATGAATAGCTTCAAAAACCGCTTACACAAAATGCAACTCATAGATTCATGGCGCATACTGCATCCTACTGACAGGAACTATACGGTGAAACTCCCCGACACATAACACCTACTCCCGCATAGACTATATATTTATAGAGCACAGACATTTAGAGTCTCTACGGGAGGCTGATATTCTGACGACCACATTGTCGGATCATGCACCTATCATGATCCTCTTTAGGAGCACAGGGGATCTTCGACCTCTGTATACTTGGAGACTAAATGAACAATTGTTAGCAGACCCCATAGTGGTGTCAGCTATTACTGAAGACATGAGAAACTACTTTAAGGAAAATGATCGGGAGGCGATATCCCCTGGGATCCTTTGGGAGGCCCATAAAGCGACGATCCGTGGGTTATTAATGGCGCAGGAAGCTCGTAAGAAAAGAGAACACGCCTACAATGTCACAGAAATAACAAACAAAATAACTGATTTAGAAAAAGCACACAAACGGACGCTAGCAGACTCACACTTACAAGCCTTAACAAAAGCACGAGAAGAACTACGTTCACTTCTTCAGACACAATACACTCGCTCCTTGAATTATTATCCCAAAAATCATATGAGTTTGGTAACAAACCTGGTAAGCGACTGGCCCGCCTGCTGCATGCCCGTCAGAACACGGGATTCATAAATAAAATTAAGACTAAAAATTACACGATTACTCACTTTACCAAGGATATTGCCCAGACCTTTAGGGAATTTTATGCAAATCTATACAATGTACGACCAAACCCCTCCTCACCTCATCAAAAAGAACGCCATAAAGAATTGATCCATTCCTATCTGTCACATGTATCCTTTCCTAAACTGGACTCCGATAGTTTATTGACGTTGGAAGCTCCAATTTCTTCCACGGAACTTCAAGCTGCCATAGCTGCTGCCCCAACGGGCAAAAGCCCAGGACCGGATGGCTACACAACTAAATATTATAAGACATTCCAGACTATACTCCTACCTCACCTAACTAAATATGTTAATACGTTTTCTCGGGGCACTCCTCTACCCTGCATGCACACATTTCTATCTTCCCAAAACCGGGTAAAGACCCTTCAGTTTGTGGTAGTTACAGACCGATCTCTTTACTAAACACCGACATCAAACTATATGCAAAGGTACTAGCTACAAGATTAAGCCGTCTAATGCCCCAAATTATAGACCCAGATCAGACAGGATTTATCCAGAACAGAGAGGCACGGGATAACACCCAACGGGCCATTTCCCCGATGCAACATGCCACGTATACAGGGGGGTCGACCATCCTCCTCTCTACCGATGCTGAAAAAGCTTTCGATAGAGTGGATTGGGATTATCTACTTCTTACTCTCGCACATATGGGCCTAGGTCCTAAAATGCTTAACTACATACGCTCCCTATATTTTCACCCTACGGCACAGATAAAAATAAACGGCACTTTGTCCCCCACATTCGAACTTCATAATGGTACTCGCCAGGGGTGCCCTCTCTCGCCGGTTCTGTTTGCCATATCATTAGAAGCATTATTACTCTCTATTAGAAACAACACCAACCTTAAAGGGATAGAGCTAGCAGGGCGGGAACATAAAATAGCAGCATACGCTGATGACATTCTTTTCTTTATAAGGCAACCCAGGACTACTATACCAAATCTCCTTAAAGAATTTGATCAATTTGGAAAGATTTCGAACTTCAAAATTAATGTACACAAATCTGAAATATTAAACCTCACAGCAACTCCCGCAGAATGTCAGGTACTACGTCACTCCCTTCCATTTTCATGGCAATCCACCAAAGTAAAGTATCTAGGTACATACCTGACTCGAAAATTTACAGACCTTTTGACGCACAACTATATCCCGCTTCTCAATAATATTAAATCGGACTTGACGCGTTGGCTGAACGACCAACCATTTTTGTCCTTGGCAGGTAGGATTTCCACTATCAAAATGAACATATTACCTAGAGTACTATATATACTACAAACGGTTCCTATTCCATTATCGGGAACCTTTTTCAAGACACTGCATGGAATAGTAGACAAATTTATTTGGATTTGCACAAGGGCAAGAATCTCCCGTCAGACTCTAATAAGGACCAAGTGTAGGGGGGGCTTGGCTCTTCCTGATTTTATACTGTACTACCAAGCTATGGCTATTAATAGAGTGATGGATTGGACCTACCATATAGGGGAAAAGAGGTGGGTTGAAATAGAGGTTGCCCTTGCAGGTTGTCCCTTGTCGACTATCTGCTGGATACCTTCGGAATACCGGGATCTTAGAGATACTACCGCCCAGCTGACGAGGTCCACTCTAAAAATTTGGACCAAGCTATACCCACTCCTGATTGGCTCATATAACTCACCGCTGATGCCCCTGGTGGCCCACTCTTTCTTTCCCCCGGGCCAATCAGACTCTGGCTTCTCCACCTGGACCGCCAATGATTTACCTAGATTGCACGAGGTTCTCCAGGATACGGAGCTCCTTGAGCTACAACAATTGCAGGACAGATATGGAACTAAACCTTTGGATACCTGGCACTACCGTCAATTACACCACTTTGTATCCACACTACCCAAACCGCTACGGTCAATACACAGTCTACAGCCTCTGGAATCTTTACTATCCCAAGCCTCCCCTCCGACTCACGGTGTCTCGCAAATATATCAACTACTTCTTGCTCTAAGGACTATGTCGGATCCTCCATATCTCTCTGTGGGAAACTGAGCTAGGGACCACTCTGACAGAACCACAGAAAATACAAATCTTGCAGCTCAACTCTACTTTTTCCATCAGCTCGCAGGTGATGGAATCATCTTTTAAACTGTTAGCAAGATGGTACTACACACCAGATCGTCTACACTCCATCATGCCCACTCACTCCTCTGACTGCTGGAGAGGGTGTGGACAAATTGACTGATTCTCCATATCGGATTTATAAGAAATCATTACTCCCCCACCTGCTGAATGCAGCCAAGTTCCTTATCCCCAAACACTGGAACTCAGCTACGATTCCGTCCCTAAAGGAATGGACACACAAGGTAGATTATCTCTGTTTAATGGAGGAACTAACTCTCTCTAGACAAGATCGTAAGCCTCGTTTTGAACTTGCCTGGGACTCTTGGATCACTTTCAAACAAACCACACATTATACAAATCTGCTATGTGGCTGATCTACCTCAGCACTTCTCCTCCTAAGGGTCGTTGTACCAGTAACTGAGTGCAGCAGTGGAGAAGGGAAACTGAACATGTAGATGCCCTGGAATCTCACATCTGGAGATTAAAGTACCTTAGCGCTAAACCAAAATGTGTTGCTTTACTCATATTGTGAACGTGAAATTAGTGTATACCACGGAGTCTACGCCACTCCCCTCCCCCCCTGTCCCCTCCCTCCTCCTTTCTCTCAACCCCTCCTTTCTGCTATTTGGCTATCCTTTACCCTCTTCCTGTTTCTCATATTACTGGGGTTTACCTGGTATATGTTTTTCGTGTCCTGTAACCGTCTAGGTATAGCTGTAAATAGCCTTTTACAATTGTAGGCTGCATTATAAGTGATGTGAGTACCTAATGACACATGGACCGGACGGTTTGTATTATGTATGTTTGTCTGTATAATCTTTTGCAAATATCAATAAAAATTGAATATTTTAAAAAAAAGCATTTGGTTATATCTCTATGGTAAGTGCAAAAATAGCTTTTGATCCTGCCAGAAATCTTGTGGTGCATTAACATCAATTAGTGTTGTCCCCAGTTCTCTCTGTGGACAACAGAACACCCCCATGTTGATACAAGAAAAGAACAAACAGCGGACTTTTTCATATTAATTTACATTCAAAAGAATATTTTATTGCACCAATCTCTCATAACGGTCAAGCTACAGACAGGATGGACATCCCGAGTGAACGAAAGACACAGACTGCTGTCTGAACGTTAGGGCCAGCAGCTTCTTTTCAACCAGCATTAATGTTTCCCAAGAAAGATTATTGTCTGTAATTACTTGTGGAGGGGCCAACTAACCTTAGAATCTATGGTCTTTTAATTGGCTGCAAATTTATAACAACATATAACCTGTATTGGGGAGGTGTTAGCCAAGTGTGCCTGGACACCCACCCAGTCAATCTGATGCATCGTTTTGCCTGCCTGTGCATTTACATAACCATGTTGATCCTTGAGCCGTGATGTTTGAACTCCTTTTGAGCCATAACTATATGCCCATAAGCTCTTAAAAAGCGGTGGTGACAATGAAACACGCAGAGCAAGAGATATGCAGCCCCCCATGGAAACCTGTATAATCATTATTAACATGTATTTATAATGATATTTGTATGATACATATGGATAAATCAGGTCCAATCAAGTGAAGTATTGAGGGGTTGTAGGTATATGTGAGGCATAGGCACATATACTTTTGAATGACACTAAACAGGTTGAGGTTTTTATTAGGAATATAATAATATAATATATCATATATTTTAATATAAATTGAAGTGGTCATTGTGGTGCCTAAAAAGTCAGTTGTTTGTTCTTTTCTTGTATCAATATATATTGGGATGTTTGAACCCCTGTGCATCCCCCTACTAACAGAACACCCCCATGTTATTGAGAAGCGGAGAGGGTGTTCTGTCGTCTTAACAATGTCTTAGTGGGACAACGCTGTTTATCCATATAGTACTATGAGAAAGCGTGTCATCTAGGACAGGAAGTGTGTTATTGGCAGGATCTTCAGGTGCAAATAAAGAATAAAAATCAACACATGCAGCCACCAGATCTAAGGAATGCTGTATTTAACTTTGAGAAGCTAAATTTGTTCTTGGGTTTAGATATGCTGTATATGATATGATCTATATTCATGTCAGATTCTGGTGTTATTAGTGCACATCAGCCTCCAGTGTCCAAAACATATAAAGTCAATATTTAGGGTGTTATTCACTAAAGAGCCAAAGGATCCAGCCGTAGCTTCGGCTGATCCTTTGGCTCTCTTCGGCCGCCTCTGCCCTTCGGTTCGGTTGAACGGAAGGGCTGCTGTACGGGCTATTCACAATAGCCCGTACAGCAGATAAAGGTGGCCGAGCAGCTCAGCCGAGCCGAAGGTATATGCTGCGTCACAAATGAGCCAAAGTGACAGCTGAAGTAGGGAGAACGGCTTGCCAAATGGCTGGCTGTTCTCCCCACAAATGACAGCTGGGCAGAGCCAGCCTTGATCTCACGGCTGGTTCCGCCCAGTTGTAGTGACAGATCAGCATCCCCAAATGACCTGGGGACGCTGATCTGTTGTTAAACAATAACAACTAGGCCAATTGTTATTCATTGGCCGGCACCTGATAGAGGACTCTGGTAGGTGCCGGCCAATAGGAAACAGTTGGGCGGAGTTAGCTGTCACCACTAGCTCCGCCCAATAGTTTTTCTTTTTTTTTTTCATTAAAATATTTTTATTTTATTTTCCTATTTTGTATCATTTTTAAACTAATTTCTCAACCTTTTTTTTTTCTTTCACTCTTTTCACTAATTTTCTATTCTGCTCGGTACCACGGAGGTACCGAGCAGAATAGCCGAGCCAAATGCCGCTCGGCGGCACTCGGCTATTCACTCACTGCCGTTTGGCCCCTATGAGAATAGGGGCAAACGGCAGCGAGTGAGCTGCCAGAGCTTCGGCTCAGCCGATCCAGATGTTGGATTGGCTGAGTCAAACTCCTTCTGCACTTCGGCTCAGCCGAACATACAGAGCGTGTTTGGCTGACCGAAGGCAGCTGATGTACGGCTGATTTTAGCCGATGTACAGCTGAAATCAGCCGTACAAGACTGAAGTGAATAGACGAACAGCTTTCGGCTCACTTCACTTCGGCTTGGTTAGTTACACGGCTTCCTACGGCAGCTTTGTGAGTAACCCTGTTAGTGTCAGTAATACACAGTATAAGGGTCTATAAGGGTCTAGGTCGACAGGTTTTTTTTTCACCTCAGATGGGTTTCACATGACTAAATGTAAGTTCCTTGCGATCTCTATAACATAGAGAAATGTGTGAAAGTAAGGTGCACTTCTTCCCTGAAACACATGCAGTAGCGTTCAGGAATCTGGTTGCTCTGGAATACATATAATGCAGCTTGAGGCCGACTGAATAAATGGAATGGACTTTCTGCATTTATTACATTGACAGTGGTTCCTGTATAACATTAGCAGTTCACTACTTGATTTAACTTGTTGCCTAGAAATGCCAAAATACCTAATTTAGGTTGAATGGCCCACAGATAATTATGTAATTTGACAAGAATAAACATTCTGACACAACTCAGTTGTAGTTTGTTCTGACAACAGACCTCACAGCCATATCCTCTATCTATTCACAAGCCCCAGGGTCTACATAAAATTGTTTTCACAACATCACAACATAGACAATATTTCACAATCAAGATGTTTCCTTGGAAATCTGGAGGTCCCTGGATATCGGGGTCACATGACTATGACTTCATCGCCTTCCACTCGACTTTAAGTGAGATCAAATTAAGACAAATAGGCACATGATTGTTTCCAGGATAATAAATGCTGCAGATCAGCAGAACAGTAAGCACACAGGATTTTTTTTCCTGGTTAGATGAGAGTTCTGGTTAGTTGAATTCCAGATAGCAGAAAGTTTACTGTAAATCAGTTTAGCGCTTAAAGTGACATTAAACCCTCAGATTTTTTAACATAAAACAATACTGTAATGTGTGCCTTACTGTAATCCATGGTTGTTTCCCTTCTCTTTGCTGCTCTTCCTTTTAAATCTGTATCTGTTCTCATGCTGGGCAGTCTGAGGGTTTAATGTCACTTTACGGACTCATTTACACGTGTGTGCAGGTCCATACAGTGTGCCGCCTATGCAAAAACCCAATCCCAGGTGGGACAGGTGCTGCATGTTATTGTGTGCAGCAGCCTGTACCTCCCTATGGGAGAATGCAGCTGAATACAGTTACACGTGGTTACACGCAGACTCAAATCTGCACATCGGTACGGGTCTGGGTGCCCACAGTTGCCTGAGCTTGAGATGATGGGGCAAAGTGAATATTTGAATGCACTGCACCCAGCGCATCAACAGTACAGCTTTCATAAAAAATTTGATTAATGCAGACAGTGGCGCTAGAGTGTAGGAATGTAGCAATACTAAGTCACTATAATCTTGTCAGGGCTACAGATGCTCCGCAGTGCATTTGGTGGGCACAGGTGTACTTTAAAGCTCAAATGCAGCCAAAACTCTTTGTATATGTTCTGTATAGAGTGCAAAAGGGTTAGAACTGCTGTCAGGTTTTAAATGCCCTCAGTGTCCCTGCTAAGAAGATTTTTCTGTCAGATTGCAAATTATATCTGCGTCCGCAAGAGACAGCTGTCAAGAAGGGGTTAGATTTCTTGTTAACAAGCAAGAAAATGCAGCTCCAGCCCTATGTTAACATATCTCGCACCCAAAACACATTTTGGATTCATTTAAAGCTAAGCTCTAGGTAAAAATTCTATGGGGCTAGAACTTTGAAAATCAATTGAACCCATTTTGAAGGCTTATATGCAATATATTGGCCATAAAAAGGGTATGGGGATTCTGGTACTGCCATGGGGGACAGGAATCAATAAAAAAAAAATACATTTAAAAAATACAGTTTTTAAAGGAGCAGTGATTTTAACATCACTTAAAGTGAAACAGTAAAAATGAAAAATTCCTTTAGAGGCAGTTTAAGGGGACCCCCTAGGCATGATATTTAAAGTGGCACATCTGTACGATGTATAGAACCTGCTGCAGCAAAAAGGACATTTATAAAGAAAAAATTGACATTTAAAAAGTAGGGGGAAAAAGCGTGCGGTTCTCCTTCCCACACAATACCAGACCCTTTAGGTCTGGTAGGAATGTTAAGGAGGAACCCCACCACCAAAAATGGGGGGTGGGGGAAACGTGTGGGTCCCCCTTAAAATTCCTAACCAGACCCTTGATTCGAGCACAGGCCTGGCAGGGCAGTAAAGGCGGGGGACGAGCGAGCACCCCCCTTGCGATACCTGTGATACCAGGCCACATGCCCCTGGGTCGCCCCTGGAAAAGCATCTTGTCCCCATGCCGATGGGGACAAGGGCCTCTTCCCCACAATCCCTGGGGCGTTGGTTGTGGGGGTTTAATCAAGGGGCACCCAGATGCCCCCCCCCCCTTGTGAATGAGTAAGGGGTACCCCTACCCACTCACTAGAGGGTTAAATCAAATTGTAAATTAAAAAGACCAGACTTTTGAAAAAATCCTTTATTTGAAAAAACAAAAACTAAAGTCTAGTGTTTGACAATTTCTTTATTGTAAAAAAAAATTGATCCACAGAAGTAATCCAGGGTCAATCACGATGTCCAGCATTGTCCACGACGACGACGACTCGACAAAACATTTCCTAGCCTGTCGAATCACAGGCACCAGACAAGGAGGTGTATTTATAAACAATGTACAGAGCTATTCATCCTGCGCCACTCTGTGGGCATTAATTTGGTGTGAATGGGGCAAAAATTAACGTTCTTAGAATATATTCTTTTCAAGTCACATGTAATATTGGGAAATACCACATTATGGCCACTAGAAGCAGTTGAAGAGCACAAGGAATAAATATTTCACAGCAGGACATAAATGGATAAAAAAAACTTAAAGGTTATAACCCTTCCCCACTTTTTTGGCTGGCATTCTTCACTGAAGAAAACATATAGTGAAAAAGTATGAAGTCTCTCCCTTTGAAAATGCTGGTTCCCTCTCTGTCCCTACACCAGGCATGGGGAGGTGGGGGCATGGGGTGGCTAGTGGTGAAGCACCTTACCATGGGTAGGGTGCGTACCTCTGGCTCAGGCTCTGTCCGGTGCCCTGCTCAGCTCACTGGCATCACTGGTTGCTAGGAGCTGGGAGGGACACTAGCCAGTGCATCCTGCTTAACTCCTGGCAACCAGTGAGATGAGTGAGCTGGGCGGGGTGCCAGAGAGAGCATCACAGGTTGCTAAGAGCTTTTAACAACCTGGAATGCTCTGGCATGTGACCCAATGAGATACCGTCTGAGGCATGCACCACAGCTGATAATAGGGATGGCCCTGATCCTATCACTGCAGTAGTTTCTGAGTCACAGACATGGAACGAGTAGGCAGATTACAGGTTCTGACATCACTCTGGCTGTCCTAGCTTGTTCTGGGTCAAGGACTCAGAAATTATTGAAGCCAGAGTTAATCAGGTAACTAGCACATTCAGAAGGAAGATAGCAATGGCTGCCTATAAATTTACCTCAAACAGGATTCATTTATAGAAATTCTGAATGGACGAAGGTATCTTCCATTTAGAGTAATAGGTCAGTTTCTAAGCTGCCAAGTGGTTGCAGGGTAAATAAATATCCTTTGATAACTAAATTTAATATCAAGCACAGAACATTTCATCAAAGTGCTGCTTGCTTTTAAAGTACTGGGATCAGAGCTACATTGGTGCTTCAGGCTGGAACAGTACAGAGAAGAAAGAAGACAGGCCGCTCTCTTTTAGCAACAGCTCACACACAAAATGTGGGCATTTCAATGTAGAATGCACATGATTCCAGAGAAACTCCAGTATTGCTTTAAAGAGCAAGGCATACGAAACATCAAGGGGGTTATCAACAAAGGAGCCAAAGGATTAAGCGAAGCATCGGCTAATCCTTCGGCTCACTTCGGCCGACAGAGCCCTTCGGTTCAGCCGAACCGAAGGGCTGCTGTACAGGCTATTCACAATAGCCTGTACAGCAGCTGAAGGCAGCCGCACAGCTCAGCCGAGCCAAACGCATGTGCTTCGGGCCGGCTGAGCTAAGCACACAGCTGAAGTGGGGAGAATGGTCTACCGAAGCAGACCGTTCTCCCCGCAAATGTCCACCTATTTGTTTTGATTTGAAATGAAAAGAAATGAGTGGAGCCGCTCCGCCCTTTTGTTGTCATAGAATGACAGGCTACTCAAAAGGTCCTGAAAGGTCTTGGTCTGAGGAAGGGGTTGGTTACCCTGAAACGCATTAGCATGCCCCCCCCCCCCCCCATTGGGGTGCACCTACCACTATACAGCGTTCTTGGAACATCTGACTCTGTTATTGATATACCTGGTATCCTTTAGGAATAGTGAGTAGAACCTATTTACTCCTTTATGTCATCATTTGGTCAATAAACATACTGCACTAGGTGGTGCCTGCTCTGTGTTTTGGTACATGTTGTCAAGATTCCAGTGACTCCCTAGTTGAGAGGGCAACCCTGTGGTTCCCAGCATTGGCAGAATGAGCACTAGTCCCATTGGTTTGTACCAGCCTAAATTTTGCCTATTTTCCTGAATACTGTCCTCAAATCACCTGAGGAAAGTAGCCTGTCATTGCATGATAACAAATGGGCAGAGCCAGTGGTGATGTAATTGCTAGCTCCGCCTATTTGTTTACATCACTCCTGGTTCTGCCCATTTGTTATCATGCAATGACAGGGGTTTTTCCTTAAAATTCCTGCCAGACCCAAAAGGCCTGGTATGACTTTTGGGGGGAGCCCTACGCATTTCTTTTATTTTAAACTTGGGGTTCCTCCTAACATTCCTATCAGATCTAAAGGAGATAGCGAGCAGAATAACCGAGCCAAATGCCGTTCAGAGGCAGTCGGATATTCACTCACTGCCGTTCTGCCCACATGTGAATAGTTGCAAATGGCAGCGAGTGAACTGCTGATGTTGGATCGGCTGAGTCGAATGGCTTCTTCACTTCGGCTCAGCTGAACATGCTGAAATCAGACGTACAGGGCCGAAGTGAATAGCCGAACGGCGTTCAGCTCACTTCACTTCGGCTCGTGAAGGAATGGAAAATGCACTTCATGTGCTGTAAATACTTTCTTTTTAAGCCACACTAAAATGTGAAGATGTTGCAAAACTCATCAACAGAGAATTCATCCTTCTGACTATTGATAGCAGGCTAATATGCAAGTGAACTGAGTTAGATAATAGATAATACAAACCCGCACACATAATGCATGAACCTGAACCATGTGCTTGGCATCACCTCAAAGCCCTTCATTATGTGAAGCAGGCTTTTCGTGTATTCTCATTCTGTCATTTTGCATGTCACCAAACTAATGTAGGCCATTTGCTAGATAATACACAGAAGCAACCTCTGATGGGAACTCCAGCCTGGATCACTTTTCATCAAAACGTAGTGAAAACTAACCTTCTTCCAGTATCATTAACTAAATATTCTTAATATATCAACACCTACCATATTCTTCTCCTGAGGCAGGAAAGGCATCAATTTCTGTCAAGAGGAGCCCCATTCTTCACCTGCTTTTATTGTTCACTTAGAGCTCTTGCAGCTTCCCCTGGCTGTATCTGTTTATTACAATGCAAGGAGGACCTGTACTCGGCTTCAGATTCATGTTTATTCTCGGCTTCATGTTTATGTAAAAGGTTACTTTTTATTTGTAGTTGCTTCTCCTGTAGACTGCGCATGGATGCTAGGGACCAAATCCAAGCAGCACCTGCTTAACTTATGGAAAAAAAGAACTCCAGCCCAACTAAAAACAATTTCATTGTTTCCAAATGCAGAGTTGTATAGCTAACACTGTCCATACACTATCCATTTTTCTCGTTCAGCTTGCAGCCAAAAACACCAGATTCCCACATCCCTGCTAAACAGCATAGATGGGGGAATCCCCCAGCCAGGTTATTGCACTCTAACGGAAGTACTTCTGCTGACTGTTCAGCTGAGAATTTTCAAAATTGGCTCCTTCATCAAAGGTCTTTTAAAAAATTGACTTTTGTCAACTAGAGGGGCACCAACACAGCTACACACTGCTCAAATTTCGAGCAGTGTATGGCCAGCTTAAGTATTATAGATTAACAAATTACATTTGTTTCTTAGGACTACCAATATGATCTGTTAAAATTAATTTCAGAATAAAATGTCTTTGACCGTGCTGCCTTAAAATGAATCTGTGGCCTGGTCTTGGACATTAAAGTATTTGCATATGCATAATAAGCAGTAAATGAGCTTTAAGGACCAGTGACTCTGCCCAGGTTTCATTCATGGGGGTTCATTGATTCCTGTTTAAAGTTTGCGAAACCCAAACTAGACTTCCAACTTAGGTCTATGGGGGGAAAGGGGGGGGGGGGGGCCCTTATACTAAATTCTGTCTTTTTTTCAGAATAATTGCCAAGAAAAAAGGGCGTGGGGAGTTAAGCACTGCAATGGGGGCATTTGAAAAGTCAGCGGGGAGAACATGTTTTTGGTGTGACTTATGAGGGAGACATGAAAAAAACACCATTCCATACTTGCATGTGGTGTTATAGAAGAGTGTGATTTTCACAAACCCAGCGTCAGTGACAGGAGCTGCTGGATTGCTTGGTCCTCCTGTAATTTCCAGTGAAGACCCACCATTAAGTGATCCTGACAACTCACCGACATACAGTAATGATATAGCCTTATTTGAACAGGAATAAGCCCTGTAAGGGAAATTCTCTTTAAACAGTTGTAGCATTACACGGGCAACCTGATATGAAACACTGGAACAAACAACATTAAGATAAGATCTATGATTATCTATCCCTCTTATTGCCAGTGAAAAGCCTTACCAAATGCTCTAAGCAGAGGGAGGGTGGAGGAAATTGGAATGATGCTGTACAGATATCCTCCAGTCAGAAGCTCCACTACACAGGACAGGGGACTCAATGTTAGCAGCACAACATATCATGGCCACCTCATGCTTCTCTATCTATGCTCCTCCCCCTGCTCTCTGCACAGCACGGAGCGGCACCTGCCATAACTATTTTTTAGGTTTTTTTAGCATTATTTACAGATTTACTTTTTTATGTTTTGAATGTTTTCCCTAAAAGTCGGTTTTTGCCCTGATCAAGAAAACATGGACAGGAATAGTAAGGCTGTAACCAAAACATTCCAAAGTGATCATATGCATGGACAAGTTGTTAGGAATAGAGTGTCCTCTGGTAGTAGAAAACAGCAGTCTGTGTAAAAAAGTTAACAATTGCTGCCAGATAACATGTGAAAATTTAAATAGTAAAATAAAATAGTTCTCCTGCACACCTACACAACAGGTAGCATAACACATATCTCTGAGGTGGCTACATTTATATATTTAATAATGAATAAAATAATGAATTAGCAAACATCTGTTGCTCTCCTAAAAATGTTTGCTTTTATAGTCAATGATTTAGAGCAAGCACACAGCCAGTGCACATACCGACAGGGTACACACAAATGTGAAGGGAAATCAAATCTTTTGAGCTGCCACCAGAACAGGAATAGGGGGAATGCTCCAACGGGGACACTTTGTTTTACAGCCTTCTAAGAAGATTCTACTCAGTGGAAAGATATTCTCTCACATTGTGCTGAATTTACAGGACAGAAAGTGAAGGGAAAGAGACACATATGGAAAAAAAGAAATGACAGTGATTTTAACCCTTCCCTACTCTATCCACAATAGAGAAACATCTGTTTCGTCTTTAGCTATATTTTTCGATTGTATGCATAGCCAAAACTGATGTATTAATTTTAAATAGAGTTGGGGAAAAATTAGAACATATGTCACATTTTTATTGCCACCTATGTCCCTTTTAGAAAATTGTCTATAAGTGGATTCCCTTCACCTTGTAGCAATTTCCCTTTACTTTTTGTTGCATTTCCAGAACATGAAGTAAAGGAAAGGTTTGCCAACGAGACAGACAGGAAAAAAAAATAGAAAAATAAAGGAGGGGGTATTAACCTTTACCTACTTTATTAAAATAAAAACACCTACCAAAATCTAATTATTGCTTTGCTTTGGGTTGCTTTGCTTCTTCAGGTCCTGTGCAACTTGTAGTCATCAACTTACCTATTAATTCTGCATCATATCAAAGTGTGCTTAATAAAATGTGAGTCTATTTGTCTGAAAGTTTAGGCTAAACCCAAACTAGTTCTTTCAACATGATAATAATCCGAACTACACTAGCAAATCCATCAAGGAATGGTTCAAAAAGAAAAAATAAAGGATTATGATTATGAACTGGCCTAGTCAAAGCCCTAATTTATTCCTATTAAAATGTTGTGGGGGATGCGAAGGGGCAGTTCATTAAAGGAAACCCACAAACATCTTGCAACTGAAAGAATTTCAGAAAAGTTAATATCACAGACTGGTGGGTTGTTATGCCTACAGTGCCTACAGGAAGTAATTTCTGCCAAAGGAGGCCACCAGCCTTAGGTGCACATAGTATTCACACAGTGCACCTTTACATCTATGGATATTTCTGTTTAATAAATGATTTAAAAGGCAAAATGTACTTGTGTCTTTATTAAAGTACATCACTTTTATCTGTAGGCACTGTTGGCATAAGCATCTAATGTTTTTCTGTTTAAATATGTTGAAAAAGTAAACAATTTCCACATGGTGTATTTACTTTTTTAACATTACTGTATACAGGATACTGTATGTTAAATATATAACACCCTCATGCAAAGTTATAGAGGATGAAAAGTATTATTTACTTTACCTCTATTACAGATGAGGGGTTACAAAAACATTGCAGTTCCAGCATAGTTTCAGTCCAATTCTCAGGAGAGCCTTGTGGCCATCATAGACTCACTGTAGGCCGTTGAGTTTTGATGGTCAAATAATGATGGCATGACCTCTCAGGATCCATCTGTGAACCTCCCAAACATGTTCTACTCCTCTTTTATGGTGTTTAAAGCAATGCCTCATGTCAGTCTACTTGCTTGTCAGTCACTGTATCTTTCAAGTTTGGGAGGCAATCCAAAAACTTAATGTAAAACATTTTCTGACTGCTAATTAAGTTAAGGGGTGTGGTATCAAATTACCTCTATATTCCCAACAACATTGATTTTTGCTAATTAAGTCTCTCTGCAGTCAGCTTAACAGTTACTTTGTAAGTTTAATTTCTCCTTTTTTTGCACTTACAAATGGCCAATTATATTTTCTCTGTTAAAAATAAAATTATCGCTTTCCCACCCATCCAAATGCGCTTCTTTGGATGAAAGCACTGCACTTAGCGAATACTATGCTACTCGTCTCAATGATCACCCTTAAGGATTTGTTACATTTTCCCATAATTTGGCTTTGGAAATTTCTAGTTTAATGTCCTTTTAAAAAACACTCCAAATTTACCCACACGTCTCTCATCTGATTGGTCTTCCCTGTGGACAAATAAAGGCCTATTCTGGATTAGGGACCTCTTGGACAAAGTGTCTGGCTCCTTTCTTCCTTTCCCTACTTTGCAACATAAATTTATGCTACCATCTAAAGCGCTATACTCCTACCTCCAAATTAAGCATTTTGCTCAATCCATTTCTCTCACACTACACTTCCCTACTCGAACATCCTTTAAGATTTTGTGTTACTCTAACCCTTCATCCAAGGGTCTAATCTCAGGCATGTATAGACTCCTCCCTTCCCCGCGGCCGGACTTACCAATTGAACATCCTTATACGCGTAAATGGGAGGAGTTCCTAGTACAAAATATTGACCAAGAACAGTGGGTCCAGATTTGGAGGGCGGCTGTCAAATCTTTTATTTGCTCATTCTATAAAGAAAACCAATACACAATCCTATTTTTCTGGTATTATAGTCCTGGCAAATTGCATACCATTTCTAAAAATTACATCTTCCACATGTTGGCGTCGTCAATCTGCTCGAAGGAAACTGTTTCATATCTTTTGGTGTCGTCCTGGGATTAGAACTTTTTGGACCATGGCTCACAAAACTTTGACAGACCTTTTTTCTATATCTGTACTCTCGGCTCCAATATACTTTCTGTTAGGTCTCCCCTTCCTACGTTTAATAAGTATTATAAGAAGCTATCTTTGCATGTTCTTATGGCAGCTTATTGTCTAATTGCGTTATATTGGAAAAAAATCTATACGTCCATCTTCTTTAGACGTCTATAGTCGTGTTAAAGTGGTTTGAAATATGAAGCTTCTGACAGCCTCCTTAAATAGTACTCCAGCATTGTTTGATAAATCATGGGAACCATGGGATGCCCGGGAGATAGGTGCTGAGGTGTAGTGATAGTTATGAATTTTTTTTTTGGTACAGTTGCCTTGGATTCAACCAGCCGTGCTCTTCTTCTTTCTCTTCTTCCACTTCCTCGTTCCTCTTCATCTCTTTCCTCTTCCCCTGTATCCAACTTTCATTACATTATGCAATCTATTTAGCATGTTTGACAATTTTATCTGTCTATCACTGTTGCTCTGACTTTAAGCCCTTTGAGCATACAATTTAAAATGCATCATCATATGTCTTCCTATGGTTTGGACTGTTTTATCTACAGTCTTCATACTATTTGTATTCTGATTCCCTTTTATGGAATTGCTGTACTGTTCTTGGTTTCTACATTTTAATAAACATTAGTCTTAAAAAAAAAAAAAAAATCACACTTTATTTATAAAGATTATTTTAATTCAATCAAATATTAAATACTGCTTATGATTATATCATATTATTTTTCACTGCAGTCAACTGGTGGTGGTGTCAGTTCTTTTTAGTAAATACCTTTACTAATTGGTTGTAAATAGGTTGTAATTTATTCTGCTATTCAGAACACAAGCACTGTTGAATGAGCCAGTGGAGGGAAACAGCACCCTGCCCCTTTAGGTTATGTAGCCATATAAAGCTTCAGTCAGACAGAAACAATCAAAAGGTGCGCAGCAGCTGCTGGTATTTGTTTTATTAGAAATTTCAGCATGTTCTGCAAGTATCTTGCTGTGAAAGAATCCTGTATTACATTTATTTTAAATTATTATTAAAGTGAATGTAAACCCTAAGGATTAACTTCTATTTGCTACTTTTTGGTCAAATAAAAGATTGAAAGCAATTTGTTATATCTGTTTGATAAGTGCAAAAATATATGTTGATCACATTTGTGCACATTTTCTGTATTATCTCAAGAAATCTAAATAGCCCTCCTACTTCTTATCTTGGACTACAGAATCATTAAAATCTATGGTGTAAGGATGAGATGAGTAGGAGGGTTTAAGTAGTTTGGTAAAAGACAACTGGGCAGGACTGACATCACTAAGTCCACAAAAATGCTGTAAATTGGTAATCCACAACAAATTTTGGGAGCCGAGTCCATTTTGTCAGATCAACAGGTATTTTTCTGTACTTGCACGGTGTTTAAATGGATACAACATGGGGAAATGTGCATGTATTGCAGAGATGTACTCCATGTTTTTTTTTCCCCTGACATGCATTTTCAATGTTTATTTGTAACACAATGCTTTTACACAAATACAAAATTTATAAAACAGCAGTTAAAACATTTTTTTTAAATAATATTGACCAAAACCATTATAGTTTTCCTTAAATATTAAAAAGACTACCTCTGTCTCTCTAATAACCTGCTGATGCTTTGAAGTTTAGTAGTTGTACGCCAGGAAATATCTCTCAGAAAAAGATCTTCAGTTCTCTGATTAGTGAGAACAAAGTATCCGCTCTATTTCTTAATTAAATTACATGACAACCTGTTTATCCATTGTGCTTCTGCTACTTAAAGGAGAACTATGAGGTGAGTGCTTTTCACTCACCCTCATAGTTCTAGCCAACCTGTGACAATGAGACTGTCACAGGTCGGCTCAGTAGATTGGGAGGTGAGCGAACATATACCGGCGTTCGCTCACCTCTCGATCTTGTCACGGCTCTCTGCCATGAGAGGGGAGGGGCTGGATTCCCCCCTCCCCACTCCGATCCGCCAGCACTGACTGGCGGATCGGACTGGGGAGGGGGCGGGTACAGCTGGCTCTGCCTCTAGATAGGCAGAGCCAGCTGTCACTCACGCAACTGGGCGGATCTCTACATCGATGGCTCGCGGTATACTGAGATTAGGGTAACGGGAGGACGCTAGTTTGTGTCCTCCCTTTACCCTAAGGAGAACTATGGGGAAAAGCCCTGACCCCATAGTTCTCCTTTAATATCCTGATATTTGTACATATATAATATCCTGATATTGTCTGTCTACCCTTGCTGATGCTTTATCGCAATGCTAACATACACCTGTATTATAATCATAATAATAATAATAATAATAATATTTAAAAACGCTATTTCTTTGACATTCTGCTTGCTCCATTGGTGTAGTACATCACTAATGGTGCTGTGGTGCTGCCACATCCTCAAATAAATCATTTTTCACGTACTCTATATTTATTTTTTTGCTGCTTTGAGTTTCTTTGTTTCTCCCTAGAAGTGAGCAAATATTAAAAAACATACTCCCTGGAAAATTTACTCAATCCAGTTTAAGTCACCAGCTTTAATGTGCTGATTTTTTGATCACAGTAAAAAAAATTGCTTACAGGTACCCTTTAAACACTACAAGCCTGGCACATCAAACGTATAGGCTGGCAATGTCATGGCCAGGTACAGCTCATTTGCATGTTCATACCAATCTATATTTCATGTAACATTTGGCAGGTGCTTTACAGGGGGCCGCTAAAAAAAAAAAAAACTTGGAATACCCTTTCGAAGCAGCTTCCACACCATGCAGGCAAAGGCTATGCAAAACTTCTCTTCCACCCTGAAGTTTTATATACCTACCCCTTCTTGGGGGGCCTGTTCACCAGAAGGCTTAATTGCCTAAGAATTTATACACACACACACAAGAGTTTAAAAGTTAGCTTTTAAAAGAAAGACAGCATTTCCCACTCAATTGTCACTTTATTAAAATGATTTTAAAAAAATCCATTGGTTTTCTTCCTTCCCCTTCAATGTTTTTTATTCTATAAAAAATCAGGTTTTACAGAACACCATTTAATGAGGAAATATTTGTGGTAGTGTGAAAGAGAAAACCTATTTCAAATGTCATAAATTTTAAGGCATAGCACTTTCAGACATGGAAAACCCCCACATAGCATTCCTCAGGGCTACAAAAGTTAGAAAGCTTACTATTGGAACATACTGTTTGTCTTCGACGTTACTTTTATTGGGAAAAATTACAACAGGCTCCAAAGTGAACTTGTTCTAAACGGATAACTTTCAGATTATGTTATTTAACCCTAGGTTTAAAATCTGAAATTTTGAAGTGTACAAATTAGATTTCCCAGCAATGCACTATGATGTATCCCTCCCAGGATGCATCTCTTAGGCATGGCCTACATCACTAATGCCTAGGAGGATCATGAAGTGTAAAACAACTAATGAATGTAAGATGATTTTATATAAGCATGCAGAGCTGAATGCTGATGTGATTTTTAGTGAAAGGGGGGAAGGTCAACTTTAGGACTCATATTTGATGCATTGCTGGCAAAATTCAAAATGAAGGACCAGCGTATTTATGAAGTGAGATCAGAATTCTGAAGCTTGTAAGACAAATACTGCTTTACCACAATTGTTTAACAGGCAGTAGCTGTGGGTTATTTTACAATAGACTGTAACTTTAATAGGTGTAAATTACTTAGGATGACAGAATAGTAAAGATGTGTTAGGAAGATGTTCAACTGTTTGGACAAATTCAGGTTTGTTTACACTGGGGAATTTCTGCTGGTCCCCTTGGGGAAAATGGACAAATTCACATATGATTCATGATTACACTAGAAAAAAAAAAACACTTCACAGCAATAGCTACTTCCACTATGTTCTTAGTCAAACAGTTATCTATGTACAGTATCCTTCGCATCTTTGCCAGCCGGTATCCTAAATCGAAAACCAGTTTTTACCAACATAGGCTTGGCAAGTGTTTATGCATTAGTCCTTGGAATGGCTGTTTTGTCTAGTTTATAGCGATGATGTTTTGCTGTGTTCTTTGCAGCAATATGAGTAAATAGAGCTGGTGATTATGAAATGACCATGAACTGCGTCAGAACCTTACAAGCACAATTAAATAATGTTCTGAGAGTTAGGACATTTCCTTCAAATTGTGGTACATTTTCAGAAAACAGATGATTAAGTTCAGAAATTATGTCTAACCTAACAAAACGTTAACCTTTTTAAAGCTGCAGTATTTAAGGGTGGCCATAAATGTAAAAAAAAAGGCAAACTATGCTCCTGACTTCAAACATTGCTACGATTATAAGTTTTTACTGTTTATGTATTGGTAAAAAAATGTGTTTTTTTTTTTTACTATCTGTGGCGTTATGTCTTTCGCACTCTATTTGAGCCGTCCGTATTGCTAGTTTGCATCTTTTATTG
>NW_017306596.1:0-828 GCF_000935625.1 Nanorana parkeri | reverse complement strand
CGGCAGATGAGAAGAGAGAACAGAAGTAAGCAATCGCCGCGACGGTGATGTCCCATCTCTGGTCCCACCGGCGGCGCTCCTCGATGAGTTTCTACTCGCCCCCACTCAATTTTCACTCGCCAATTGCAAGGGGGCAAGTGGAAATTTTGAGGCCTGTTATAATAATTCATCAATTACATTAAACCATCATCAGAATTTTTGTACAGCAATCATTACCAAGCTCTTACCTCCTGGGGTTTCTTAGGATGAGTACAGATCTTTCCAGGGCAGAAGAGGTCAACAGGTCTCCACCTTCTGCAGCCCAGGGTTATTCACTAAATCTTTCGGCTCACTTTGGCCACTGGAGCCCTTTGGTTCAGTTGAACTGAAGGGCTGCTGTACGGGCTATTCACAATAGCCCGTACAGCAACTGAAGATAGCAGAACAGCTCAGCCGAGCCAAATGCATATGCTTCGGCTCAACTGAGCTGAATTGACAGCAAAGTGGGGCGAACGGCCTGCAACCTCGCAAAGGACAGCTGGGCAGAGCCAGCCATGATCTCATGGCTGGCTCCGCCTAGTTGTAATTACAGATCAGCATCCCCAAATGACCTGGGGACGCTGAACTGTCATTAAACAATGACAACTGGGTGGAGCTGGCCGTGACGTCATGGCTGGGACATGCTAGAAGACTCTAGCAGGTGCTGGTCAATAGGAAACAGTTGGGCGGAGATAGCTGGCACCAATATCAAGTACAGTACTCGGTACAAGTACCGATACTTTTCGGGCGCCAAGACTAGACTGGAGAAAAATTCAAAAGTTAGGAGGTCACTGTCATTTGTAAGGAGCA
>NW_017306595.1:1405676-1406024 GCF_000935625.1 Nanorana parkeri | reverse complement strand
TTTGTGTGCTTCCCACAGCATCAGTGGGGAAGAGCAGGTGGTATTATTCAGGGCAAAGAATTCTTGGATCTTGTTTTGAATCAAGGATATTTGGTTAGGTTCCCCCAGCGTGGCAGGATTCAATCTCCACACATGGGAGCGGGAGGAGTATGTAGGGAGTGTAATGGTCATAGATATGGGAGCATGATCGGATAGGATCATAGGTTCAATCGTGGCCCGTACCAGGTTGTGCAGGTCTCTTTGAGAGAGGAAAAGGTAATCCAGCCTAGAATAGCTAGAGTGTGGGTGGGAAAAGAATGTGAAGTCCTTCACCGTTGGGTGAAGGAATCTCCACGTGTCATGAAGGTT
>NW_017306595.1:1394929-1404169 GCF_000935625.1 Nanorana parkeri | reverse complement strand
TAATAATAATAACAATAACCTGGATTCCGTCTACATTTTGACTTACAATCTTATACCAGTTACAATGTCGGTCACAGTGCAGGTAAAACGTATTGCACAACACAGTTTGTAGCGGTGGATCAGCGTCTGTCGCATGTATTGGTCCCTGCAATATCCACCCGGGGAGCACACGTGAATGGTAGTGGGGGGATAGACCCGGGGGGGGGGGTTGAACTGGGGTTGTGGGTAGGGGCCAAGGGTACATTGAGGGTATTTTTTGGGGGGGTAGGGGCCTGCGTGGAGGAGTACCCGTCACGGGGAAGGGATGAGTAGCGGAAGTCCGTAACAATGTGCATGAGAGCCGGCACCGTGAGGGTGGTGTCCACAGTGTCCGAGGGAAGTGGTCTGGCCTCTCGATCAAAGATAACCCCCAAAGATCTAAGTGTGTTGCTTAGCAAGCACGATTTAGGGCTGTGTGTCAATACGGTCGTGAGGTATTGCAGATAAACACTTCGGGTTGGGTCAATGTAGGAAGCCCGGCACGTTGGGTTAGAAGGGGGAGTAAGCCTCTAACGTGTCAGAAAGTAAGTCGTCGGGCTGATAGACTCAGCACGCTGGGCGTGTTTGGTCTTGTGGGAGAGTGACTGGGGAGGAGAACCAAGAGGTACTCCCAGGACACCTGGGACTTGCTATGTTCTAAGTGGGGCATAGGCTGAGGGGGGTAGTAAGTGTGGAGCAAGGGGTATTGTCGCATGATTTGGGGGTCGCTCCAGTCCGCTGTGGAACATGAGGGGACACCTGTCACTAACGGGGCCTTTGATGAAGTAGACAAATATAATAAAAACTATAAAACAGGCACGGCTTTAGAAGCGGTGTTCGACCTTAGTGACAGTTGACAACTAAAGAGAGAGCCTCCCGATACCGGTCCTATCGTGCGGGTGGCCTCTTTCTGGACGTAAACCTTGTGGCAACGTTTGGTCAGTAAGCAATAACAGTAATAACAACAATAGCAATAACAATAATACAATAACAATAATAACAATAACCTGGATTCTGTCTACATTTGCATTACAGTCTTACAGTCTTATACCAGTAACATTGTCAGTCACACTGCAGGTAATACGTATTGCACAACACGGTTTGTAGCGGTGGATCAGCATCTGTCGCATGTATTGGTCCCTGCAATATCCACCCGATATCAGACGTTGCGCAACCACACGGGGAACTGTCACGCCCGGCATCGACCCCGCATCTCCGGGAATCCCAGAGCCCAGGTGACAAGCGCTCTGCGGGATCTCTGGGTAACGTCAACCAGTAGCATATCATTGCAGCAATAAAAGCATCAACAATACAGGTGAGGAGCCATGTACATTGTAAGCAGGGTATACGAATCTTACACAACCTGGGCGCAGCAAGCCACAGCACTATTAGCGGGTTAACCGTCCAGACAGATACGGTGGAGAACCGGTCCGTCAGGGGGGCAGGGGATCACATCTGCATAAAGGATCTGTTATGGAGGAGGAACGAATTCCTGGGGTAAGGGGTAGGTAGGGGACGGGGGAGTGAGTGGATCCAAAGGGGGGCATAATATGGAAGGACACAGGGCAACGGTAGACATATGTAATGGGCAGTGGATGCAACTGCTGCGGTAACAAGCGACATTATTGGTAAGATGCGTCCACCGAACATTTCCCCGCCACAAAGCCATTCCACCTCCATCCCACCCGTCCACCACACCGAGGGTACATTGCAGCCTGACTAGATGGGGAGTAGGGAACAAAATGAAATAGCGATGGGTTGGTATCAGGCAGAGCGTGTGAAGAGCAAGGTTCCAGGGAGTAATGTTCAATGTCAGTTGATGTACTGCATGAAAGAGGTATCACGTATCCCATGGGAGGGGGCGGGGTGCATGGGACGTAGCGGATCGCCCTGTCCGGGGAGAGAAGCAGGGGAGAGCCGATGGTGCTGGTAACAGTGAGGAATAGGGAGAGTTGTGGCAGTCTCGACCAAAATTTCAATTGAAGTTTTGTGTTGGGGGGAAAGGCCTCAGTGATCGGGGGGTACCTGATATCGATGTTGACCGAAATCCAGATCTCCAAGATGTAGAGCGACCAGGGGTTGGTATCAGTCTTGACTGTTGTGTTCATCCAGAGAGAGGAGGGTGGAGAGGGCACGATCTAGGACCAGCAGGGCTGTTATGGGTGTGTTGAGCGATCCCTTCCGCGGGTCGGGGTGCGAAGTAGCCTTCCATCTGGTGGGCCCGATGGTGAGAGCGGTGGAGGACCATCCGGCAGACGAAAATCCGCATACCATTCCGGGAGATCCATGGGGGGAATGCCGAGCTGCTCGCAAAACTTCTGGAGGTCCGTCGGAGCCGTGAGGAGGGAGGTGCGGCCTGCGAGTGTGGCAGCCAGGCCAAACGGGAAGCGCCATCTGTAAACGATGCCTCTGGATCGGAGGGTTTGCAGCAGGGGCCGGAGAGCCCGTCTATGCTGTAAGGTGATGTGGGAGAGATCCTGAAACAGCTTTATTTCTGCCCCATGGTAAAGAATCTGCTGCTTCTCTCGTGCCCTGCGGAGAATATCTTCCTTCAGGCGGTAGTCTACCAGACAGCATATGATATCTCGAGGAGGGTCGGTTTCTCGTCCTTTGGGGCGCAGGGCGCGGTGAAAACGCTCCAGGTTGACCGGGAATTCAGGTGGTCTGTCCAGCAAGCCATTGAAGATGGAGAGTAGTGCAGATTCAAGTTGATCCGCTTCTACCGCCTCTGGGACACCTCTCACTCTTAGGTTGTGGCGGCGGCCTCGGTTGTCCAGATCCTCCAGATGACGGTGCATCTCGAGCAGGCGGATGGAGTGCGCATTAGAGGTCTGACGAGCTCTGGTCAATGCTGCTGAATGGCGCGTGGTCACCTCTTCTATCGATAGGATGCGGCCTGACAGGGAGTGAAGGTCGGATTTCAACTCCGATATTGCCGCCGATAGCGTAGATTTAATGTCCAGAGCTATGTTGTTAAGGTCGGACATACGAGGCATCTGTCCCATCAGCGCCATCAGGTCCGGGTGGAGCGGTTGCATGTCCTCCAGGGACGGTCTGTTAGGGCTGCTGTGTGAGGAATATTCCTCTGGTGAAGATGGTGCCTCCATCAGCACGTGGCGGTCCGGCGGTTGAGAGCGGAATAGCTCCGGGAGGCTCCGTCCGGGTTGAGAGTTTGCTCCTTTTGGAGTTTTGGTTGCCGTGGTGTTTTTTACAGTTTTCCCCATGGTAAAGGTAGTATCGAGTGTGGGGTGCCCGAGTAACAGCTTAATGAGGGGAGCCCAGGTGACGGGGGAGAAGATTCAAGCGTCCATCTTGGTCTCGAGCCAGGCCACGCCCCCCGATATCGCATTTTTTGGCTATACCAATTAAAGGGCATCAATTCTTTTAGTGCGGCTACAATATGGCCTGGAGTAGAGATATTTAAATATCTCGGATTTCGAGAGATTAATTTTAAAAATTCGATATTTGGTTGAAAGTTTCAAATTCCCGTAGTAATGATGGGAGCGAGATCTGAGGTTGTTGAATAAAGAATAAAATATCGTCCGCGTAAGCGGCTAGTTTATGTTCTACAGTGCCTACTGTGACCCCTGAGATGTTACTATTGCCTCTTATGGTAATGATGAAGGGTTCTAATGATAGGGCAAATAATAATGGGGATAATGGTTTCCCGCACATTTTGCCGCCATTCCCGCGCATGCGCCGTTTCCCGCGATTTCTCGCGCATGCGTAGTTTGCCGCGATTTCTCGCGCATGCGCAGTTTGCCGCGATTCATGCGGTTAACAACCGTGCCTTTACAGTTGCATGACGGAATAAATGTCAGTCAAAGTACCGCAGCGCTGAACACTGAAAAATGGCCTGGACAGGAAGGGGGTCTAAACACCTGGTCTTCAAGCGGTTAATATACGAGGAGTGTTTTTTCAGTAATTAGTGGTGATGGCCATCAGCATGTTCATATAAGAATGAGAGGAATGGATGGGGGGCTGATTCAATATTTTATTGTATGAGATGATTGACAACGTTGACAATTTTTAATAAGGGTTCCTGAGGTGGTGCAGTGTTTACAATAATTTGATTTAATAAAGTAAGCCATTTGGCTGAGATTTTTAAAATAGTTGGTTGTACCTTGACTTCTTTTTCCACCTTCTTTTTCTCTAAGGGCAGTACCAGTGCCAGCCAGAACCAGTGCCTGTTCAGCCAGTACCAGAACCATCCAGTACCAATGACAGTACAGTCAGTACCAGTGCCAGCCAGTACCATCCAGTATAATGCCAGTACAGTCAGTACCAGTGCCAGCCAGAACCAGATTATTTTAGGTACAAGAAAAGTACAGCCACTGCCAAAATATCCAAAAAAAAGAGTACACTAGTGAGGAGGTGTATAAAAATGTTAGTAGGAGTATCGATGTGCCAAATATTTGGTGCATTAACAATAGTATATCTGGCCCAAGTCTGCTTAGTTGTAATGAAAATATTACTGTTTTTTTACTTTTTAAAAAAAAAGGAAATTGTTTATTGTACACAGGGCTTCATCAAAATAAATGTCATTTAGTTAGGGTTTACTACTCCTTTAATTTGCACAGTTTATTTTAGCACTGCAGTTTCTTTTTCTTTCTTCCTTGTTCTTTTTGACTTTTAGCTACATACAGAAACCACTTGCAACATACCACAACTAAACATTGTTTCTTCCTGGCAGTGACAATCACATCTGTGTACGTGATCATTCTACTTCCTCATTGAAAGTCTTAGTAAGCTCAGTCTTTCAGCTTATTTTTCTTGTTCACATATGCCTTTTGGTAAGTACCAGTATCATAAATATTCTATTATATACACGGTGTGTGTGTGTGTGTGTGTGTGTATACGCAGCTGGATGCAGTATAATATAGGAACAAAAGACATGCATGTATGTAAGTTACAGATGACAATGTTAGAAGTCGATAATTCTCCTCTCCTTTCTTTAAAATCTACTGTATTCTGTGGTTTTGCAAGCCAGCCAGTGTTTGCATAGGGAAGGTTCACTTTGAGAACCTGGACTCAATGACGTAACAAGGGGGATGTGGCCCGCACCCACGTGACACCATTGGAGGGGTGACACCATAATGACTGACTCATTTTGGTGTCACCCCCTCTGAAAAGTTTGCACTCGGTCATGGACCGAGAGCCCGACAGTTGCTCCTGAGAGGAGGAGACCCGGCGACATACCTTATCCCATCGGGTGACGTCCCCTTCTCTCTCTGCTGGCGTCCATCACTAAGATGGCCAGCGTGGTATAGCACGTGACGTCATCACACATGTGCACAATTACGCCAGGCGCGTGCGTGAAGATGTCACTGCTGGGTGTCACGTGGTACCCGCACTGGGTGTCACCCTGCTTCGGGACGTCTCTGCCTGGACTTGTAAAATACACCAGTACTTACAAGTTTATGTATGCAATGTAATAAAGCCTACCAAAACTATTATGTTCATGCACTAGCACCACTGTTATACAATAATGGGACGAAAAGGCAAATATATATTTTACAGAATAGAGTGACTTTGCTCTTACCTTGTTATAGGAATAATTAGAGCTCAGCAGCCATCCCCAGGATCTCACACTGCCTGAAAAATACTCTTAAAGGAGAACTATGACATGAGTGATTTCCACTCACCTCATAGTTCTAGCCGACCTGTGACAATGAGACTGTCACAGGTCGGCTCAGTAGATCGGGAGGTGAGAGAACACATACCGGGTTCCCTCACCTCTCGATCCTGTCACGGCTCTCTGCCGTGACAGGGGGAGGGGCTGGATTCCCCTCTCCCCGCTCCGATCTGCCAGCGCTGACTGGCGGAACATACGGGGGAGGGGGCGTGTACAGCTGGCTCTGCCTCTAGATAGGCAGAGCCAGCTGTCACTCGCGCAGCTGGGCGGATCCCGTCATCTAAGTCGGGATCCGCTCCAGGGGCGGCGTCTCAGTATACCGCGAGCTGTAGCTCACGGTATACTGAGCTTAGGGTAACGGGAGGACGCTAGTTTGTGTCCTCCCGTTACCCCAAGGAGAACTATGGGGAAAAACACTGACCCCATAGTTCTCCTTTAAATATGCCAGCAGTTCTGACCAGTACCAGACATGCTGCATAGCCCATCCAGGTCTTATGATAACTTAATGCCTCCACACCCCTGAGATTGCAATAAGGTAAGTGCAAACACATTTTTTCATTTTGCAATGTACTGAATAGGAGTCATGCCAAACTTTTTTTTTTAAGATCAAATGGACTCAGTATAATCAGTATACTTCCATTCCATGCTCCATGTAATAAATCAAACATCTGTACGATCATTATACATGCGGAAAAACACTACAAGGAAATAAAAGACAGGAAACAATTGTATCTCCCAGTCACAACCAGAACTTATATGGGATGATAGCAGGGGCGGACTGGGCCGGGGGGCAATTGCCCCCCGGGCCTCTCTGATGCCACTGCGAACGGCCCCTTGACCCCCGGCCGCTGCCACCTGCACCCGGCCGCCCGCCCTCCGCATCCGACGCGGCTCTGTGAATGGTGCGGCCGCTGCTCCTAAAGGAGGTGCTCGGGAGGTTGGCTGTACCCTGGCTGTACCAGGTCTACCGGTACAGCCAGCGCGGATCGCCTCGGTATGCGATCTGGCTGCCTGGATCCTGCAGACACGGCCCTGTAATCAAGCGCTGTAGAGGGCAGCCTGTTGGGTCCTTCTGAGGACCCCCTTGAGGATTCTGCCTGCATCCACACGCCGCACCTCCTCCCTGCCTCACGCTCACCGCCCACATCCACGATCGGCACAGGGACGCGGGGAGAAGTAAGGAGGAGCAGGTGTGAGGGGATGACAGCCGCCGACAGACAGTCCCGATCCAAGAAGCAAGTTGCTGGAAGACTGCTCAGGTAAGCCTGCACTTTCCCACACATGGTGCTCTATAATGTATTGCTGGTATAGTATGATTTGTAGTGCTCTGTAGCTGACGGTATATTGCGCTGTACTGTATATTATACCATCAGCTATAGAGGACTACAAATCCCAGCAATACATTATACACTGCATGTATAATGTATTGCTGGGATTTGTTGTACTCCTATATAGTTGGTGGTAATTTGTTGGTAGCTCTGTGTATAGCAAAATGTATAGCTTCTGTTATTACCTTGAAGTATACCTAATGGGTTTGTAGCCACCTTGTCCTAAGCGGAACGACATCCTAAATTTAGTTCTGCTGGACTGTAGCCAGTCTAAGCTGATTTAATAGTTCTGTGCTCAGTTGGTTTCCCCTAAGCTCATTGATATAATTTGCATTTGCCTGATGCTGGGTGTGACCTTGCAATGGAGCTGAGAACATCCAATAGTTATGAATAGGTGTGTCTCCCTGGCCAATCACTAGGAGGTTCATGGCTAGTGGTGCATGATGGGGAAGGCTGACCTTGTGAGGCTCTCTTCCCCCTGTGCTCCTGGGGGAGGTTGCCTGTTGTGCTTTGCAATCTGGGGGAGGTTGCCTGTTGTGCTTTGCAATCTGGCCAGGCCTGCAGCCCAGGGAAAGGCCTGCAGGTGGTCAGGAATAGAGACTCAGTGTCAGGGTCTACAGCTGCCCTACCAGTAGAGGAGTTAGCTGTTTCTAGGATGGAGAGCGAAGGAGGAACTTTATCTGTCGGAAATGCCAGAGAAGCCAGAAGTGGGCTTGGACCTCGCAGGAGTCTGGTGTCTCGCCTAGGGAATTCTGTGCTATGCCAACCAGCTAAGGTTCTACAATTCACAGTATTGCTCCAATCATGAGTTATAAGGCTCTCTGCACTGTGAAGCTAGGAAGTGGTCATCAAGTCTGCAGTCTGCACAGTCCTAGGTTTCTGTAAAGCTTTACTCTCTCTCCCATGTGAGCTGTTGGAGGAATAAAATCTTGAAAACCTTTAAGGTGACTGGCGCCCAACTTTACATTCACATCCCACCACCAGCTAAGGACTTACTGCTATGGTGAACAGTCAGCCCATCTTTCCTCTGGGCTCCCTCAAATTTTTTGGGGGTCGGGGGCTACAGGTTGGATTCAGTTTTCTGAGGGAGTGTAATAGCTTTAACTGAATCCAAGAGAAGGAACTAGCAGAAGAAAAGGCATGCTTCCTAGATCCTTCTCTCCACCCATACAAATGTGCTTGACTGATAACTTTGGCACAAATAGTATTAATGACTTTAGGGTGTAGCTAAATAGTAAAAGATCTAAGTCCCACCTTTGGCTTTCTGTCACTTACCTTGGTGGAGTCTGAGTTGACAAGAGTGGCCTCCCTTGCAGCTCAAGCCCCAGAGTGCCTGGATGGTGGAACAGATGCACAGGGTCACAGAGGGGCACGAGTGCTGGACAAAGATACCACAGCTGGGTAAGCAGTCTCTGTGATGCTGACAATTCTTGAGCAGGGTGCTTGCACAGAAGAGATACAATGGAGAGCTGGGTTCCAGGAAACCCGTGGTCGTAACAAGCTGAGTCCTTAACAGGCAGGCAGCGTGGTACCAGGCAACAGGCAGGGACAAAGTCGGTAATGTGCGGACAGTGCAGTACAGGGCGTCAGGCTGGAGCGGTGGTCAAAGAACAAGCCGGGGTTACAGTAAAACAGGAGAGCAGCAGGAGGCTGAGGCAAGACAGGTCGGTAACAGGTAATCAATCAGAACACAGGAACTCAGAAACACAAGTATAACTCACAATCATACAGCATCGGAGGTCTGGATGTCACAGCCTATATAGCCCCAAAGGTGCCAGAGTTCGAATTATGCACAGGCGCACGTCCATGCACATGTGGCGAGGAAACGCACATATCTGCGCAATGGCTCACGTCCTGGCAAAGCTTTATGAGCAAAACCAGGCAAATGTGCATGCACAGACACTTGCGCCAGAGCCCTGGTTCTGGCTTCATGACACTTTCTTTGTAAATTGCCTCCATCCCAGGGGCGGACTGGGCAGGGTGGCAATTGCCCCCCGGGCCTCTGTGCTGCCTTTAAAACCGGCCGCTGCCCGCGGCCGTCAGGGGGCCCGTCACTGGCCTTCCGATTCACGCTTGCACTGTTAGACCCACCTGCATCCACGCTCCACACGCCGCACCTCCTCCCCGCCTCACGCTTGACAGGGCAAAAATCCTACCCTTACTGTAGGCTGCAGACAGGACCCATCTACAGATGTCCGACACCTCCCTTGTAAGTCAGAACGTCAGATGTTCAATCAGCAACTGAACTGTTCGAGATAG
>NW_017306595.1:1380703-1394578 GCF_000935625.1 Nanorana parkeri | reverse complement strand
GGGGGGGGAGGGTAGCAGCTTACAAGTACATTAAGGCAGGATTTAACTCTTGTACCCTAATGTAATTGTTTGTATTTGTGCAGAAGCTTCAATTGGTCTTTAAAGTTTATGTATAGCTAAAACAATTTTTTTAGGTTTTGGATAAGGTAGTAAAAAGTCAGAACCTCTGTCAGATTTTAATTGCAATCTGTCACTGTTGGAAGATCCATGCTTGCAATTTGTCCTGATGACTATTATCACTAAGACAGAAAGAGATGAAGAATCCAACATTTCAAAGTTGTTTCCAGAACACAAGGTGATGGGAAATCTTCCACTGAGGATCCCTGTTATTGTGACTATCTATGACGGGATTTTCTCATGCTTCTAGTGATTTCCGTTCACTTCCTGTTGCATCTCTGGGACAGGAAGTGAAGGAAACGCTCCCTAATGGGACATAAACAGCAAACGTCAAACTGAGAGAAGTTTTAAGCCTTTTCTACTCAATCAAAAAATGGTTATACATACACATGGTGGCTATTTACATATAATTTGCTCAGACATATGCTAGACAAATGCCATTTGCATGACATTCCCAGCACTAGATGGAGCCAAGCAGCATAGGAAATTCTCATGTTTCTTTACTCCATATAGTGGCGGAAACGAAGTGCAAATGGCATTTGCCCAGTGTATTGCTGGGGAGAAGATTTATGTATACATACAGAACAAAAACATACATTTTTACTAAAGCTAATACACAGCTTCTGTTCTGATTTATCCATAGCTGCGAGATCTAGCAAGCTTTCCAACTTGTTTACAATTGAGTTTGCAGGATTTTGTAAAACAATTCTGTGTTGAGCTATCACAATCTTTCATACCTCCAAACATTTTGAGATGAGAATGAGGGAGACCTTTTAGCACAAAGCATAGACAAAAACACATCCCTATCATCCCTTAGGCTTCATTTACACTATGTGATTTGGGATTCCTGCGTCAGGAATTCCAAATGTTCCATTTAGCTGCAACTACTGTACCCATTAAGTTAATTACCAGCCACATCTATCAGCGGCAGTCTACATGTAATCATATGTGATACAATTACATGTGGTTTGGAATAAATAACTGCTGGACGTAAGATAAATGCATCCAGGGCCAATGATCTATTCAAGAAGGGGGGGTGTCACTGTAAATACCCTGATTTTGTGGGTGTGGTTAAAAGAGGGCATGATCAGCAGGATGTCCAAGGATTTTATTTTGAAAATATGGTAACCTTACTGTATGGAGCCCCATCATTTCCAATAGGGGCTCTGCTTGTTATTACTGACTAGACCTGAGCACTAATACATCAGGTATATTATATGGACAGGACAGCTTTGTTACTTCATCTTGTAAGTAGTGTTTATCCAGCATTTCTTTATAGTGCAGAATGATTCTTTGTGTAGTTAAATTCTGCAGCCCTCCCTTAACCTTTGGGATCAGTGTTTACATGTATATTGTTATTATGAGTGTTTTCTTGTTGTTTTTCTTTAGCCCAATAACTACAGCTCTCTCATACATGTTTAATTAAAGAACGACTGTAAAGCTGCCCAATCACTCGTACACCCCCGCATGTGCACTTCCCACACCAGAAAGTGACATTGTCAGCAGAGCAAAATCTAAAATCTTCCAATGGTGACATTGCTAAATAAATGCATAAATAATTGTACCAAGGAACCTCCTTTGCTGTTTCTGTACTTATGATGATAAACCTTCCTGTATATACAGTGTTTTAAATTTAAATTCTCCACTAAGTTAATGATATGGCTCTTGTAAAACCATAAATAAATGCCCCGTCCCTAATTAAAATCCCCTATCCACAATGGTGTATTGGATGCACAGCAAAGAACAGTGTCCCTGAAATGTTTTTTAAATGTTAGCAACTAAGTATTATGCTTTCAGTATTATTAACAGCACTTAAATAAAAAGGCTTAAACAGATAACAAGTTCTCTTTAAAGCATATTCTGTGAGTAGAATGACTGTGGCGTATGTGTGCTGTGTATACAGTGAGTAGGGCGAGGTCCTATTTAACTATACCCCTTTAAAATCCTGACCATACTGAGTCCTGACCATTCACATTGGTGCGCTCTGACCATTGCATCATGATTCTATTTGTACTGCTCAGGGATGTCCCCAGTCTTTCACAATCCTAGTAACACCCCTGGAAATTAGAAACACTTTGCCACAGTGTATGCATGTAAAATATTTATTGAATAATAATAAAAATGCTAAAGCTTACTTAGCTGACCTACTCTATTTTGCATACAAATATTTTCATTTATAAAATCGTCCATGTAGAAATGGTACAGTATTGGAATATTTTTATTAAAGTTTTTGTCAAAGAGTAAACATTAGAGAATGTTTCTGACATCCCCAATAATGTAGCATTATGTAAAGGCATAAAAATCATACAGAAAATGGTAAATAGAAATGTCACATAGCTAGTACGAATGCTATGCATAGCCATAAACCAAGGAGCGTTGGTTCACTATACACCATAGATAAACTGGGTAGCACTATCCAGAGGTGAACCAGGAATAATGTAATATGGAGGAGCAGGAAAAGGGTAACTTTAGAGCAGTAAAGAAAAAGGAAGGAGTAGAAAGGAATAAGAATAAGATAATATTAACATCACCATTATTGATAGTATTAATAACAGGATCACCACTACACATAACCACCAACTGGCTCTTATATTGACAGGGTCAGCTCACCACCCTCCCATGATCTCTAGCCTCCCAATTCCACTCAGTTCACCTAGATTCCCCGGAAATTAGTTCGATCCATGTCAGGGTATTGATGTAGAATCTAGGGTTCCCAAATATTCAGAAATTTGTCTTGTTTTAAGATGCTAGACATCCGTTCATTTAACATGATATTGACCAGCCTACGGGCAAACTCCATGTACGAAATCTGCTGCTTTTTCCAGTTGCCTGCTAGTGTAAGTTTTGCTGCCAGAAAAATTAAGTGTGATAAAGCATGTTGTGAACTATTCAGTCCAGGTACAGACAAGTGTAAAAAAGCAGAGTTAAGGTTTTTAGAAATGTGTTTGAGAAACAAGGTATTATTCAACCTATTTATCCTGATCCAAAATCGAGTAGCAATTGGACATTGCCACCAGATATGTAACATATTGCCAGGTTCCCGGAATCCCCAAAAACAATCGCCTGAGGATGTAGGATATAGGCGGGCAATCCAAGCCGGGACCAGATACCATTTTATAATCACTTTATATGCTTTTAATGTTTTCATTTATCTAGGTCCTGGCAAGGCTTTCATGAGTCAGCCACATTCCACTCAACTTGCTTAGTAATGTTTCAACACTGCTTAACAAGTCCAGCTGAATGTAACTAACTATTAGAACTTATTCAGAAAACTCACAACACAATTTTATCTTCAAATGTTTCATTTATATGTGAGACCAATCACCTCTATTTTATTTAGGTAGTGACCCATTTGCTTCTTTACAAGGATGGACCTCACAAAGATATCCGAGTTTGACTCAACTTTTAATACTGCCATATTACCAGACTTTATGCACATTGATTTAAATGCACTTGTCCGTGAACTGGAAGAAACTCACATCAAAATAAGAGAGCAACTACCTAAAGGACCCATCTATTCGATGAGAAGTGAACTTAAGAGGTTGCGGAGTCTCCTCAGTGTATCACCTTCCTCAACCTGGTGTCCAAAAGAGTTGGCTTCTGCCGGATTCTTCTATACAGGTTTGGAGAACAGTGTCCAGTGCTTTTGCTGTGGCTTAGTTCTGTGCAAGCAATCTTTAAGTGCCACACCAATAGAGAACCATAGAAAATTCAATCCAAGCTGTCAGTTCATTCAGGGAGCTGATAATGGGGATATATCTAAGTATGATATCCGTTTACAGACTATGGAACCAAGTCAACCTGGTCACATGAAATTAATGGGAGAAGAACTGGTCAGGGTGCAATCCTTTTCATCCTGGCCCACCTACGCTTTAGTAGAACCCTCTGTACTTGCACAAGCTGGATTCTTCTTCACAGGTAATATTACATATCATACATATACAAATATAGTAAATACCAGTTGCGCAGAACCACCAGTTTCAAAAATACTACATTTAAATGCTAGCATAAATCTGCCTGGCTTTGTGTTCATAACGATCTCTATAATGTAGCTGGTGTCCATACAGAAAGGCAGTTATCAGCTGCTAAGATGCTTCCCAGTGTTTGGATCACATAAACGCTTTTGCACCAGGGAATCCTTCCTGTGCTATTGTAAAGCTGCCCATACACCTTGCGTTCATCGGACAAAAATTTTCGCCCGATGATCAAACCGCCGTATAATTTTCGTACGGCGGCCCCAATCCTGCCCCGATTATCGCAAGGTTGGGTCAGCGGTAATTAGAAGAAAGCACCTGGACGAATTGCGGTAATCGACTGCACGTATTTTCGTCTGCGCATGTGCAGTGTAGATCGTACGAATTTTGACGTACGGAAATGCCACCAACCCTGCGAAAATTGTACGATCGACTGAAGTTTTCTAAACTGCTGGTTAGTCAAAAGTCGATCGATTATATAGTACTTGCGGTTGTACACTGCCCATCAACCTTATGAATATCGGACGAAAACGCAATCGCATACGAAAATCGGCCGATATTCGTAAGGTGTATGGGCACCTTAAGTGTGATTTCCAAGAAGCAAGGGGTGAGTTTAGCTCTGACCAGTCTGTAAGCTATAACTGGAGACCTGTGGATCAGGACTAATGATTGAGGCCTGAAACAGTTTAAAGCTGGCCATACACCTTACAACCATCGCAAGACTTTCGTCTTGCGATGGTTGTAAGGTAATTTAAAAAAAATGACCATCTGCCCATCTTCGACAGGCAGATCGTACTTGCGATAATCGCAAGCCCGCCCCGCTGAGGCTTCCGATGACGGCAATTCTGAACGGGCAGTGTGCGATTGCGCACAGCGGCCCGTGTGTCATTTGTCTTACGAGCATGCCACAAACCAGATGAAAATCGTATGATTTTCGGCTGGTTTTCAAACATGCTCATAAGACAAAAGACGTGCGACTGTACAGTACAAACGGCCGCACGCCTTCCACACACCTGCCGATTATCGTACGATCACGGGATTTCCCTTGATTATCGTACGATAATCGGCAGCTGTATGGGCACCTTTACAGTGGAAAACAAGGGGACAGCTCAGTAACAGGAACACTGTATATTGGATGGTTTAGAACTGTCCATTGGATTATGTGGAAGAGCTGTTTTAAAACAATATGGAGGGGGGGAGGGTGATATTCAGGTTACGGTGGGTGTTTGTCCAAAGAAAAAAATATACATTTAGTGTAGATAAAGGCAGAGTGAGAGGAAGGCACAATCTGTTGATGGAGAAAGCTGAAGAAATGTTTGGAGTTGCAGTTTGCAATGAGATGCAGTTACACTTTAATGGTGCAGGCCAAGAATCTTCTGCCCTGTTGCTTGGAAGTTGTGAATACGCTGGAATTGCACTGGGCAAATGCATAGCACAAGCCCATGAAAAATAAGATTTATTTATGAATTTATGATGTAATTTTAGAATCTCTACTTACTGGGTAAGGTTTTGCGAGGAGTCAAAATCTTGGTATAATGTGTTGACTTTAGCCAGGACAATTGTGAGGCTGGCTAAAATGCAGTGCTTTGCATGACTTAGGTTAGTTATAAAGCAAATAAAGTGCTTTTCCTAAGGCAGTCATAGGATAGTTACATTTAAATGCTTATTTGAGTCAGAGACGAGATGTATACAATATGGCATAAAAGGGTATTTATAGCCTGTCCATACTGGTTAATTGAATACAGTATAATAAGCAAAGGTAATAAAACAGTTCTTACTAGAAAGACTGATGACCCCAGGAATGAAATCATCAGCTCCCAAGTTGCACATGGCTCCTACCTTATTTATGTTCATAATACTACAAGAAATACTGTATTCCCAGAGGTATTTGAGCCATTAGGCTCTATAACCAGTGAAACCATGTGAATGAGCCTACCAGAATATTCTATGATGCCATTTGGGGGGTCACTAACCTTAGCTCTCAGAATGTTAGCTCTTTCTCTACTGCTTTTCTTCTCTCTCTATGAAACATGACACATAAAGCATAACAAATGCTCCAGTAAAAAGACCCTGTCACCACCCAGTGCATGTGAGAAGTGCTCCCTTTTTTCTAAATTTGGGCTGTCAGTGTGCTGCAAACAGTTCCAACTCTCCTTATCCTCTCTAAGGCTCCATTTACACCTGAGCGGCTCTCCACGCCACGCGTATTCGGCTGTTTGGATACGCGCGGAGCCGCTCTAAACACAAAAAACAATACACTTCAATGTGCATCGTTCACACTATTGCGGGGACAGGCTGTGGAAGCCTTTTATGATCGGCAAAAACAGTCTTTTCTGATCCCCCCAAGGAGTGACAGCCCGAGAGAGGGCACAGAGGCAACAGGTTGGAATGCAGAAAATCTGGGACGTGTAGGAGAAGAATACCGGCAGCCTGGATTAAGAAAATAAAGAGTAGAATTGCATGAGAGCTTAATTCTCACATGCACAAGATTGTGGCAGAGTCTATTTAAATGTTTTGTGTAGGGATGCACTGATATATCGGCCGCCCGAAACATATCGTCCGAAAATGGCACCTTTGGCTAAATCCCGAAAGTGCCTTTTTTTTTCCGATACAGCGGCGCATCCCTGCTTTCTTTCCTCCCCGCTGGGCGCTGCTCTTTGTCCCAGCGGGAATGAGAGAAAGTGCAACAGCCGGCGGAGCGCTGCGGGAGGAGAGCACTGTGAGCGGCCGGCGTCTCTCCTCCCACACCGCTCAGCTTCCTGTCACAGTCCGGCAGAGCGGTGTGGGGGCGGAGACAGGTCACGCTGTCACAGGAGGCTGAGCTCTCCTCCCTGGCAGCGCTCGCTCAGTCTCCTGTGACAGCGTGTCAGGAAGGAGAGCGGGTACAAACACTCAGCCATCAGTGATCGCTGAGTGTTTGTAGATAATTGAGGACAGTCAGTATAGAGGATTCCTGTTCATTTATAACAGGGGATCCTCAGAAAAAGAGATTAAGGACTTTGTGTCCTCATTCTCTTTTTCCTATTTCAAAAGGGAAATATCAGGGGTCTGATTAGACTCCTAATATTTCCCGAAGCCCCTAAAAGAAAAGTAGAAAATAAAAATATTTAATAAAAAATTAATTAATAAATATAAAAAAATTAAAAAGTTTATAAAAAAATAAATAAAAATTAAATATTTAGAAAATGTGAAAAAATTTAAATAAAAAACATTTTCGGTTTAGGTCTGACATTTTTTTTTTTTTATTTTGGTTTCGTTTCGGTTTTGAAATTTCCATTTCGGTGCACCTCTAGTTTTGTGTATTTGTGCCATTCCACTTTATACATTCTGTTTAGCCCAATGTTTGCTGGACACTAAGTGGACATCAGGAATACATAAGCATCATCTGTCATTGATGCCTGTATTGATGTAGACATTTCTTTTTGGGTCCTTTTTTCGCAGTTGTTAAACAGTTCCAACCAATTCCTCTCTTGGAGATCCTCCCAGTAACAATACTTCCTGCACAATGACAACAGTAAGGCATGATACCAAGCATACTGAGAAATAGATATTGAGTTTACATACAGTACACTTTAAATATTGTATATGAAGGAATTTCAGTATATGATGTATATTTGTATCGTTACTTTGTGTTGTAACTTTCATATGCTACAGTATGCTTATGAATTAATCCAGGTACCAGAGACACAGTGCAGTGCTTCTCATGTGGAGGATGTTTGGGGAACTGGGAAGAAAATGATGATCCATGGAAAGAGCATGCAAAGTGGTTTCCTGAGTAAGTTCTATATAACTATTGTGATTTCCTCTGACCGGAAGTTCCGGTATCGGAGCATTTGGGCGAGTACGAGTACTCGCCCAAATACTCGGTATCGGCACCGATACTAGTATCGGTATTAGTGCATCCATACCTAAAAACCTAAACCTTAGCACTTAAACCTCATAATCTAACCTAACCATTAACCTTGAGCCCAAAAATGCAGTGTTTATTTTTATGGTGCCGAAAGTTGAGGCACTATGATGGAAAGCAAGGAAAGGATAAGTAAAATATACCTTTTTTCTTTATAGGTACATTTTGGACCTCCTGTTCGGGGAGGAGGCTCAGACAGTATTAGCAAACCTTGCATTTAAAGGGTATTTCCACTTTTGAAGTCAAATCTGGGAAAACACCTCTGTATATTTGATATGCCTAAACATACCTAAAAATACATTTTAAAACTATACATATTTCTTACCTTTTAAATGTTACTTTGGTGAAGGCCCTTGTGCAGATTCCATGTGGCTCTGAGCAGTTTGAAAGTAAAAGTAGAGGGACAAACTGAGGGACAGACTGAGCTACATCTCATTAACATACAATGCTTCCACGTCTTTAACCCATTGTTAGGAGAGACAGTGTTCAGATCTGCTGTGCAACTGATAATAAATCTGCCAGCACAGTACAGACTGTGTTAATTAGAGTAAACATACCTTTCTACAGCACCCTCCTTAACATTACATAGGGGGAAGCTAGATAGGATTTTTAAGCAAGTAAAAGCACTTATAATGTAAACAGCCATTTTCAATTTTTATTTAAGTTATATTATGTGAATGGGAACAAATAACAAACATAAAAAAGGTCTTATGCTGCAAAAGTGGAAATACACTTTAAGGGCTGGGATCAGTACAAGGGAGGGCAGTTTTTCATGTAAAACATCTCTCACTAAACACCACTGGTGAGAAATTCTTAATGTTATATACCATCGTAGGAAGATTAGTTATGTGTACAAATGGAATGCTGTTAAATGCTTTTTGTCCCATGATAATGCTGACTGTAATGGTGTAAGTGGTTATCAAATTATAAAGCTGGCAAAAGTTTTAAATGTTAATCATTTTGGTTTCATTCAGATGTAACCCAAAAACCTGGTATAGGTACCCCTAAGGACACATATACTACTCGCATATACCGTAATCTAGATGGTGATGTTGAATAAACAGAAAGCAATCTTTTTTTTAAGGTGTGAATTTCTGCAGAGTAAGAAATCTAAAGATGACATACATCACTATACTCAAAATTACGGAAAATATAACGAATTTACGGTATGGAACTATTTATTTGCCTTTTTATTAAATTATAGATATTCTAGATATTTCATGTCGTAGTGAATACATCATATGTATCTTTTACAGTTCCAGTAAAATAAAATGATAACTACCCTTACACAACCGATTTAATACAAATAAACCCCATACTGCAAAGTAAATGATCGCCAGCGGTCCAACAATCCCCCTGCACAGTGCTCCAATGACGAACTCTGCTAAAGGAGCATAGGCATTGTTGATTAGAGCACTCTAGAGGGGGAGTGTCGGTGAAGACCCAGTCCACTGCACTCTATGTTAGAGCAATGATCCAGGTCTCTAGTGAGCTGGTGACATAGGCAGCTTTTACTGTACAAAACACATACACTTAGTTAAAAAAAGGATACCATATTCTTGTCTTGTTATGCACTCAGGCTACCAAGTAAAAAAACCGAAAGGCTGAGATGGACTTTAACTTTTCTCCACAGCAGTCAAAGCTTGGTCAAGTCTGTGAATATACAGTGTAAGAACAGCAGCTCTCTGATGAGGTTATCTCAGTGCTCTCTCCTGCAATAAGCAAGCTCCATTTGTTTGATTCACAACACTGTGTAATGCAGTAAATCCTAATAGGCTACAAGATTGTCCCCTTCCTTCCCCAGTTTTAAAGATGATGTGCAGGGGTTTATGTAAGGCTGGAACAATAACAAGGTTGAAGTACTATCTGAAAATAAGTTGAATTATTTTAATGAATACTTAAACAGGGGTCATTTATATCTCCCAGCACTTAGGATACCTTAGATCTACATATACTCTTATGCTAAATTTTGCGGTCATATTTGCCATAGGTACTGGCAGGTCTGCCCTCCCATCAGGAGCCCCTGAACTTACCTCCATGAGTTCCTAAGGTTTTTATCTGTTGTGCAACTGCGTAACAATTGACTATTATACATGTAGTGCTTTCCATAACTCAGGTTGCGTTATACCTGTCAAATCCTCACTCCACTAAACTATCAGCACCTGTTATGATAATATTTTCTTCTACCTTTGTAAGTACCTATGCATCCCTAAGTCTGATAGAAGGATGAGTACACTAATGTAATTGGTAAGTGGAAGTAGTGGTGAAGCATATGTATGTATAAAATATATAGAGCATCATAACAAATATATAGAATAATCTTCTTTTTAGTTTTTTAAATCAATTTCAATAACAAATTAGTGTTTTTACTCAATTATATATATCTTGTGGTACCATTAAAATCCGGCCTTCTACTGTGTTAAGAGTTATTTCTATATTCATGGATGTGGTACCCTGACCAACCACGGGTTAATTACAACTTAATTCTACATGCATAAATAAAGTGTTTACTCTCTTATTATTTTTGAGTGTACTGATTTTATTGGTTCCTCTTTTCAATATAGCTCTATCTAGTTATTTTGGGGAGGAGTGCTGCTTCTAAGATTTTTTAAAAGCATATGTGTTGGTCTGAGCAGTGTACATATTGTATACAAAAATAATCTTTCCACAGAAATACCTATAGATTTTATGATAATTTTAGCTATAAATATTTGCAGAGTAGGTCCAGATAGGATTCATGAAAAAAAAAATCATATATAAAGATCTTAACAATATTTACAAGGTATGGTTCTATATGTATATATGCTATGTTTCTCATGTGTAATGGTAATGTTCTTTTAGGGTGCATCATTCACAAGCATTATGGGCAGTCATCTAGGTAAGACTGTATTTTTTGTATTCATAATTACTTTTTATCCAATTTTTGTTTTCCATGTTAAGGAACCTTTAAACAGACATTTCGACCATTACTTACATATGCTGTAGTGCTGCCTCCTAGTGGGGCAATTACAATTCAGAGGGAATCTGGCTGGAAGTTCAGAAGGGATTGAAACCTAGTAATTCTTTTTTTTATCTGGGAATTTCTCTGACATCTTCCTTTCCCCTCCACACTATGTTCTTTGGCAGCTTTCCCACCACCTTCCACACTACTTTTTTTGACAGCTTTCCCTTCACTGTTCTCAGTAGCTTCTGTTACAGGTTTCCCCCGACTGGCCACACTACACTGTGATTTTTCCTGGGTCTGATAACACTGCAACCCACCTCAATATTATCTGGGGATGAACCAATATCGGTACTAGTATTGGTATTGGTGCAGATACTGAGTATTTGGGCGAGTACTTGCACTTCCCAAATGCTCCGACACTTACCCCTGATACTGTAACTTCTGGCCAGAAGGGGATTTTCTCTGACTGGTAGTGCCACAAGGAAACATGAAGCCGGCTTCTGGGACGATCAGGAAGAAGGGAGGCGGGTAATGACCCGCCTCCCGGCTTCCTGATTGACCGGTAAGCCGGCTCCATGCTGTTTGGCTGGCTCCATGCTGATTGGCTGGGAAGCCGGCTTCCCGGTCAAACAGCATGGAGCCGACTTCCTGGCCAATCAAGGAGGTTTTCTTATTGGCCGCATAGCCAATAATGCTAGCTGCAGTACCGCTATCGGTACTCGGTATCTGCGAGTACTGAAAAATAAATATTGGTACTTGTACTCGATACCAAAAAATGGTATCGGTGCATCCCTAATATTATCTGTTAGATTAAACACTACACTCTTTTTGATTCCTGTTTTGTTCAGTGCCTCAAATCTGAGCTCTATGGCTACTGCCTTGCCGTTGCTTCTGTGTTCTAGTGTATCTGTCATTCTGCACTCCCTTTTTTCCACTATGCCATTCTTGCTGTGGTAAGTTTTTTCTAAAAACCGTCCCAGCCATCCCCTGGCTTCCATGAAGGGGGCACACTACCAAGCAGATATTAAATGGCAACTGACATTTCATAAACATGCAGAGGTCTTGCAGATTCTAAGCCTTGCTGCTTCCAACCTTCTCACCACCCCCTTGTTAAATTCCTACCCTATGGCAAAAGCATCTCATGCTTTACAAATTGCTGCACCACAATTTCATATATTTTAGAAAAAAGGTATGAGCTGCCCAAAAGGGAGAAATAACAGATACTTCATGACCCCCTCCCCCCCGTTCAAAATCAACTGCTCTGCCTCCTCTCTCTTCACACTCCAGCTCATGTTTTCTGCCACTCTTCCCCACCCTTCACAAACATTACTTTTCAGTCTGCCATATCTCTTTCTTGTCCATGATCAGCTCCTGATCTACCTTCCTACCCTCAGCCACAATCATCCTCCATTTATGCCTCCCATCCATGCTCAGGCCCACTGTACCTATTCTTCCAATAGTCAATGACTAAATCACACTTAGGCTCCATGCGCATATAGCGTTTGCGTTTCCCACACAGTTTTCCATGCTGAAGACCACGGGGCACAAAAATGCTAAAATTTTTCTTGTGCATGGATTCCGCTCATTGTGCAGAATCCTCCATAATATCGCGTTTGTACTATTTTGCGGGCCGCGTGGTTTGACACCGCGCTGCCGCTGCAAAAGTCTGAACAATGCATACTAAAGTGCATTGTTTTTTATGTTTAGAGTGATTCTGCGTGTATTCGGCAGGCTGAATATGCGCGGACAACAGCTCCTGTGTGAATGGAGCCTTAGCATCCTCTTTCCCCTGTCTACATTCAAATCCCAGTGCCTTCTGTTTTTTTTACCAATCAATAATCATGTTCTCTGTATGACGGAATAGACCAGTCCGAACCCACTGTACGTCAATAACACGTGACTATATGCAGTTCTGAACTGAGCAAGCCATCACAAGGACATGGCAATACCACCCCCTGCCTCACCCTGCAGAGATATCCCAGCTCATGGGACAACAATCTCAAGCCAGCAGACAGAGTGGTCGTCACTAGGGCTGGTTAACTCTGTAGTTAACCCAATGCACACAAAATAGTAGCTGCCACCACGTGTTTTAACAGAAACACGGACAGTTCTCGGCAAATGCTGGGACAATTCGAACAAACTTAAACAATGCCTATGATACTACTGTCCTTTCAGACAGCAATATGACAGGTTTCTCTATATAGTAGCGCTCTTCATGAAGCCAAGGGTACTCTAAGTACTTATTTAGAGCGTAGAGATAAGCTTAACAATTTTTAAGATCCCCCTTTAACCAGTTGACATCCGCGGTGTTAAACCCCCGTCCCATCCAGGCCATTTTTCGGTATTCAGCGCTGCGGTACTTTAACTGACATTTATTCCGTCATGCAACGCTGTACTGAAATGAATTTTATACCCTTTTTTGGGGACAGATAGAGCTTTCTTTTGGTGGTATTTTTTTACCACTGGGGTTTTTATTTTTTACTATATTAAGGAAAAATTACTGACATTTTTTTTAAAAAACTGTTTCCCCTATATTAAATGATAAAACATTTATTATTACCCAATTTTTTGGTAAAATATAAAAGAGGGGGTCACGTCGGGTAAAAAGACACCAAACATGTCAAGCCTTAAAATTGTGTACGCGTGCGAAACCTCAAAAAACGATAATACCCAAAATTGGCCATAGGCGACGCTTTAAAAGCTGTTACCGCTCATCAGTTTAGTGTTATCAGTGATTGATGGCCCTAAAATGATTGCTCACACTGTGACGTTCGCGGCGATATGTAACATGTGTAGCGCAATTGTAATTTTTGCGCGCTGGGGCACCGGACGCGTATTTACGCTTATAGGTGTGTAAACGTGGGGGTGGGGGAGTTAAACATTTTGGGGGGGGTTTTTCACCTTTTTTTATATGTGGCTTTTATTTTATTTTA
>NW_017306595.1:1339196-1380001 GCF_000935625.1 Nanorana parkeri | reverse complement strand
CTCTAGGACGTAACGGTAACGGGTGTTTGCATTGGTCGGGTCTTTTCTGCCCGTGCGTGCCCGCTGGGGGGCGCGCGCGAGCAGAAAAAAAATGCCGTCTGGCGACGGCAACCCGCCAATGCTGCAGTGCCGTCCGTCCGTTTTTTTACAACGGGCGGACGGCAAGTGGTTAATAAAAGAAACGGTGCAGGAAAAAATATACAGAAAAAGATGTTAACAAAGAGAGACAGAGATAACAACCGTACAAATAAAAAGGAATAAAAATAGACTGCTTAACAGTCCTATGCTTATAAGTTTTGAGTCCAGTTCAATGTGCAGGAGATGGATCTGAATGGCTCTTTTTCCAAGTAAGGATTGCAAAGATTCTTTCTGGAAGTTAAAGGGGAACTCTTCTTGGATGTTACACAAGCTTCTCCTCTGATGCATCCTCTTGATGTTAAAATGAGAGCCTCCTTAGGTGACACGGAGCCAGCCTATAAGGAAGTGTTGGGGAGGGTGAGCAGGAGGGCTAAGCCTTTACGATGTCCTTCTCTACTCTTCATAAACTGTCAAATTCATAGCTATCCAAATAGTGTAATATTCTTCCATATTACTGTCTGATAACCCCTAAAATATTTAGTGTCATGAAATTAACTTTAGATTGAATCCAAATTTGACATTGGTGTGAACTATGGCTGGCCCTGCAAGATAAATGTGGCTTGTCAGACCTCTGACCATTGTAACCCACCCATGATTGATATGTGTGTTTTCTCTTGACAAGACACAGCTATTTATGCAATAAATTTTACAATATCACTCTGCGATTGAGAGTTATGATTTTTAGAATTTGGCGGTAACTTCAGTTTATGGCTCTGGGTGAATCTGAGGTTACCTGGGTCATTATCCTTGCCAGAGCCTCTTGTGTTTACCTAGATATGTCAGATGTTAATTTATTGGGAATCTGCAATTATGCTTGGTTAACTTTCATTAGGGTTGGTCATAAAAAGGTTGTGGGGTAATCATGGTACCTCACTTAGGTTATTTGTGCTAAGGAATATAAAGATCACAGGCCCGGATTAGCATATATCTGTTTGTTCAAATTTGAGGATGGCTAAACAAAACTAGGGGCAGCCTAAGGTCATTTGAACTAAATTGTAGCCTGCATTTTTGGAAGATGAGGGAAGAGATACTAAATATAATACTTTAAATTGATATGCGCAAACCTCATTACTGTCACACTCTGTGCCTCCACCCTTTCACTTCACCTCTTTTTGATTAGTTTATAGTCTGCCTGCCCTCTCTTTCCTTCATCAATATCTACTTTTTGCCTTTTCTCGCTTGTCTGCATACTCTATAAGGTTATCTTGTGCATCCTATATTCCTCTCTCTTCCTTTCTGACATCGTTGCCTCTCCAAAAATTCTATGATCAACTGTTGCTCATCTCTGCCACCCACCCTTCCCACAATCAGTTACATCTTTTCCCTTGAACCAGCCAAATCCACAATCAGTTGAAAAGCTTGCCCTGTTATCAGTTCTATTGAGATGGCACACATGGGCAAATAATATGTGCACAGCAAAATTATTGTTTGACTGGGCAGTACTACATATCAGTGTGTTATGAATCACTTACAAGTCAAAACATTTTTCAGTCCATATTAACCCATTCATTAACAGCCAAACATTTGCTAGGTTTTGTAAAAATATGGATATTGTAAAGCCTAGGTGATTAATTTTTACATCCTATCTAAAGAGAATATTTTGACTATATCCTAGACACACTCAGTAGATTAATTTCATATACTGATTAGTCTTGCTTCCAAGTCTCATAAATATTATTAAGAAGAAATCCTGTTAGTTGTTCAAGATCCTAAATGGAACATAAATACTCCATATGTTGATGTACATATTGCCTCAGCAGAAACGAATTCCCTTTTCTAATAATATTTTCCATTACTATACATATTTTTCAGAAACATCAAATGCTTTGCTGTTTGAAGAGGTGGTAACTTTGAGCAAGCAGCTGATTGAAAAGTATAGCGATTCCAGTTTCCATGATGTATCCCCATTTGGAGATTTGCTCTCCATAGATCTGAGGTCACTCTTTGCAGATATCTCTGTTGTATTGAAGGACATCCGAAATCATCCATTGACACAGCTCACATTACCAGACATCCTATCAGGGCTAGGGGACATCACTATGATAGAAGGAGAGGCTGGAAGTGGAAAGACGGCGCTGCTCAAGAAAATTGCTATTCTCTGGGCTTCAGGGAAATGTTCTATACTAAACAGGTTCAGCCTTGTGTTTTATATCTCTGCATCATGCTCATCAAATGAGAGACAGCAATCGCTGCATGACATCATCTGCCAGCAACTAATTGGATCCACTGCATCTCTCTCTGAAGACAGTCTGGGACAAGTTATAAAACAATTACAAAATAAAGTGTTGTTTCTCCTTGATGACTATGGCATGGCGGGCTCCATTCCTGAGGCAATAGAAGAACTTTTGCAGAAGAACCCTTGGAATAGAGTGGGTTTGGCAGTCACTGTGACCACAGACAAAGCATGGATGCTACGGCAGCATGCAAGTACCATTCTGAGCATCCAAAAGTTTCCCTTATATAGCACTATTTACTTACTGAAAAACCTCTTTTCACATGACGTTGAGCTTGTGAAGTCATTTGTAGTTGATCTAGAAACGTCTAAAAACCTAACTTCCATTTTGCAAACACCTCTTATGATTCTTGCTCAGTGTTCCACATGGATGAGACATCCTCGCAAAAATAAGTTTGATGATGTAAACCTTTTTAAAACATATTTAAGATACAGCATGCTAAAATATCCCTCTGAAACTGAAGTGGTAAAATCTCAGGTATCTTCATGTGGAAATCTTGCTCTCAAGGGCCTTTTTCAGTCAAAATTTCAGTTTTCCGACAATGACCTAAGAGCAGCAGGCGTCAGTGATGACACAGCCATTAAATATGGACTTTTGAGCAAATTCACAGCACAAAGGCTTCATCCGATATATACGTTTTTTGATCCCTCATTCCAGGAGTTTCTTGCTGGAAAGAGACTGAGTGAGCTGTTAGAGTCTGAGGACCAAAGGGATCATGACAAGGGTCTCTATTACCTTAAGCAGGTGAATACTTTACTCAAACTCATAGGGCCTTATAGCTATCTTCTAAAATATGCCAGCAGGATTTCTGTAAAAGCGACAATGAACATTATTTCTTGTTTATTCACCTTATATGACAACCCTGAGGCACTGGATTGCCATTTAGACAGTAGCGAACATCTACAACGACATCCAGAACTTGAAATTCAAGAACAAGTTTTCACTTTGACAATACAGGGAGTACTCGTTGAAGATACCAACTTGGTTTGCATGGATCGATTGATGACATTTGCTATAGAGGCAGCACTTGAAAGTCAATGTTTATCTGAATGTGCCCCACTAATCATGCAGTTTCTTGCTGGGAAAGCACTGTCTTTTTCTGTAAGTCATATCAACAGAGGATCTTCTAAGAGTATTCTAACTTTCATAGAAAATTATCCTGAATGTATTCGTTTGTTCAGCTTCGTCTCCTTTACCTTGTCTAGCACAGTAAAACAGCGCAAAATACCAGATTTTTCTTCAGTAGAACACAGTTATGAAAAATATGGAGTTCCAACAGTGGAAGATGATTACTCTTCAGCATTTCTTTCACTCACAAAGACATTGCAAGATAACCAAGAGAAAATAAACGATTCCAATCAATTTTTATCTCTTTTCCCTAAGGAAATAGAAATATGTGACTCAGTAATTCATCCTTTTATGTCATTAAAGGGACACAAAGCAGCTGTTTTCAAAGTGCAATTGAGTGGTATTAATAGTGAAAACTTTACACAACTTAACTGCAAGAAATTCCAGATTCTCTTCTCCATATCTGACCACATTGAACTCCAGCTGATAAACTGCAGAGATTTTGCAAAGCACATTGCCCCAGCAATCAAGCAGTTCTTAACATCATTTAGGAAACTGGTTATAAATGGCACATGTTTGAGTGCAGAGGAACAAGGTCTGATACTTAAGATGTCCTCTCTTGAATGTTTGGAGATTGAAAATTCTCAGGATACTTATTATCCAGGTAGGACAAAATATTGTTAAAAAATGAACTTTCTACTGCCATCTTGCTTTACTTTGTGGGTCCCTTAAAGTCATGTGAAGAAAAGGTTACTTTGCTCAATTTTATACTAAAGCTAGTCATATATTTTTTCTTGTCCAGCACATGGGCTGAATGAGAAAAAAACACTACATTCTCCCATTCATGCTAAACAACATAGATTTGAGAATCTTCCCTGATGTCTGCCAGGAGTGGGGCAGGATCTTTTGGATTTATAAGTGCCTAGGGAGGATTTACAAGGAAGGTTCTTTTTTTTATTAAATAGCCAGAAGTAGAGTTGCAGGTCAGTTGGTTGAGAAGACTACAGGTTGTAGACCCAGTTGGAAACTGCGGGCCCTCTCTGAAACCATGTGAGAATCCTGCTATTGCTTTCTCCCTAATGAAGCTGTGCCAGGATACCTGGAGGATTGAGAGTAGTAAGAGACGGACTTGAAATTTCCCATGTTGTGGGTAGTAGATCTGGACAATGCCAGCTAAAAATATAAGAGATGACACCTGGATCAACAGTAATATGCAACAGCAATATGCAAAGAGAATTGTTTGCTAAAAAGTTGCCAAATGAAGTAAACTGAATTCAAAAGACAAAGGGGGGAATTTATCAAAACTGGAGCAGACAGAATCTAGAGCAGTTGCCCATGGCAACCAATCAGCATCTCTCTTCAGTTTGCTCAGGTAAGAAGTGAAAATGACAGAGAGAAGCTGATTGGTTGCAGTGCAAATCTGCTCCAGATTTTGTCTGCTCCAGTTTTGATAAATTCCCCCCAAAGTCGGACTAAATCCATTTCATATTCCTGCGGATTTAATGGGTACGCCTATACCTGAAATGCAGAGACTTTGACTCTGTTTGGCCTTGCTAGAGAGGTCCCACCAACATGGTTGCAGTGAACGAATCCCCTAATAATAACATTCCTGTAAATGATCAGGTGACCATCAACTCAACTGTACACTTTATGGAACCTTCAGTTTATAAAGGAGCACTTTCTGAGCATGCCTTTACGTTTTAGACTTTAAAAAAGAGTTAAAATTAAAAGAAAAGAAAAATAATAAAATTTAAAAAAATGAAAGAGAAAAAAAACACGCATTAAGACATCATGAACACACACAAACACCTATACCCCATAAAATCTGTGCACATATACCAAATATATACATATTAGAGGTTATAATGCATATTTAGTGGCATTGGTTTAGTTTAATGACAAATAGTAAAAGTACGTAAGTGTTGGATCCTTTTGGTAAATTGATATATTTAGAATTTTGTGTAATCTTATGTTTCTGTTCTAACACATCTGTCTAATATCTATGATATTATAAATGTAGAAGTAGTAGTTATTATCTATTAGTAGTACACAGTTCCATCTGACATTAAATGTCATATATTACTGCTTATGTGTTAGAAACATGTATGTAGAATTGTTTATTAAACATATACAGTACATGTGACAAATATTTGTAACAGTGGAGGTTCATGTATATTTTGTACTGTTTATTTTATTGATACATATTAACAATTTAAGTGGCATATAGAAGATAATTTCTATCAACTGGTGATTAGTTCAGTTTAGATATGTGTACTGTTCTCCTGTTCTAAACACAGTTCATATACAGTATACCTTTTGTGAAGAAGAAGGAGAATATTATGACTACCATTCATTATCAGAATGTTGTTTTCTTTAACCCTTACCTATGTTTTAGACCTGCTGATCCGTGGCATTCACAACTTCCCTTGCTTGAATGAGTTGTCTATCACACTGCCTAACAATCCAGAGGTGATAGACCATCTGCCAGATGAATTTACAAGATTCAGCAAAATGAGAAAAATTGTGCTTGTTTTGCCCAATTGTGGAACTGAATCAGCAAGATTTGGTAAGAGGCCAGATAACCTAATGTTATCTTTTATGTGGGCAGTATGTTTTTAAGATGAACTAAAATAAACATGGGGGATACCATTGCTGTACATAGTTCCCGAAGATGTTTGGTAGAGACTATAAGAACTAAAGACAAAAAGGGGTGTCCTACTGCTACACAAGTACATGCCAGGGCTATATCAATATGAAGATTATGTTGAAGGTACTGTATACAGGGCCGACTTTTTCTGCAGCCCTGTTATGAAAGAACAGGAAGACTCTATAGTGAGCTGCTCCAGTCCATTCATAAACTGTGGAGATAGTATCCGTTACTATGTCCACAATCATGAATGAACAGGAGCACTTCCTGCTCATTCATAACTCAGGACACAGTAAGCATACAGTACTTTGTTCTCAGTTATTTACAAACACTCAGCGATCATCGTTCTGATCGTTCAATGCTTGTAACCCACTCTCCATCCTGACTCCCACGCCTGTCACAGAATGCCGAGTGGGGCGGTGCAGGAGGAGAGCTCAGCCTCCTGTGACAGCTGTCTCCTCCCCGCACCACCCTGACAGCTTCTCTCCTCCCGCTGGGCGCCGGTCAGTGCCCCCTCTGATCCCCGCTGCCTCTGCCAACACAGAATTGCGGGGATTAGAGGTGACAGACCGGCAACCAGCAGGGAGGAGAGAAGGTAGGGATACACTGCATTTTCAGGCATTTTTGTACTATCGGCATTTTGCTCATAGTGTCAGGGATACCGGCACAGGTGACCCCACACAGGCAGACCAAACACGTACGACCACACCGGACAGGGCAGAATGTATTATATACAGTTTATTAACAGCAACACTAAACACAACACCCAAAAGCAAACAAAAATAAGTAACGTCAACAAGACTACAAGCAGGTAATGGCAACATGAGGAGAAGCAGGTAATGGCAACAGGAGGTATCTAGGACTGCAAATGGGTAATCGGGCTCGGGACACAAACAGGGTTCAGGACTGCAAACAAGATTCAGGGTTCAGGACTGGTAACAGGACTCAGGACGGAAAGCAGGTTTCACCGGAAATTGCGACAGAACTGGGGACTCTGGGTTCAATACTGAGCCATCTTCCTGACTGTAGGGAGGGTTTAAATACCCTCCCAGGAAGCACCAGGTGATGGCTAAGTGCTGAGAGACTGGAAGACACCCGCAGGTGAGTACTGGAGCTGCAGGTTACAGCGCCACCCAGTGGTGGTCTGGTATCTAACAGTTCCTGGCTGCCTGGAGACACCTGCAGGTGAGCACAGGAACTGCAGGGCTTAGCTCCAGCGCCACCTGGAGGCACTCTGGATCCTAACACATAGTACCATTTTCAGCCGAAATATTTCGGTGCCTTCCCTTGCCCTGCTGTCTTGTAAAGGCAACAGCATGGAGAGAAGAGTGCACAGTTACAGAGCCAGCTGCTGCTAGCTTCTGCATGTAAATGAGGGGTGCTTCTTTTTCATATAATTATTAAAATAATAATTGCTGACATAATGTTATACTGCTTTTTTCTAGCAGACCCACATGAACTATTTACTACAATGCACATAGCATTCCATTGCATATTTTCCTAAAACTAGTTCTGTAAAGATTAGGGATGCACCGATATCACTTTTTTGGGTCTGAGTACGAGTACCGATACTTTTTTTTTAGTACTCGCCGATACCAATTACCGATACTTTTTCTTAAAGGGGCAGATATAACTTTTTTTTTATGCCATCCTGTGCCCAGCCCACACCTGTAGTGTGGCATATGACAACTCTGTAAAAATAATGTTTTAAGTAGTTGCTGTGACAAGCCTTTTCTTTGCTTTAGTTTTTATAAATTAGCCAACAATTGAAAACCAAACTAAAGATAGTTACATAGTTAGTCAGGTTGAAAAAAGACACATGTCCATCAAGTTCAACCTATACTGAGATAGTAGATCAAAACATATTTCTGGTTGTGTCAGTACAGTACTGAATGCGTCTCTGCAGGCGTGCTTCAGGTTGTGTCACTATGTTACTGATTGCATCTCTTTGGACACATACCTTGTTATGTTAGTACAGTTCTGGTTGTGTCCATGAGGACACATTACTGGTTGTGTTAGTAGACAGTGATTGTGTCTCTGCACATACGAATGTGTTTAAAAGAGAAGTAAAGATAAACTTTTTTGCCCTTAGTGCAGAGCCACGCTGCAGCAAGGAAGGATCCCAACAATATTCTTGGGATCCACTTGGCTGCCTGATTGACAGCTTGCTCTGCCTCTGTAATGCCAGAGCAATGAGCACTGGAGGAACAGAGAAGGGAGGGGAGAATCCCTGGGTGGAATGATGACTGACAGTTACCACTCTCTGCAGGGAAAAGACTGGGAGCTGAGGGACCAGTGGTCACACGATCACTCAGCTCTTAAAGTGACATTAAACCCTCAGATTTTTTAACATAAACCAATAGTGTAATGTGTGCCTTACTGTAATCCATGGTGGTTTCCCTTCTCTTCGCTGCTCTTCCTTTTAAATCCTTATCTCTTCTCATGCTGGGAACTTCCCTTTGCAGCTGAGTGCCTCTTCTTGTAGTGCTAGCTCAGGTTGTGAACCTACACACAGACACCATGTATCCATTCTAGAGACAAGGCAGTCTGCTGCAAAACAGAAGTTCTGCCCAGCATGAGAAGAGATACGGTTTTAAAAGGAAGAGCAGCAAAGAGAAGGGAAACTACTATGGAGTACAGTAAGGCACACATTACAGTATTGGTTTATGTTAAAAAATCTGAGGGTTTAATGTCACTTTAATATAGAGTTGAGTATGCGCCAACTGCAGTGTCCCACATCAGCCTTAAGTATTGGGAAAAGTATATTTTACTCTCTTTAATACTTCTTTAATTATTCCATTATTTGCACAATTCTCTTTTTAATACAGCTAAGAAATATTTATTCCACTATGTGTATGTTTTTTTTTTCTTTATGTGCATGTTGGGAGGGCATTGTGGAACAGGGTGGCACAAAGTAACTAGCCTAGGGAAGAAAGCCATATAAATCTGGCATTAACCATATATACTAAATGGTTCCTGTTTTGCAGCCAAATTCATGCGTAGTTTTGAAGATTTGGAGATTCTGCACCTCACTTTCAAGAATGTTTTGGAATATAATGGCCTGATAGATTCAGTTACAACTTGCAAGAAGCTAAAAGAATTGAATCTGTGTGGGTCAGTACTACAGGACAGTGACATGTCTTTGCTGGGTAATTATAACAACCTCATCCGCTATTATATGTAATTATACACTGAGTGGCCAGATTATTATGACCACCCCATCAGTACTTCGTTGGGCCACGAGATGACTTCATTGGGCCGCCTCGTGACTCCACGAGATGTTGAAAGGTGATGCAAGGAATCTGACACTGCACTGTTGCCCTTCTGTTGTCTTGTACCAGTCTTGCCACTCTCCGTTCTGCCCTAACATTGACTAGTCGCTGACGGCCACAATTCGCACGTTCAGACCCAGATTTTCGGCTGACAGTCCAGTCTTTAAACACTTTAACAACAGCTGCTCTTGAACATTTAACGAATTGTGCTGTTTTGCTGATACTCGCTCCATGGCTCCGAGCGCCAATAATCATCCCACGTTCAAAGGCTGTTAAATCGCGTTGTTTACCCATATCTTCATTAAAAAAATCACTTCTACTGTCGTGGTAAACAACCTGCTTCCCTATTTATAATGGTCTGGCCCTCTAGCAACTTCAGCGCGAAACTATAGCTAATTATAGCTAATTTGCCTACAAACGTCAGGTGGTCATAATAATCTGGCCACTCAGTGTATGTGGTCTATTCTACATTTCAGTTTACATTTTTACAGCTTTTTCCCTCCTGTACAATATGAGAGGTACAGTGCTGGTGAGAGCTACAGAGAAAAATTATTTGAGGGTGCTTATTTCAGATGATTGCAGAATGAGCAAAAAGTGTAGTCGGACAGTGGGGAAATCAAATAGAATTCCGGGTTTACTAGCAGGAGGAAAGAGATCTTGATTCCCCTCTATAGATCTTTAGTTACACCTCATTTACATCAGTGTGTCATGGAGACCTGACTTACAAAGAGATTTTGATAAGATAGACAGAGAACAGAGATGAACAACAGAAATGGTAAAGGTCTAAAGCAGTGGTTCTCAACCTGTGTAACCTCAGGACCTACATTTATCCTTCATCATTAAGTCGCGACCCAAGTCGCACTGCAATGGAATGCACAGCATTGCAGTACTGGACGTTCGGGTGCAGACGATCGAACTGTGGGCAGGAGGTGCGTTTAGGGTGTCATTCAAAATAGTGGCAATGCAACCCACCGTCCACAACAGAACGTGCAGTAGGTGCGATTGTGTGGTACAGTGCATTAATCGCATAGGACTGTGCGAATAATGCACTGTACTAGTGTGAACGTGCCCTCAAAAACGCTGACAGACACACTCACAACCACAGACACAATCTCACACACTTAGACATTCTCATACACACATACACAATCCCAAAAACTTTTTTTTTTTAAGATCCACCTAGTCTTCCTACCTTATAACTTATAGAACTGGAGTGAATCCTCAGCTTGGAGTCCAGTGTGGGCTGCTGTACTGTAATGGAGCTCCATCCATATGTGCATTGTTTATACAGCTGCCTTGCATGCCCTATAGAGGTGCCAGGAGCAAGATTGTGACATCAGTCTAGTCCAGGCACCTCTACGGGGCACATGTGGGAGCTGTAAGCAATGCACTTGTAGATGGAGCACCTTTATGGCCATACCCCACCTCAAGCTGACATGCAGGGCCGGGTAGCATATTTTGAATGGGTGCTTGGTGCGAGAACTAATGGTGCTGCGATAGGGGGAGGCTAAGGAGTCTCTCACCTGGAAAAGTGGAAGGCATGTGGCGACGCACTGAAACATCGGATCGCAACCCACTTTTGGGTCACGACCCACCAGTTGAGAACCAGGGGTCTAAAGGATATGCGTGAAAAATAAAGTACACCCTCTTTGAATTCTATGGTTTTAAGTATCAGGACATAATACAAATCATCTAGATTTTAATTAGGATGTAGCCTCTATACCCATCCATCACTAACCTGGACCCCATTAGTTTCACCTGTGTTAATAATCTTTTTGTTTTTGCAACTCATGTCTAGCAGCACTTACTAAACAGGTGATATGTTTGTGTTTTGATATAGTTCTTATATATTATGAATACATTTAAGCAGTAAAGTTAGAAGGCACATATGCTCTAGTAAATCTAATTCAGCATGGTGTGTTTCTTTGCATTGCCCTTGGGACAAACTGGTGTTTACACTGTACTAATTGTTTCTGTTGTTTGCAGCCTCAGCAATGAAACATTTTACATCTTTGCAAGTTTTAAATTTGGACGGACAAAAAATATTTGAAAAAGAGACTGCTGATTCATTTGGTAAATGTTATTACAGTTTATGGTAATCTATTATTATCAGCCACTATCTGAACATTATTACATTACCTGTTCCGTGCCCTACCTTCTACTCACCACATCATGTTTTTGCACAGACAAAGATATGATAGTTTTCTTAAATAAAAGTGTTATGTATACAGCGAACTCTTGCAATCACCAGCATCCAGCCATATGCTCCCAAACAGAGTTAGACTGGCATGTACCTCTGGTGCACATTGTTCCTCTCTTACTTATGACTGCCTGCTTCGGCCTCACAACAACCCTAACTGGATTCACAACCATCAACACATCCACCAGACTCATAATTACTTATAGTTACTCAGTACTCTTAACTACCTGGCTTTTCTCATGGCCAATTATACCAGCTGAACACTAATACATCCTCCTCCCAAGTCATAACCTCATTCCTTGCTTATTTACCCACACAACATAATTTTTTTTTATCAGCACCCATAACCCATTCAGGCCTCTTGGAGCTAATGAGTACCCGCACCACCTCACTGATAACTAATAATCCACACAACCCCCTGGCACTGACAAGCATGTGTATCCTTCACAACCCCCTTAACTGGGACAGGCATCTCCAGCCCGTGGTGCTCTAACGCTGCATTCATGACTGCTGCTAAGTATCTGCAATCCACCCAGTCTCCCATAGGACATGACCCTGGATTGACATACTACACCCATCAGTGACCAAATACTACCTGAAAAATGACAACACTCAACAACTACTGTACCACCCCCCAACTGATCAACAGTCAGTACAAAGTGAACACTGACACGGGTTTTAGTTTTACATATGATAACCCTGCGAGGATGACACATTTTAACATACTATATTCTAAAATAGTGACACGTGTTAAATTTTGAAGCACGCAGTCACATAGCTACAAAAGACCCTGGTGCTTACTTTGGATTGGGCCTCCTTCCCTAGTGGTACCCCTTTCCTGCAGCAGGCACTTCACCACCACCTTACTACTTTGCTACATAGTATTATGCAGAGCATATCAAGCAAGATCCTTCACTGCAGAGCTGCCCAGGGAATCTCAAAGTGCAGTGATGCATCCCTAAGGTGTAATAAGTGACGTCCTCCACAGTATCTACTTGTGCAGTGTCCTGGTATAATGGTATGCTTGCAAAGAGCAGTTTTTTTTAATGACACTGCCATGTTTAAACACAGAGATCAGGGAATTTCATATTACTTCCACTATGTAAGGAAGAGGCATACTTACACTAGTTCCCAATAAGGACACTTACACTAAACCTAAATCTTTGAATATCAGTGCAGTCTCAGTGATGTGAATAACGTTGAAAGAGAGGAATGTAGACAGAGCGATTCATTAGGGTATAGGTTCATGAAAATGTTTACATTCAATTTAAGTTCTGTCTTTCCTTGTAAAAGCTGATCACCACTGAAAACTGAAAAATCAGGTTTGGGTAGCTATATTTAGTGGTTTTGCTATTTGCTCTAGAACTGTGTCATATTGTCTTTTAAAGTAAATCTTGCCTAAGAGAAAAAATGGGGGCTGCCATTGCTGACCTCTTTCCAAAATGCTTGCTGCCTGGCTGGTATACAGATCCACTTCTGACTCACTGACCTAGTCCAAGTGTACATACAGTATAAGGGAAGTTAGAGTCAGTTCTTATCTGCACACTTGTTCTGGGTTAGTTCCACAAAGTATTGACACCCAACAATTAGTATCAATCCTGGCAACAAGCATTTGCAGAATGAGAATCAAGCAATGGCAACCTTCGTGTCTCTCTAAGAATGGTTTTCTTTAAGTCACTTAATCACAAATATTTTAAACTCACAAGACCACATGTAACTGATATAGTATGGTTAGAAATACTGTGAGATATAAAATAAATACAATCAATAAACCAGGATTTCCTCATAGCTGTGTCATTGGGCTCCCTTGTTTATCTGGAGAAGCTGTATTTGCCAAAGGGTGAAGGAATGACTCTTGCTGCTACCCACATCATTGAACAGTTCCAGAACCTTTGTAAAATCCAGTTTCTTGCCATGAAGGAGATTCTAGATGATGAATCTATTGCACTTTTAGGTGAGTACTTCATGAATGTGAAGCTAGCATCTTCAGGATTGGCCTTCTGTTGCCCTCTTTCATCTTTTTTAAAGAGAACCTGTCAATTCTTTAAAGATTTAAAAATGACACACCCTGCAGTGTAATACAAAGAATACTCACCACTCTGGTGGTCCATTTCTTCTACCTTTCCTCTGTTCTGGCCCTGCAGCCTAGGAAGACTTCGTCGATATTGACACTTCCTGGAGCACACAGGCAACCAACATACCCTAGAGGAGTTGAATAACCAGAAGAGGCTTTGTGTGACTGCAGTGCTGGAACAGAGAGAAGGTGGGAGACATGGACCACCAGACTTCTTCTCCTGCAGGGCTGTGTCAATTTTAAATATTTAGATACTTGGCAGGATTTGCTTTAAAGTCTTTAGCCAGTTTTTAAAGTGAGATCCTTCTTTGTGTGTTTGTGACTCCTCCTTTATTGATGCAGGCATACCCTTTCTCTGAGGAAACATATGAACTTTCTGGTTCTTAAATCATTGTTAGGGGAAAATGATAAAATACAGTCATTCTCTAGAGGATTTGTGGTTAACAAACCTCACAAAATGTTATCGAAATCTATCCACTGTATATTCATGTACCAGTCAAATAATGTCTAAGTGAAAAAAATAAATATTTGAAACCACTTTAGCTGAAATACTTATATAGTCTACAGTAGACTATTTACAGTAAAACTACTTTTTAAAAAGAAACCTAACACTGGTCACAGTAGAAAAACGTTTTTAATACATATTTTTGTCTATAGAAAAAAAATGAAATGCAATATTGCCACAAATATATACAAATAAATGCTTATTTGTGTATATATACAAATAAGTATGAAAATGTGGGTCATATCAAAATACTTTAAAGTGACCCTTGCTTTTCTTTTTGCTTTTCTGTCTAACAGAACTTGAGCATGTTGTAAGGTCTCTCCTTTTTTTTCTCATGTTACAGTGCTGGTGCTTGATGATTGGCCTCTCAGGTCCCAGTACTGTGGAGGGAGGTGTCCATAGCCCTATATAAGCTCAAACTCGGGTCTACTCAGAGTTTTCTCTCCTCATTCCTAATTGCAAATAGAGCAATGGGAGAATCAAGGGAAACAGATTCTGCTGTTTTTAACATGAACGTGTTGGTTTGCCCTGCAGAGGCAAAAAACAGGATCACATTAAGCTTAAAAACCTGGAAATGAATGAGGTGAATGATGTCCTGTATATTACTGATTTGAAGGACTTAGTAAATAGTGAGTGTTAGCTAACCTAAGAACAACGTCTGTAGTACCAAAAAAGTTGGCTGTATTTAGGCAAATCTCTGCAATTACTTTTCAGTAAATTCTGTTAAGTGCAGTTATATATAGTTTAAGAAAAGAAATGTCTTTAGATCTTTATAGGTTCTCAATTAATAGGATGCTAACATTTTTTCTATGAATATATTAATATCTTTCTAGCTGATATTACAAGAAACAGCTATCTGAAAAAGCTTCAACAACTTGAACTTCAAGTCAACGCCAACATCACTGAATCTGGGTGGAGAACGTTTTTTGAGAGATCAGGGCACATGCCAGAGCTCAGTCACCTGAATATAAGTCGCATGTACATGCAGCAAATCAAGTCCCACGCCACCACTGTCACGTCCTTTGTTCGATTTGTGTCCAGGCTACCACGCCTGGTGACCATACTCATGTATGGCTGGCTGCTTGATAAAGAAGATTTAAATATGTTTAACACCATGAAAGAGAGTCACCCTCAAGCTAAAAGTTTAAACATTGCGTGGCAGTGGTTTTTGCCATTTTCACCTACCATTGAGGATTAGAAAACTTTGCAATGCTTAAAGGCATAGAAAGTAAACCCACTAAAGATTTGGATAATTTAAATCATGGAAATTATAAAAACATGCAGCATATTCAGACATTACCTTCCATGATACATTCATTATAGAATAATCAGTAGATCCTGAAGTTAAATGCAAACCTGGACTTTCTTGTAAGGGCCTATTCACCTGGATTTAGCTAAGAAATAGGTAAGAGCCTTCCATTGGATAATTACTGCAGTGATTGATTTGTTTCATCTGGCAACAAGTTATTTAACCCTAACTGATGCAGTGAGTAGCTTCTTATTTCTTAAACAACCATGTCAGAAGACATAGCATGTGGTTGTGGAAAAGATGTAACTCTGTTTCAGATTGGCCAAGTAATTGGCTTGCATCAAACAAATCAGGAGATTGCTAAAACTACTAAAATTGGGTTCAGAACTGTCCAACGCATTATTAAAACTTGGAAGGATAGTGGTGAATCATCCTCTTCGAGGAAGAAATGTGGTCGGAAAAAAATCTTGAATGATTGTGATCAGAGATCACTTAAACATTTGATGAAATCAAAAGGCTTCAATTTGCTAGAGAGCATAAAGAGTGGACTCTGGAGCAACAAAAAAAGGTCATGTGGTCTGATGGATCCAGATTTACCCTGTTGCAGAGTGATGGGCACATCAGGGTAAGAAGAGATTCAGATAAAATGATGCACTGATCATGCTTAGTGCCTACCGTACACAGGCCCGGCGCTACCGCAAGGCCTGAGGGCGCTGCAGGGTGAGGGCGGAAAAAACAGGGCATTTTGATAAGTACTTGTACTTGCCAAAGTGCCCCGATGCTTGCGCTATGCTTTTTTTTCCCCACTTACCTTCGGTGCGGGAGAGCAGCGGCAAGTCAGCGCTGGTCCGGTGGGAGGAGCTACAGGTGGGGTCCTAATTTAGCTGGCCGGTGACTGCCAGAGGATCCCGACACGCGCGGCACCTCTGGCAGTCGCCGGCCAGCTAAATTAGGACCCCACCTGGAGCTCCTCCCACCGGACCAGCGCTGACTCGCCGCTGCTCTCCCGCACCGAAGGTAAGTGAAAAAGAACAAAAACATAGCGCAAGCATTTTTGCCCCAAAACCAATAACAAAATATAGATTTCCCATCATTTTCTGTTACAAGGACCAATAGTATAGGTAAATCTACCCAGTGGGAGATTATATCAAACAGATGCACCGCGCTAATCACTAATCATAATGCGTGAATAATAAAGTGCTAGATATCAAATAAATCACATATAACCAATATAGTTAATAAGTACTCATAAATAATAAAACATGTCTCTTATTGTAATATCTCCAGTAGAGATTATGGGGTCTATTCACGAAGCTGCCGAGGGATCTGGCCGTAGCTTCGGCCGATCCTTCGGCTAGCTTCGGCCCCAGGACCCCTTCGGTTCAGTAGAACCGAGGGGGTGCTGTACGGGCTATTCGCAATAGCCCGTACAGCTCCCGATCATGGCCGAGCGGCTCAGTCGAGGCTGAGCCGTGCAGAAAGCCGAAGCTGGCCGAGCGGCCGGCCATTGGCCGGCCGACAGCCTGCTTCTGGCAGCTGTGCGGAGCTAGCCGTGAACTTACGGCTGGCTCCGGCCACTTTCAGAGAGATCAGCGTCCCTGGTTGCTAACCAGGGACACTGATCTCTAAACAGCTAACTCTCCCTGGCGCCCCGGGAGCCTCCTGCTCCCGGCCGCAAAGGAGAGAAAAAATGCTGTGTCTTTTTTTTTAATTCTGACACGAGCGATGTCAGAATAGAAAAAAAAATGTCTCCCATTAAAAAGCATTGGGACATTACTATTGGCTATTTCAATTTGCAATAGCCAATAGTAAACTAGCATTGTACCCGCCCTCTGCAGTTCCCCATCAGGTCCATCAGCAGAGGGCGGGTACAATGCTAGTGTACTATTGGCTGTTGCAAATTGAATCGAACCCAGGCAGATTTCCTCATTCCTAGTTCATTTGAATGTGACTAACTACTATCAATACACTCAAGGCCAAAAGTTATGTAAGAGAGGCAATATTACAATATACACTATAGCTATATGTACCCACTGGTCACCAAACTTATTTTTCTTTATAATTCCTCAGAGATTCCTACTCAGGACCATCTTAATGCTTACATCAAGCCCTTCCTGGGTCTCCTTCTAGATTCCCCCTATTAGCCAAAATATGAGCCCTTTTTATATAGTAGTTATAGTCCAAAACTTCCAAGTATAAATAACCTTCCCCACCAAAGCAAGTAACTCACTGTTTATTTGATCACGACTTATGGGACTGTAAACAAATTACTTTTGTTTATAGCATACCGTATGTTGGTCTACTCTTCCTGGCCATCAACTGGCATTCTTATAAGACATAATTCTTTTGAAGCCCCTTTCACACAGGCTCCTGTCATTTCCGATAAGCAGAGGAATTTTGCATGGATCCCCTGTTGATTGGAGCAGTTTGGAAAGGATGTCACCGCTGTGACATTTGTGTCTGTCCAGGTTTTACCTCCATCATAAGAAAAACAGAACTTAACGGAACCATGTTATGTCTATAAATGTGGATTTCTTATCACTTTCTGTCACCAGGACCAATTGTAAGGGTGAATCTACCCAGCAGGGGACTTGGGGGGCGGAAGTGGGGTTCTAACCATTCCCAACTCTATTCAAAATAAAAGAAAAGGATTGGCTTTAAATACACTTTGTCATATACAGTATATTGATTGTTTTATGTTGTTTATGTAGATTTCCTGTAGCAGTTATGAGATATAATGTCATCCTTCTTTGCTAAATCTTTAGATTATATTGAAGGAGAGAGTATTGAACACTTTCCTAAACTTTCCTAAGTTTGACAAGGTAATCACTTCATTGGGTCAGAATGAAACACTGGAGAACCTCAGTTTTTCCCAACCTTTGACAGACAATAAACTAATCCTAACAATGCCTTATGTAGAGAATGGAAAGTGGCACCATGTGTCACGATACCGAGGATGTGATCCCAGGAGCAAGCAGGTAGCAAGGGATCTGCCAGGAAACGCAGTCTAAAAGCTAGTGGGTATTCCAGCAAGGACCCCTCACCAGTGGGGTATCAAGGGTATGGCACATATGGTTTGTCTCAGGCAGTGTCTTGTTTAGTCACATAGGGGGCGGCTAACAGAGTGACATATTTAGGCAGCGCAGTGTCATACTGCTAGTATATATGCCTGCTGCTCTGCCCTCCACCCAAGTACAGAAGAGTGGCTCATGTCCCACTCATCTGTACCGAAGCTCAGTGCACCTTAGGCCAGCAGCCAGAATAGCACCAGCAGACTGTGTGTATCCATGGCACAGCGACCTGCCCACTATCTGTATGACTCATTGGGGTTGATTTACTAACCTTTTAAACACACCACGAACGTGTATACACCTCTGTAGTGTGTTCCCTCCCAGCATGATCTATGGGAGGAATCGAAACACCTTTGTAGTGTGTACACACCCAGCAGGTGTGTTGTGCAAAGCCCTGCAATGAATTGCAAGGTAATGTGGTGTAAATTAGCTCTATGTTATGTTGCTTGCGTTGATGAATGCAGGAATGTAAATGCATGAGCTTACCATTTTTGTCTAAACTGTGAAGCAGCATTATATATGCATCATGTGCATGATTTTTCCATATATGGCATTAGTGGAAATATGCTTTTAGAGACTTTTTGGTTGATAAATACGTTTTGCTGTGTGAAAATCACACGCACCTGGTGCGTGCGTGTGTTTAGGTTAGTAAATCACCCCCATTTACTCACTGTTAGTGGGCGGCCTGTACAGTCTGCCCTGGTGTTCTGGCTGCTGAGAACTGGCCGCCGCTTTCAGAATACCTGAACGGAGCTGGCAGTTTATGGGCTGATAACAATTCAAGTAGAAGGGTGTTCTTTGTAATGATTTAAAAACACAAGAAAAACTTAAAGAAAAACTGAAGACAACAGAAAAACTCATCCATCAAGCCTGCACTTTTACAAAAACGTTTTTTGTTGTTTTTAACCTTTTTGTCTAAGTATAGACCTATGTTTGTTTCCAGCATGTTTAAATTCCCTTACTGTTGACTGACTCACCACCTCTGCTGGAAGTCAATTCCAAGTATCCACTGTACTCTTTTGGTAAAAAAAGACATACGCAGGTGTGGATGCGGGCTTATACTGATCTTTTAAAATAACAAATGCAATAATCTGAGAGTTAAAATGGGACAGACGTATTTGGTTTCAAATCTAAAGGAGAGGTTTCCTTGTTACATCAGCTTATTTACTTACATTTCCTATAGCCAAGTTCTGCAGTTCAATGTTTGGTTCCTGTTTCTTTTTGGACATCTACATAGAACTTACATCATGTGCTGTGGATTATTTTTACCTCCTGCTGATTCATGTGACATTGCCCTGAATTAGAACCCCCTCATCTTCCTGCGATAGAAAGGATGTGAAACCTGTTTAAAGGAAAACTATTTGTGTATTTTCAGTGAGTACATAAATTAAGATTTTCATAGTTGCCAACTGTTCTGGAACTGCTGAGACAGTCCCGCTATTAAGCCAATTGTCCTGCATTGCCTTCATCTCGTGCAGTGTCCCAGGAAAGCAGCATGTGGCTCACTGAGGGTATGGCTGCCAGTATGGAGAAAGCTGCTGCCTGCTAGTGGTGCAACCAGGTCGGTGAGTTTGGAGTTCTGTACTGTCCTAGATGTTTGTAGCCCTTTATCCTCTCTCTCACTGAGTTGCATATGGAATAAAATCTTGAAGTGGCTGGTGCCCAACTTTACATTCACATCCCACAACCAGCTAAGGACTCAACCCTAAGGTGAAATGTTAGCCCACCCTGCCTCTGAAGTCCCCATATGCTCCTATAGGTCAAGGGGATGCTACAAGTATGTTAAAAAAAAAAAAAAGGACAAGCTAAATGTCATTCAGTTAGGGTTTATTTCTCCTTTAATTCTCATGCACCAGGTACAGTCTGTTTGAGCACTGCATTGTCTTTTTCTTTCTATCTTGCTCTTTTTGATTCTTGTAACTATATACAGTAAGCACTTGACACATACCACCAATAAATGTGGTTTCTTCCTGCCAGTGATAATCACACCTGTGTACGTGATCATTCCACTTCCCTATTAAAAATCTTAGTAAGCTCAGTCGTTCAGCTGTAGAAGACGTATTTATTTTTCTTGGTAACATATACCGTTTGGTAAGTACCAGTACCTTAAATACTCTATTCTTTATATGAGGAAAATTTTGATCTTTTTTTAATTTTGTTAATTTTCATGAAAAAAAAAATATATATGTAATTTGTTTTCTGTTTGCTAATATCTTTTCTATGTATTTATGGAGCGGCTGTTCTTTGTTTTTTTTAAAGCGCCGTACACACACTTTTGGTAATTTTAATATGTGTTCTATGTTTTTGGAAACCAGCCAGTATTTGCATGGGCTAGGCACTGGTTCACTTTAAGAGTCTGGACATACATGTAAAAAACACCAGCACTCATAAGCGTATGTATGTACAGTGCTAAAGCCTACCAAAACGATTATTTTCATGCACTAGCACAACTGTTATACAATAATAGGACAAAAGGCAAATATATATTTTACAGAATGAAGTGACTTTGCACTTACCTTGAAATAGGGATAATTAGGGATGAGGAGCCATCCCCAGGATTTCATTCTTAAACATGTCAGCAGTTCTGATCAGTAGCAGACATGCCAAGTAGCCAATTCGGGTCTGATGATGTCTAAATGCCCCCACATTTCTGAGATAACAATAAGGTAAGTGCAAACCTATTTTTTCCATTTTGCAAGATACTGGAGTTATTGATACTGGAGATAGGAGTTATTGCCAAACGTTTACGATCAAACGGACTCAGCATAATCAGTTTGCTTACATGCATGTAATAAACCAAGCATTTGTATGATCATTATACTTTTAGAAAAAGCACTACAAGAAAATAAAAGACAGGAAACAATTGTATCTCCCAGTCACAACCAGAACTATTATGGGATGATAGCCCTGATCTGATAGAGCTGGGGAAAGGGGGGGTATGGGTCAATAGGGGGGTAGCAGCTTACAAGGACATTAAGGCGGGACTTAACTCATGCACCCTAATATAATTTTTACTATTTGTGCTGAAGCTTTAATTGGTCTTTAAAGTTTATGAATAGCTAAAACAATTATGATTGGTTTTGGATGAAGTGGTAAAAAGTCAGAACCTCTGTTACATTTGTAATTTGTCACTGCTGTAGAGATCTGTGCTCACTATTTTTGCTGCGACCATAATCTCTAACTCAAAAAGTGATGAAGAATCTAACATTTCAAAGTTATTACAAGCAGGTCCGGCCTTAGGCCTTTAGGCGCCCTGTGCGAGAAAGCTTTACAGCGCCCCTCAGTGACCACACCCCTCAGTGGCCACACCCTTCAGTGGCCACACCCCCAGTAACCACACCCATTTATTACCCATATTTTTGGTAAAATATAAAAGTCGGGGTCACGTCGGGTAAATAGACACCAAACATGTCATGCTTTAAAATTGCGCGCACCCGCAAAATCGCAAAAAATTACCATGCCCAAAATTGACCATAGGTAACGCTTTAAAAGCTTTTACCGCTCATCAGTTTAGTGTTATCAGTGATTGATAGCCCTACAATTATTGCTCTCATTCCGACGTTCGCAGCGATATGTAACATGTGCGGCGTAATGGGCGAAATCGTCGTTTTCACACGTATGCGCACCCGACGCCTGTTTGCATGCGTGTATGTATGGGGGGGACTTTAAAAAAAATGTAATTCTTTTTTATTTGTAACTTTACATTTTTGGGGGGGAAACTTTATTGCTATCACATAGGGGGGTTAGAAAACCCCCTTATGTGATAGCAAAATATGTGGCAGGTCCTCTTTATGGAGACATCAGGGGTCTCCAAGACCCCTAATGTCACCTAGGACCCCCCTGAAGAAGCTGATGAAGCACAGATCTGCTTCATCAGCTTCTCTCCAGCATCTGAAGCTGGAGAGTGACACAAGAATGCGGAAGTGATGTAATATACACCACTTCCGCATTCTGACAGCGGAGAGGGGACCGGAGGGAGCTCGTGTACCGAGCTCCCTCTGATCCCCTGTGACAGAGGCCATATGCTGGTCACGGGCTCGCACTGGGCACAGCAGAGCCCGGGACCAGCTTGACAGCGGGAGGGGGAGAGCCGGGGAGGGCGCAATTCACAGGACCTCATACAAGCGATCCGCCGGCTCTAAAGCCGGCGGATTGCTTGTATGTTAACGGCCATCGCTGCCTGTTTTCAAATAACGGGCATTTCCCGCTCATGAGCGCCCAGCGTTGCGCGCGAGGGGGCGTGCCTGAGCGGACGTCTAAAGACGCCTAAATATCACGTCTAAATATCAATGATATTTACCGATCCTCCGCTCAGCCACGCACAGAGCCGCTGTCATCCTGAAACTGCTCCGATCTCCTACCTGCTCGGCCATCCTGACAGCTGCGGGCACGGCTTCTCTCCCCCTCACTGCTCCGCCATCCTGACAGCAGGCCTGAAGGGGGGGGGGGCGGACAAGGGAGCGCTGTCATATCGGATGGCCATCGCCCAGCGGTGAGGGGGAGAGAAGCCGCCCCCAGGACGAGCTGTGTCGGCCGCACGGCGCCCCCCTAAGGCCGGCCCTGATTACAAGAACACAAGGTGATGGGAAATCTTCCACTGAGGACCCCTGTTCCTGTGACTATCTAAGATGGGATTTCCCCATGCTTCTAACGATTTCCTCTCACTTCCTGTTTCATTTCTGTTGCATGGGACAGGAAGTGATGGAAACGCTCCCTAATGGGACACAGACAGCAAACATTAAACTGGCAGAGGTTTTAACCCTTTCCTACTCAAGGAAATGGCTATACATAAAAATGGGGGCTATTTTTAAATCTTTTACTAAGCCATATGCTGGACAAATTCCATTTGCATGACATTTCCTCCACTAGATGGAGCCAAAGAGCATAGAAAATTTGTATGCTCTTTGGCTCCATCTAGTAGTGGGAACGCCATGCAAATGGCATTTGCCCAGCGTATGGCTGGGTAGAAGATTTAAAAGACCCCGTAAGTATACATACAGAACAAAAGCATATGATACATAGTTGTTGAGGTTAAATAAAGACACAGGTCCATTGAGTTTTACGTGTGTGTGTGTGTTACTAAGAGTACCTGTACACGTGTATATTGTGCTCTCTGAAGAAAGCATCTAAAAGTTTCTTGTACTAGTCAATGCTCTTTTCTGATACCACTTCTCGGGGAAAGGAGTTCCATTGCTCTACAGCTATTACAGTAAAGAATCCCCATTGCAGTTTGAGATTAAACCCCTTTTCCTCCAGCTTCAGGTGGTTCGCAATCTTTCCTCATAGTTTTGGTCCTCCAGCCACTTTAATAGTTTAATAAAAATTACAGCTTAACTCTTTAAGTACCCGTGGGTGTAAGTTATCTGGTCCTGCGCATTTATTCACATTACGTTTTTCCAGTCTATGTTGTACCCTATCTTCCGTCAACCACTGCAGAAAATTCCTGACATTACTACTCCCAATCTTGTATTGCACCATAATGCATGGAGTGCAGTGATCTCTGCACTCCATGCATTATGCACTTCTGACCCCTGCATTCCATGCATTATGCACTCATGACCCCTGCACTCCATGTCTTATGCACTCTTGACCTCTGCGCCCTGTACTTTAGACACCCTTGCATGCATGGTGTGCATAGCGTGCGGTATTGTTCTAATGCCCGGGGTAGTTGGCATGGTAGGGGGCAAGAGCATTTTGTCTTTATATCCTAAATATCTGCCCCTTGTTGCAAAAGTCTGTGACCAATTGTTTTAGGACATGCTAAAAATGGGTGCATGATTTTTGTGGGTGTGGTTAAAAGCGGGCATGGTCATTAGGGTGTCCTCGGATTTCATTTTGAAAATATGGTAACCTCACTGTATGGGGCTCCATGATTTCTAATAGTGACCCTGCTTGTTACTACTAACTAGACCTCACAACACAATTTTATCTTCAAATGTTTCATTTATATGTGAGACCAATCACCTCTATTTTATTTAGGTAGTGACCCATTTGCTTCTTTACAAGGATGGACCTCACAAAGATATCTGAGTTTGACTCAACTTTTAATCCTGCCATGTTACCAGACTTTATGCACATTGATTTAAATTCACTTGTCCGTGAACTGGAAGAAACCCACATCAAAATAAGAGAGCAACTACCTAAAGCCTTGGTTCTCAACTGGTGGGTCGTGACCCAAAAGTGGGTCGCGACCCCATGTTCAGTGGGTCGCCGCATGGCTTCCACTTTTCTAGGTGAGAGGCTCCCCAGCCTCCCCCTAGCACAGCACTGTTCGCTCTCACACCAAGCAGCTATTCAAAATATGCTGTCCGGCGCCAAGTGTTGACTTGAGGTGGGGTGGGGTGGGCTGGGGGTATGGCCGCGAGGGAGCTTCATCCATACGTACATTGCTTATAGCTCCCTTGCATGCCCTGTAGAGGTGCCTGGAACGGAGTGACGTCACATTCTGGCTCCCAACTACTCTACAGGGACACATGGGAGCTGTGCAAGCAATGCAAATATGGATGTGGCTCCATCACAGCACAGCAGCCCACACTGTTGTACGTTCCATTGCAGTGTGACTTAGGTCGCGACTTAATGACCATGGACAAATGTGAGTCCTGAGGTTACACAGGTTGAGAACCACTGACCTAAAGGACCCATCTATTCCATGAGAAGTGAACTTAAGAGGTTGCGGATTCATCATGCAATTCATGATGTGTTGTTAAATACAAAACTGCCTCAATGTGTATCTTTTATATCAGACTTTAGATTTAGGTTAGCCAGTAAAGGGTATCACCTAAACTCCAAACTTTCCACATGACTCTACCTCTTCCATGAAGGAGATTAGCAGTGGAAGCCCCCATGTTTTCTCTTGTGAAAGGTTTCCTTTATGTATACTGCAAGACAGTGTTGCATACTTGTAAAACTCTGGTGAGTCCATTTGCCATGCTGGATTCAGTGACATTCACAGCATATTCACTCACCGGCAGCATTATTGGTCTTTTATCTTTTTATCTAAAGATAGATCGGTGCAACTTTATTTACCAAAAAAATATATCAAAACCAATATGTAAAATGTGCTTCATGTATAGCCCAAGTTCATTTGGATTAGTTTCAGCAATCATTTAGCTCTGTGTTGCGTACAATCTGATTTTTGTTTTTTGTATGATATCAATCTTTATCCTATAAAAATGAGATAGTGATGTGTGAGCACCATTCTATGCAGCACTGAGCTGTGAGCCCACGCTGTGCGATGATTAAATACACAGTCCAGCTTACATGTCATATTTTCCTGAAAGCAGCTACTTGTGCTATTACTGCTATTGTACTGATGTCTCATTCCCAAAGAGAACTGACCTCTGATATGTTACAGAACTCACAGCAATTTAGTTTCTTTCTAGGAACAGAAACCCAGATAACATTGCAACACACGTGGTGTCTAGGTTTCTTCCTCCTTTTAGTTTCATCCAGGGTGTGAACACATATAAACAAAGTTATAAAACGTTCTAATTACAGATCCCTATAAAGACAAAGAGGGAATTTATCAATCTTGTTGCATCATCATAGGCGTGCATGCCTATTGCATTAGGGTGTGCATACAAAAGTACAAACACACACACACATATATATCAATTGAATCTTAAAAAGGGTTGGGTTTATTTACAAACAGGGATTTACATAAATTCTAATTACAATCAAGGGAAATGAAGAGGGAATGTGGAAGGGGAAGTAGGGATAAATGTTGGGGTCTCAGTCATCCAGCTAGCACAGTCATTCTGTGTCTCTCATTCACACATGCCAGGGCCTTTGTCTCTGTCCTTGGAACAGTCCCATCAAGCAGGGCTCAGCGAATCACATTCTTGATTGTAGAGTCCAGAAAGACTTGTCTTGTCCAAGAGGTCACCAAGGTTACCATTATTATTATTGAGCTAGGGTTGTGCGGATGATTACACAGGAAGGTTCCATCATATGCCCTTGCCCCCATCCCAGCATGCATGCTGCATTGCTTAACCAGTGTGGGCATTAAATACCAGCAAGGCGTTTAGATTGTCCCAGGAGATAACGACCCTCAGGTATCCATCAGGTATCCATCCATCCTTTATTGTCCCTTCTCCAAGAGCTCTGTTTGATGATCCCTATTTGTTTATCACAGGCACATTCATATTGTTCTTTCAGGAGGCATGGAAGACCTTTATATGAAAGCTGTGTCATAGATATTAATTTTATAAGCTCCAATAGCCAGTAACCATTGTAAACATAACTGATTTCAACAGGCAAGTTACAATTCCTGAAGAGTGGTAGACATCCATGCCAAACCAAGAGGGCCAAAGTAAATGGAAAGGCAGAAACATTACATTACTCATTATTGATTCTCTCGGGAGGCTTCATACATCACCCTCTGGGATTCCACTAGATCTACTCATGTGGGGCTCCAGTCCTGAGAAGCATACTGTACTCTCAGTATACTTTGTGTTGGCCAATGTTGCACCTTGCTTCTGGTCCAACTTTCACCCCCCAACCAGTTCTCACTTCACAGCACAAATTTTGTGTTAGCACCGCTGGAAGCAAGGGCCACTTTATGCTGAAGAAAGTTTACTGAAGAGCTTTTTTTTTGGTTTTACCTGGTGATCCTGTCAGTAACACATGTTGTATCCTAGGGTCCCAAAGCTTATTCACTGTACTGTATCTAAAGAGAAGTAGTGTTGTCGTCCTAAGACACCTGCCCCTCTCCTTCTCCATATCATAAAGGAGAGGGCTTCTGTAGTCCTCAGACATAGCTTGGATAATAATATAACTGATAAGAGGGCAGAGAGCATAAAGAGTTTTTGAGAAAACCCCTCTATATGTTATGTTTTCCTATTCACACAGCACACCAAAAAATTATTACAAAAAAAATATTTACCTTTTAGATGTTCTGTTCTAGCAGTCAACATGGCTGATTCCAGGTTTTTCTGAGCACCTTCACAGTGATCTGTCCTTATAGAAAGACTTAGGACTGAAACCTGAGGATTGTGTTTCTCCTATTAACCTCATTAACATAGAATGCAGAAGCATCACAAACATTGTAAAGGACTGCTCTCCCAACCTTCGTGTAACATTAACTGCCTCTGATTACCTCCCTTAAGGTATTAAAAGTCAGAATTCTGAGATTAAAAGTCAGAATTCTGAGATTAAAAGTCAGAATTCTGTGTTTAAAAGTCAGAATTCTGACATTATAACGCTAGTAGTAGCCTCTAAAGAGTGTTTTGATTGGTGGGGCGAATGGAAATGAAGCCATTGAGTCAGGCACTCCTCGGGGCGGCTTCTCTCCTCCTCACCGACATGATGACATCGCTCCCTCGTCCGTCCGTCCAGGGTCACAGGAGGGAGCGCTGCCTGCTGTCAGGATGGCGGAGCGGTGAGGGGGAGAGAAGCCGTGCCCGCATCTGTCAGGATGGCCGAGCGAGGAGGAGATCGGAGCCGCTGTCATCCTGTCATAAACTAAATTACATCCACCTGTTGCCTGCAGAAGCTAACCCGCAGGAGAATAGGGCTGTGCAGGGGGCGATTGGGCCACGGGAAGGGGGCGGGGGGGTGCAAGTAGCTGGACTCTTTATGTTTCAGCTCTCTGCTTTAGATGGCATATGAAGGTTACCGGTTTGCTGTTCCAGATAATGATGCTGCTCTTGTCCACAACTCTGTTTAATGCCTGCCAAATATCAATATGACAGACCAGGAAGATATCAAGACCCCACTATGCCAGCACAGACAATCAATGCATTGAAGGAGCTACCAATACAGCAATGGAGATAGAGAACACTGTTTAGCCCCAATATGTACTCAAAGATAACAAGAATACACTGCTTTTATAAAGCTTTTGCACAGTCTGACTATACTGTATTTTTATTGATATGGGCACTTACAGATACCAAGGAGACAAAGCAGTTACAAAGCTCATGCACAGTCTGTCTATAGATAGATAGTCAGTGTGCAACATGGGTGGTTATTACACTGTTGCTCATTGGTCCTATAATCTTACCAATCAAAACACTCTTTAGAGGCTACTACCAGCGTTATAATGTCAGAATTCTGACTTTTAAACACAGAATTCTGACTTTTAATCTCAGAATTCTGACTTTTAATCTCAGAATTCTGACTTTTAATCTCAGAATTCTGACTTTTAATCTCAGAATTCTGTTTAATTATTTTTTTTAGCATGGCCCCAGGGCTCTTCCGTAGATCATCCATCTACTTACTGTATATGGGACATTTTCTCTTCCATAATTCTCATTTTTATTTTTCTCTTTCTGCATAATGTATGGCCATCCTTTATGTATGATGCATGCTATTACCTTAGTAAAAAATTATATTTAAATCATGTTTGTATTAGTATATTTACATATGCTAAATTTATGATATGCAGACTAGATATGCTGACACAACATTTCTTGTTTTATGAATAAAGATGGTCTATTCTATGTACATTAAACAGGCTAGAGCTGAACTTTACATTTTATGTAATGTTTCCCTTATTTAGTTTCAGTATAAAAGTTATTTAATGAAAATACTGCAATAATAGGTGAACATATTTAGTCTCTGAATATATGCTATACTTTTCCTTTAAGAGAGACATTTAGCTGACTTAGCACTGCAATATCTATTACCATCTCACTTTCTTATCAGGCTGGTTCTTCCTCTTTCTCCTAATCACATGAACAGCTCAGAAGTTATATCCATGATGTTTGTTAGAGGAAATGGTCTGGTTGTAATGATCTCCTAAACATTTGGATTTCTTTCTTTGCTTCTTCATTTGGTTTCCTTTGGTAAGTACATGACTTTTTCCTTGCTATATGATGTAATTAATGCTGTTTTGGACACTTTAGTTACTGTTCAATACATCTGCGCAGAAGTACGTTCTTAAATACTTTATGATAAGCTGATCATGCTTTCACCAAAGTCCACTTGGCAAAGTATTATGGAATCTGTGATCTTGTCTATAAATATTCAAATCTTCTGAAGATCCCTTTGACATTGAAGAGCATATTCAATGTCCTGAGTATGTCACATGAAATAACCACCACTGCATGGTGGTCAGATGTACAGCACAATACTTATACTACCACAGACATTTTTTCTTTGCATTCTAGTGCATAAACAATCATAGACAAACACAACCAGATAGTTGGAGTGTACACATCTATGTACTCTACAGACACACCCCATGTCAGGCTTATCTGTACCCCAAGATTGATTGCTCAAGGGCAGGGGTCCGCAAACATATTAAACAAAGGGACAGTTAACTGTCCATTAAACAGTTTGGGAGCCAGGCTGAACAAAGTGGTAGTAAAATATGCCCCAGCATCCGAGGTCAATGGAAGTGAAAAAAAATGCCAGTGGTCAGAGGGACTAAAAGATGTCCCTAGTTCAGTGATCAGTAAGGGTAAAAAAAATGCCCCTATGTCAGTGGTCAGGGGGATCATAAAACACCCATGGTGTAAAAAATGCCCCTACATTATTGGTCAGGGAGAATAAAGAATGTTCCTACATTGGTAATCAGGTGGATTAAACAATGTCATTACATCAGTGGTCAAGGAGAGTGATGAATGCCCCTATATTGGTGGTCAGGGGGAGTAAAAATGCCACTTTGTTGGTGGTCAGGGGGCGTAAAAAATTGGCCCTATGTCGGTGGATAAGCTGGAGTAAAAAATGCCCCTATGTTGGCGTCAGGGGGAGTAAAAAATGTCACTAAGTCAGTGGTCAGGGGGAGTAAAACATGCCCTTATGCCAGTAGTTAGTGGGGAAAAAATGCACCTACATCAAAGGTCAGTGGGAGTAAAGAATGCACCTACAGTGGTCAGTGGAAGTAAAGAATGCACCTATATTAGTGGTCAGTGGGAGTAAAGAATGCACCTACATTAGTGGTCAGTAGGAGTAAAGAATGCACCTACGATAGTGGACAGTGGGAGTAAAGAATGCACCTATATTAGTGGTCAGTGAGAGTAAAGTATGTGCCTACATCAGTGGTCAGTGGGAGTAAAGTATGTGCCTACATCAGTCGTCAGTGGGAGTAAAGTATGTGCTTACATCTGTGGTCAGTGGGAGTATAATATTGGCCTACCTTAGTGGTTAGTGGGAGAAAAGAATGCCCCTGCATCAGTGGGAGAAAAAAAGGTTCCTGTGGCAGTGAGGGAAATGGGACCCCATCATGAGTGGGATTGGGATTTAGAAAGCCTCTCCCGCAACATTGGAGTCATTGGGAGAAAAAAAAGATCTATGGAATTGATGTTCATTGAGAGTAATGAAAGTTCCTCCCTCCAGCATTAGTATACAATGGGCACTTATGCTCTTATCTGATAATTTTACTTACATAGGATGTCAAGCAAGCAGTGTGATCGCCCAGCTACTAAATGCAAAAAGCAAAGAGTACAGAGCTAGCAGCGGGGAGCCCAGAGATCTCCAGCAATCATAGGGAGGAGTAATTATATAACTCCCCTCCCTCACACTGCTTAATTGGTGTGCAGGCTCCTTGTTGTCACATCACATCTGGGACAATACAGGCACCATCAGACAAATGATCTACATTGCAGTGCCCAGCACCCACTGCCACTCTGCACGGCAGCCTCCTTCCAGTATGCAATGAAAAAGTCTTGTCTAATCTCACCAAAACTGACAGGTGAAGGTTGTGTAGAACATGACTTGAATCACCTGCACTCCATACCATGTTGTGACTTTGTAGAATGGAGGTGTTTACAGTGATGACACGGATGGCGTTGTGCAAAAACTGCAACATAAATATCAGATACAAATAGATCTGCACTGTGCTTAAAACTAGTATTACTACTATAAATATGCCCTTAAATAAAATCAATGTGTATTGTACTCTATAACAATATTACAACAATAATGAATGTACCATTAAGTAGTGCCAGGAGTACATAAATATTAATATGATAATATCCTACATATAATACCCTGAAATCAAAGGCATAAAGTGCTTGGATGTAATCTTAAAGTGCATACAACCCTCTCTTTATAAAATAGTGCTATATTCAAAAGGTGCTTTCAATCAATACACAAGTGCAAATCACCAGCACGCACATTGTGATCCTTATTCAGTCATCTTCACATTTCGTCTTATATGGCAATGTTTCGGGACTGCATATAGTCCGTTACCTGAGTCGACAGATTGACACTGTGTTGCCTTGCGGAAGGGACCCTACACAGCCCCAAAACGTTGGCATTTATGACAGAATGTGACGATAACTGAATAAACTGAATAAGGTGTATTATGTGTTTGCTGGTGCAGGTTGTGTGTCATGGTGACAGCTTACCTTTGTACAGCTAACAGAGATCAATGGAGAACTGAAAGAAAAATCCAGACAGGTGTTTTTCACATAAAGCTTCAATATCCCAGGGTTCTCACTTTTACTGTCAGTATCCGCTTAAAAGACAGTGGAAATTGTAGTGTCTACTTACAGTATATTTGTGATCAATAAAGTGCCCCTTACATTGGTGGACAGTGGATAAGAGCCGCTTTATGTCTGTGGTCAGTGTAGTGCTCTCTACACTGGGGGTCAGTGGAGGTTGCCCCTTTACACTGATGATTAGTGGGAGACCACTAGTGTCAGTGGCTGGTTATACAAGAGTCAGGAAGAGACACTTTTACTGGTCCTATGTCACTGCATCTGCCAAGTGAGGCTGGCAACTGAACTATGCAGTCAACGTTAGCAGTCCAAACAGGTCATGGCAATTATCAAGATTTCTAAAGGAGACCCTAGGTGGCATTTTGTAGAACCTAAGATGAGAAAGGCTGGTTTATGGAACAAGGCTGTTGGTTCTTTAAAATCCTATAGAGTTTAAATCCTATATTTGGTTTACAATATTCACTTAAAAACTATTAACATTTTTACCTATCTTGCAGGACACGAAACGATGGACCTGATTAATATATCTGAGTTTGAGTCATCTCACAGCATTCCTTTACTTCCATCTATGATGCATGTAGATGTGAGCAAATCTTTTCAGTTTGCTGAAGAAAGACACAGGAAAATACGAGAGCAGTTGCCGAGAGGACCAATATACTCCATGAGAAGTGAGTTAAAGAGGCTGAAGAGTGTTTTGGCTCAAGACCCTTTATCCAGCTGGTCCCCGAAAGAGATAGCACATGCAGGATTCTTTTGTACAGGCCTGGAGAAGAGCTGTCAGTGCTTCTGCTGTGGACTAGTACTGTGCAAGCAAACTTTTAGCTTTACCCCAATGGACCAGCACAAAAAATTTAACCCCGACTGTGAATTTGTTAGGGGCAATGATGTAGGGAATATTTCAAAATATGAAACCCGTGTGCAGCATAACACATATCAAAGAGACCATGGAGAAGATATGGAAGATATGCAAAACAGGTTACAGTCATTCTCTGCCTGGCCTGTCTATGCTTTACTAGAGCCCTCTGCTCTTTCACAAGCTGGGTTTTTCTTCACAGGTAATTGTCTCAGAATTCCCATACTGGCTTTTTTATACAGTGATTTACAACATATGATATACGATGATCCGGTACAGGTCATGATTTTTCTACCCTATGTAAAATAATGCAGGTACAAGAGACACAGTGCAGTGCTTCTCCTGTGCAGGATGTTTGGGAAACTGGGAGGAGAATGACGATCCATGGAAAGAACATGCAAAATGGTTTCCAGAGTAAGTTGTATAGAAATAATCAATTAATGGGAAACAATGTAGTTTTATTATTAAACATTGTTTGCAAGTGTGCCAAACCTCAATACCGGTACAGGAATTATCAAAAGTTTGCTTAATAATTTTATTGAAACTTCATCTTAACCCTATACAAGCTCTTTAAAATTGTGAGAAGCATTCAGGAGATCAGCACGACCAAAAGACAACTAGCAATGAGAAAGGGTAAGCAATGGTAGCCTCCATGCTCATGTACCTGTGACTTCTGTCCGGGGGTTTGCGTGTGTCATCAGGGCTGTGCGGGCGGCGGGAAGGAGGAGGAGATGATCGGTCAGCGTAAATAGCTGCTGCGAGGTCCCCACCAGGCTGCTGTGAAGTGGAGGACCTTAAAGCAGCTGAAGCTATTTGAAAATGTAAAGTGCCAATATTGGTGCTTAGTATCTAGGCATTTCCACAAGTACAAGTAGTACTCGTGAAAATGAACAGTATTGGCAATTATACTAATACTGGTATCTGTATCGGTCCATCCCTAATAAATAAAGAAATATATATATTGATATAATTACTGTTGGAGTTCTGTAGAGAAGAGTTCTTGTGTAGAGAACTCCCCCAGAAAAGTAATTAAGTAAAGATACCCCAAACCATATACCATAAGAAGCCATGTCTGATATTTTTACCAATTTTAGAAAAGCATAGTTGGTTGTGGATTGAGCTAAACGGTAGATGCATAAAGGCTATTAAATATGTAATATCAATTTTTTTAGGTGGATTCACCTTCTTAAAAGGGCAGGGCCCCAGTACATAAGAGCTAGCATGTAGGAAGGCTAAAAAATATATTTTTTTTGTTCACCTGAAAAGGCAAGATAGGCATGAAGTACTTGAAAAGACCATTTCTGTGAACAGTGATGATTTCTGAACCACACACCTGCAGTTCCAGTAAAATGAGAAGTTTCTGGTAAAATATCAATCATTTTCACTTTTGACTAGCATTTAAGAAGCAGTTTGGAAGAATCTATGCTGAAATTTTGAAAAGGAGCTCATTCAGCAGTGTTAACTTGCATTTGGTATTAATTTTTTCCTTTGTAGTACTCAATAGAAATGTAATGCAGAACAAATGCACTGTATAGGAATCACAAACGCATTGTAAATGTTTCACAAATACTATATAATTACATTGCAAATACAATCCCTATCACCTGAAAACAAGTGTTTTGGTTAAATGCTGGTGGAGTAAATAACTCAGTGCTTCTTATATCTCTTGGGATTTCTGAGGGCACTGGCGGATTTACCAGGGTCGCAGAAGTCACATTTGTGACCGGGCCCGGGCATTCCGCCAGTTGGGGGGGTTGCCGAGAGAGGAAGAAGAGAGCCCGCATCTCCCTCATGCCACCCGTAGCCGCTGTAGTGTAGATTCTGTAGAAGGAGAGGGGGCCAGCGAACTTCAATTCCCTGCAGGCAACGGGGTGAGGGAGGTGCGGGATACCGACGGGAGGTCCTGGCAGCGTGGCCACTGGAGAAAGGTACGCAAATCGGCTAGACTAGAGGGACAGAAAGCTGCTGGTACTGAGGATATCAACTGTGTCATCCTCATTCCCCTTCACCATCACCATCACTTACTGATGTCTGTGTCCCCCTCCATACTGTCTGTGTTCTACCCACAGAGCATCTCCCAACCCCTCCACCTATAATAGACTGCTGCCTCTGTATGGCCCCCCACTGATATCCCCCCCCCCGCAAACGACTCCACCTACACCTGTATACCCATACACATCTGTCTGAGGGTGATGGCTCTGACCTGAGTTTCCTCATCTATCCACCTATCACAGAGGGGTGGACTTTCCCTATTTGTTGGATTACTTGTTTTATATTATGGAAAACAGAAGCAGCGGGATGAAGATTTCCTGCTGTCAAAGGAGAATTAAGACACCATAGCAGGTGACTATTGCACTACTGGTGTCCATGAAAGATAAAAAGCCAGTGGATGATTCAGGAAGGCACTATCATCAGATAACTTAAATGAGAACTATGGGGTTAGGGCTTTTCCCCATAGTTCTCCTTAGGGTAATGGGAGGACACAAACTAGCGTCCTCCCGTCACCCTAAGCTCAGTATACCGCGAGCTACAGCTCACGGTATACTGAGACGCCGCAGCTGAAGCGGATCCCGACAATTATGTCTGGATCCGCCCAGCTGCGCGAGTGACAGCTGGCTCTGCCTATCTAGAGGCAGAGCCAGCTTTAACCGCCCCCTCCCCCGTCCATTCCGCCAGTCAGCGCTGGCGGATCGGTGCGGGGAGGGGGGAATCCATCCCCTCCCCTGTCACGGCCGAGAGCCGTGACATGATCGAGAAGTGAGCGAACGCCGGTATGTGTTCGCTCACCTCCCAATCTACTGAGCCGACCTGTGACAGTCTCATTGTCACAGGTCGGCTAGAACTATGAGGATGAGTGAAAAGCACTCACCTCATAGTTCTCATTTAAATATAAGGGTTTGGTGGAAAGCAAACAGATAAATGTCATTCAATCCTGTATTTTTTTCAATAGGTGTTCATTTCTCCAGAGCCAAAAATCCAAAGATGAAACTGAGCAATACATAGCAAATTACTGCGGATTCGCTGGATTGACGGTAAATGGAATCTAGTGTTTATAGCCTGTGAAATCTGGCCCTTTAAATACATGGTGCTGCATGAACCAATGTTATAGTGACATTTTCATCTATTGAAAACTGACACTCAGATAGAATATTCCATACTGTCACTCAATTGGAAGGTGACTGAATTAAATAAGGGGAAATGCATATTTTACAAATTCAGTGGCTAATGAGGTCAAAAACAGTTCCGCTGTTGAAGTGTAAGTCAAGTAAAAACTGGTTTTCTTAGTGTCGGATAGAGGGAGGAAGGTTTAGAACCCCTGTCAGGTTTTTACTACTTTCCGGGGCTAAGTTCAGGAGACTTACTCTCATTTCCTGTGCTGAGAGGAAGTGGGGGTAACGCTCCAACAGCAACACAGACAGAACTAAAAATACTTGCCTTTAGAAGAGTAGGGAAAGCTTTTTTTTTTTTTTTTCTGTTTGAGTCCCTGATTTTCCCTCACTTCCTGTCTGGTGAAACTGTTGTTGGTAAATCTCTCTAATTGTGTTCTAATGCTTCATCACTCGATTCAAAGCTAGAAACACTCGTTGACATACACTTTAACCTTGGTCAAATATATCTTTGGTGGTATAGTGCTACTTCCTAGTCCTGCCCCACTCGCAGGACAGGGGAGAGGAAGAGCCACCCTCTGCCTGCTGTCTCTATGCTATGGGCGGAGGGGAGGAATCAGCCAGCCCGGCGGGGGGTTAATTGTTAACCCTGTTGCTGCCTACTGCTTGCTGTTTCTATGCAAGCGGGTGGGCAGAGGGGTGGGGCCTGGTCCGGCCAGGAGCTTGTGAAGAAGCTGCCGATTCCGAGCCTGATAATGTGAGGCTGCAGCATCTGGTTGTTAGGCAATGACGCTTGTAGCCTATTTAAAACGCCGGCTCTTTTCCTTTGGTCCCCTCTGTGTTTGGCTGTGCTGCCGGCTTCCTCTCTTGTTGTTCTGAATACAGGTCAGTATGTGATGGTTCAGGGGCACACACATTTAACTTCTTTTCTTTATGTCCTTATGTATCCTTATGTGTTCCCCCCTGGTCCTGTCATTTTGTAAGGCAGCTTGTTTGAAAAATGAGCCTACCTACTAAAGCACCGAAGAAAACTGAAGAGGCTGAAGCTAGTGAAGTGAGATCATTCATCAAACAAGCAGTGGTGCAGAGCATGCAAGAGTTTTCTCAAGCCGGACCTTCAGGGTTGGTCAGACGAGATTCAGGTGTCTCGAATGAGGCGGCGGAGTCTCTATCTTCTCCTGCTCCGGCATTGGATTGGAATCCTTCTGCTTCATTGGAGGACTTTGAGAATGCTTCCATTTTCTTTGCGTTTGCTAAGATACCCGCTTTTGTTAAAGTAGTTAAAGAATCAAACAACTTGGAAGATGTGGAAAGTTTCGTGCCTACAAAAAAAATAAGGAGATATTTTCCAGAGTTGAAACGTGATCTCTCATCTTTCCCTTTGTTTTTCGAGATTAAGGAGTTTATAGAAGAAGAGTGGGCCAAACCTAATAAAAAACGGTTTCCACAATAGCATGGCTAAGCTCTATCCTTTCCGTGCACAGGATGTTAAAAAGTGGGATACTCCTCCTAGAGTATGTAGATCGGCAGTAGCATTGACCTTGGTACCTCGTGCTATTCGTAGCTGGGGCTCTCGTCTGGAAGATTTGCAGAATGTAAGAGAAGAGGAGGAGTTAATTACATGCTTTTCAAATCTCGAACTGGCAACAGATTTTGTTGCAGAAGCAGCGGTGGATCAAGTGAGGATGAATGCCTGCGTCATAGCTTATTCTGTTAATGCTAGAAGAGCGTCATGGTTGAGGCAGTGGTCGACCTCTAAGCAGAACCTTTGTTCCATACATTTTGAAGGACAGCAGCTCTTCAGGAAAATGTTGGAGGAGGCTATTAAGCGCGTTTCAGGCGGAAAGTGAAGTCTGATGCCACAAGACTGAAGGAGGCAGCACCAGTCCTTTTGTTCATTTCGTTCAACCAGAGATCATTTCAGAGAGGCCAGATCTTACACACCAGGAAAGGAGCCTTTTCGTTCCTCACCGCAGCCGATGCAGTCTGCCTTTGTCCGGGCATCCAAAAATAGGACTGCCGTGGGCTCCAAAACTTCAGACAAAGCTTTCTGAATGTGTGTCTGCCTAGCTGAATCCAGTGGGGGCCAGACTGTCTTTGTTTGAGTCCGCATGGGTAGAGAATGTTTCAGACAGATGGATCCTGGATATCATTGCCCATGGATACAAGATAAAATTTGCAAAAAGACCGCCTGTGGCTTTTTGCGTAGCAACGAAGATTCCAGCCTATCAAGAGAAATTACGGTGCCTGCAAAGTTATATAGCAGAATTGCTTCAAGTACAAGCAATTGTTCCAGTCCCCGGCAGTGAAAGAGGGAGCGTTTGTATACCAGCCTATTCTGGTGTAACCGGCCTATTCTGCTGCATCTGCTTGCTGTCACTGACACCGCTCCGCAGCTCCTTCACAGCTGCTGCTGAGCTATGTCAGTGACAGCCAGCACCCGAGACGCCATAGCGACTGTCTATCAATCAATGTTGGTGCCTTTTCTGAGCCAGCCAGCCCTATACCAGCCTTATGTATTTTAATAAGATCGGAAGATACTAGGGTTGACTTGACCAGAGCCAAGAGTCCACCTAGTATAAATTCAGCCTTTAAGTGACTTTTATATTGAATAGTGAAAGCCGCTGACGGGTATGAAGTAATGACACCCATAGGTACATATTTGCATCTATCAGTTCCTCCTTCTTTGTTCAACTGCCAAGCAATTCTGCCATTCTGCCAGGCTATTCAAAGCATTGGTATTGCCACATACCATTTCCAGGAATCACTGAGTGCCAATCCTTTAATGGTATATACCCAACTCTGAAGGTCTATAAAATCTGCCACTGTATTTAATGAAATAATAATAAATGTTTATCCATGCTCAGTATCCATACTATTTATTCTAGGGTGCATCTTTAACAAGTCTATTGGAGGAAAGAATTCTGCCAATAGTAGGTAAGTAAATTCCATACCTACATACAGTAAATATCATGAATAGCAAATAGACTGACAGTAGCCCTTATTTACTAAGAGTGAGGGCAGACAGTTAAATGACCCAGGCAAGGGACCAATGGAATGGAATCGTTCCTTCCAAACTCTTACTTGCTAGGAACACCTCATTGTTCTGCCTAGCAAGAGTGCAACGCCATAAGAAAACTGGTCTATTAGTGATCTTGTCACTGGCAATAATTGTCCGTGTGACATACTCCTAGTCACATAGTTATTTAATTAAAAATGTTACATCTATCAATCATCACTGAAAATGATGAGGATGGACAGTGATTTCTGGATGCTCATATCTGGCACTGATATTTTGCTGAAAATGTATAGACATCAGGTGTTTAGCCCAGGAAAAATGTAATTTAGGCAGTAATATCAGTGTAATAGCATTATGTTCCTTTTGATAATACACTTTATAGTATAAATTTAGGGAGTAAATACTTTAAGGGTTAGGTGTCATTTAGCTAAGGTTAAGAGTTAGGTTTAGGTTAGGGTTAACTTTTAGGGTTGTGTTTCAAAGGTTAGGTTTATGGTTTCTGTTCCAGTTAACTGTTGTATGGAGTTTTTTCTGGGGGGGAGCTGATTTTTAAACTGTTTTTGTTTGCAAATTTGTAAACTGTTTTATATTTTATTTATGTAAATCTTTATTTGACAAATAAACATTTAATATGAGACGCACCTATGACATAGGTGGAACATTATGACATTTCTTATGAGAAAGCACTGCAGTTACTTTTCCCTTTGTGACTTTTGCTCTGTAACTGAGTCTCCATTTGACCCCTCTAAAAAGGAGTGGGGGGTTTAATAATCTGGCCCACTCAATTGTGTGTATAATCTGAGCTAATACTGGGCTATGCAGGGCTGCCCACCTTATACGCCGCCTGAGGCAGTAGAACGGGGGTGGGTCAGTGGCGGGTGCTGCTGATGGTGCCGGAGGGTGGAAAGGCTCCTGTGTGGCAGGTGCTGATGATGGTGCTGGGGGGAAGGGGGTGCTTTGCAGCGGATGCAGTGGGATGGGCAGCTGTGTTAGAACCGTACTGTCAATGGCTCTCTGTCCAGTCCCACCCTGCTCACTGATGTCACTGATTGCCAGTAGCTCGGCGGGACACCAGCCAGAGCATCCCACTCAGCGCTCTGGCAACCAATGATGTCAGTGAGTTGAGCGGGAAGCAAGACAGAGAGTCACAGGTTGCTAAGAGCTCTTAGTAACCTGGGGAGCTGTGGTCACCCCTCTGCTGCCCCCCCTTCCCGACCGCCTCGGGCTGACTCATGATTGGGACAGCCCTGGGGCTCTGTAAGCAACAGACTTTAAAGCTTGGTAAGCGTGGAGAGATCTATTGGTGACCCTATCTACTCGACAGAAGTGGATCATTAAATTGACTTTTGCCTAAGGAACATGTTGGAAAATCGTTGGTGGGTATTCAGACAGTGGCTGTCATGAATATAAAATATTTTTATGCCATAAATTCATTTTTATTAAACAAAAATGTTTTTTTTTTTAACAATTGTATATTAAGTTGTGAAAAAATATTTATTTAAAAAATATTATATAGATCAGGGCTCAAAATTTCAAGTCCTGAGCTACTAGCCAGGCCTTAAGAGTTACTCGCCACTAGTTGCCCTACCTAACCCCTACCCTGCCATGGCCTTAACTCCACCCCTAAACACACCCTCTTAAATTATCTTATGATAGTTGCCGCTTGTAAACGGAAGATTAGGGATTACTGCTGCAGGAAAACGCAGGTTCCTGACGCAGGAATCTCTAATCACACCTGAAATATAGGTGTAAATTGGGGCCTAATATACACATACACTAAAACACATTAATAGACTTCTCAACGTTACCCCCCTGCACAAATATAATGATAAAATTCCCCCCTGCACACAAAAAATAATACATCCCCCGTTATAAGCCCCCCCACACATAAAATATTACACCCCCCCATCCCAACTACCCCCCGCACACATAAAATAATACACTCCCCCCGTTATAAGCCCCCCACACACATAAAATAACACA
>NW_017306595.1:1330060-1338665 GCF_000935625.1 Nanorana parkeri | reverse complement strand
TATATATAATAATAATAATAATAATTACTGTATATATAATATAATATAAGCATTTGTTTTTCTCACAGAAACAACCCACAGACATTCGCTGCTGACTGAAAAAGTAGACACATTGAAAAAACAGCTAATTGAAAAGTATACTGACTCGACTTTCTTCAATATGTCCCCATTCAGAGGTTCATTATCAATAGATCTGAGATCACTCTTTGCTGATATCTCTGTTGTGTTAAAAGACACTAAAAATCAGCCGTTGAGGAAACTCACATTACCAGATGTCCTATCACTGCTGGGGGACATCACTATGATAGAAGGAGAAGCTGGCAGTGGGAAGTCAGCTCTGCTCAGGAAGATTGCCATTCTCTGGGCTACGGGAAATTGTCCTATGCTCAACAGGTTCACCCATGTGTTCTATATTGCCCTACCTTCCTTGGAGAGCCAACAGTCTCTATGTGACATCATCTGCCATCAACTGATTGGATCTAATGCAATGCTTACTGAAGTGTCTTTGGGGGAAATTATAAAACAACTAAAGGACAAAGTTTTGTTCCTCCTGGATGACTATGGTATGATGGACTCAATACCTGAAGCAATAGAAGTACTTATACTGAAGAACCCTTGGAACAGATTGAGTCTAGCAGTCACAGTAAGCACAGACAAGTCATGGAAACTGCGACAGTATGCAAAGACCATACTGAGTCTCCAAACATTTCCCTTATACAGTACTATTTACTTAGTGAAGAACATATTTTCACATGACAATGACAAAATAGATACATTTCTTTTGCAATTAGTAAAACCCCAAAACGTGCCAGCCATTTTGCAAACACCTCTGATTATTCTTGCTCAGTGTTCCTCGTGGATTGAAAATTGTGATTATAAATTTGAAGATGTCCATATTTTTAAAACATACTTGAAATGCATCATGCTTAAATTTCCTCATGAGACAGAAGCAGTGAAGTCACAGCTTGTCTCTTGTGGTGAACTTGCACTCAAAGGTCTTTTTGAATCAAAATTTCAGTTCTCAGATGATGACTTAAAAGCCTCTGAGGTAGAGAGTGACAAAGCCATCAAATTTGGACTTTTGAGCAAGTTCACAGCACAAAGACTTCGATCCATCTATAGGTTTTTTGAGCCATCATTCCAGGAGTTTCTTGCCGGAAAAAGACTTAGCGAGCTTTTAGAATCGGATAAACCAGACGATCTCAGCAAGGGATTCCATTACCTCCATCAAGTGAATACTTTTCTGAAACTTCTAGGACGTTACAGCTATTTCCTAAAATATGCCAGCAGGATTTCCACAAAGGCGACTCTAAAGATCCTATCTTTCTTATTCACGCTCTATGACAACCCTGAGGCATTGGACTGTGATCTGGACAGCAGAGAACACCTGCAGAGACATCCCGAGCTTCAACTGATTGAAGAAAATATCATTCTCCTGTTACGTAACCACAACCCTGTAGACGCTGTTTCATTTCTCATACTGGCAACAATAGCAATAGAGGCCGCAGAGGAAAGTCAAAGCCTTCCTGATTGTGCTCCCTTAATCATGGAGTTTATGGCTGGTAAAACTCTTGGATTTTCAATAACTATCATAAGCAACAATTCTACAGAAAGCATTCTCAGTTTTATTGAGAAATATCCAAATTGCATTAGTTTGTTGAGCTGCATTACATTTGTTATTGATGCCACAGGCCAAGTTACACCACCAGATTACACAAAGTTAGAAAAATCTCTGGAATTGTTAGGTGTTCCAACTGTAGAAAGTGATTATTCTTCTGCTTATGTGTCAATGAGCAAAATGAAGGAAGATAATGAAAAGTCAAAAAAAGACTGTGATCAATACTATTCTTTGTTCCCAGAGAAAATTGTAATAAGGGACTCCATTGCTCGTCCATTTATGTCAATTAAGGGCCACAAGGTGCCAGTTTTTAAACTGCAACTAATTAACGTCAATGGAAACAATGCTTCTCAGCTAAACTGTGAGAACTTCAAAGTTCTTTTCTCGATCTCTGATCAGATAGAACTCCAGCTGGATGAATGCAGAGATTTTGTGTCACACATCAGACCTGCAATAGAGCAGTTCTCAGATTCTTTCAGGAAGTTAGGTATATGTGACTCCTATTTAACAGCCGATGAACAAGATCTCTTACTCAAGATGTCATCTTTGGAATGCCTTGAGATTGGATGCAACCATGGTGAAAACTACCCAGGTATTAGAATGCTATAGTTATGCTGCCACCATAATTGTTGTAGAAAATGACTGTCAATTTGTGTTCTGCTCTGCCAAATTGTCTGAGTGTGACAATTTCATTATATATGGTAAAACAGAATAGGAAATAAGTCAGTTAAAGTCTATGTAAATGCACTAAAAAGTGTTTTGTCAAATGCCCTTAACCTGCCACATATCCAGAGCTGTCCAGCATTCTATGTGCTCCTTAGTTTTATATCAGACAATATTATCAGCTCTGTCTATCGCCTCTGTGAATAACAGAATGCCTGAAACCTATGTTATTGCTATGAGGAAGGTGACTACTCTATAGTCCTAACACACATTTTTTTAACCTATGATGATAACACTGCTCCTCCATAGATACAGCACAGTGAGTAAGTGTTAACCCTAGAACAGGAAATGTTTTTCGGAGCAGAATCACCAGGTAAAAATAAAGGAAAGAAGCCTGAAAAAAAGAAAACAAATGCAGCAAGTGCATCTAAGAATTGGTAATGCAATATATTACACCTTTTGTTATTTTGTTCTATATAGCAGGAGCCAGGATTTAGAAATTAGAATGTTGTGTGTGCAAAAACAAAGCTTACGTGAGGCTTTCCAGAGCTTGGGTTAAAACTCATGCTTTTTACGATAGATGTGCTCAGTAAAATGGTGAGAAATAAACTACCTAATAATAGGAATACCCTGTCCCTATTACTGTGTGCTTGTGTGACTGCGGTTGGCTACCAACATTTGTAGTCTGTGCAGCTCCTCTTAGTACTATGTTATAAAGTACATTATTATGTGCCAAGAAAATACCTCTTGAAACAGGGTAAATGGAAAATAGCAAATTAGTCAATAGTACAAAACCAGCATTAGATGTGAATATGGGTAAGAGCTAGTGTAAAGTAGAACTATGGGGTAAGTGTTTTTCCCCACAGTTGTCCTAGGGGTAACGGTAGAACACAAACTAGCGTCCTCCCGTCACCCAAAGCTCAGTATACCGCGAGCTGCAGCTCGCGGTATACAGAGATGCCACAGCCGGGACGGATCCCGACACTACTGTCTGGATCCACCCAGCTGCGTGAGTGACAGCTGGCTCTGCCTATCCAGAGGCAGAGCCAGCTGTACCCGCCCCCTCCCCCGTCCGTTCCGCCAGTCATCGCTGGAGGATCGGGGAGGGGAGGAATCCCTGCAGGGAGCCGTGAGCGACAGTCGCTGCTCTCTGCAAGGAAAGGATTGAGAAGTGAGCGAGCGACGGTATGTGTTTGCTCACTTCCCGATCTATTGAGCCGACCTGTGACAGTTTCATTGTCACAGGTCAGCTAGAACTATGAGGCTGAGTGATTTTCACTCGCCTCATAGTTCTCCTTTAAAGATAAACTATAATAGCTTTGTTTCAAATGGATGGGTTTTTTTATATTGTTTTGTAAGTTTCTACAAAAATTTTATTACATAGTTTTATTTTACAGATAAATATAGGGTGCAGATATGAATTATTGCTCTGACTCATTCAGTTGTGCATTAATTGGAGCTTGCGATTTTTGGGCCCTTTAAACAACAGTCTTTTTAGCAAAGAAACTTAGGTCAACCTGGACAGAAATTTTAAAAGCAACTATTTTATTTACTAGAAAAAAACATGGAAAAATATTTTAGTCCTAAGCATAATAAATATGTATAAATAAATAAACATATAATATATATATATAATGATATACATATTAGAGTTTCTGATTCGTAACATACACATGTTTGGAAATCTACATGAAGTGACAGTCTACCTCCTGGAAAACCCTGACGTATTAGACCACTTGCCAGAGGAATTTAACACACTGCACAAAGTGAAAAAACTTGCTTTTGGTTGCACAGGATATAGCACTGGATCAGCTAAATTTGGTAAGTGTGTCAGAAGAAAGCAACCTAAATGGCCATTTAATAAAATTGGGTTGTTATTGGCTTATAACATTGCAAACCCTAAAGAAAAAACAAAAACTTGTTCATCTGTTCCAATTTTTTTTAAATCCATTTTATATAAAATACCTGCACATGTTTTGACATATAAAGATCCCCAGGCGCTCCCTCTAGCTCCTTAATACACAGACCTCTGTCTCTCCCCTCCAGTTTGTCACGCCGTGCTGCCTGCCCACCAACTTGCCATAGACTTTGCTCCTGCACTAGGTTGTTATCGGCCACTAGAGAAGGTAAGTAAACACTTGTTTAAGGAGAGGGGAGAGCCATAACTCTGCGTATTGAGGGGCCATGGAGGGTGGCTGGATGGGGTAATTTTTTGGCAAATGCGTACTTTAAAGCTGTTGTTGCACTTTAATTAAATGGAATATTAATGCATTTAATTTACAAAAACTAGTACAATAGCAAAAAAGCTTACTTATATTATTTAATATTATATATTATTTTACAGCTGGATTCATCCAACGTTTTGCTGATTTGGAGGTTCTGCACTTATCGTTCAAATATTATTCAGATTTTAATGGCATAATGAAGTCACTCTCAACATGTACAAAGCTCAAGGAACTGAGCTTTTTTGGATCGGTTCTCCTGGAACATGACATGGCTTTTCTAGGTAATAGATTTAATAGAATTCACAACAGATAGTTTATCAATTATAACTCTTGTTACTGTAACATGTTGGATAGTGACCTCAAAACACACAAGGCTATGATTTTTTTTTTTTAGCTGGCATACTTTAGAAACAAAGCTTAAATGCACAAAAACGTATACATTAACTAATACGAAGCGGACAAACTCCAGCCCTCGAGCTGCTGTGGAAATACAAATTTCATGAGGCATTGCAAGATTCTCACAGTTACAGGCATAACTCCGGGAGACAGATGCATGATGGGATATGTATTTTTACCACAGTTGGAGGGCCGAAGTTTTCCCACCCCTGGTCTAATACAAACTGAAGTTATTTTCTCACAGCAACAAATCAAATTAAAACATTCAGGGCAGGTCTGTTGCTGATTATTGGACAATGAGAAATAACTCTAACAAAATATATAAGTATTACATGACGGGATTCCTAGAGCACTATGGGTCACCTAAAGAGATGGGACTGCTGTAGTAGGCTGCTTTCATACTTGTCCCGTCTGACTGAAACTTCAGTCTGAGCTATCTGATAAGGGGTGAGTCACTGGACTGATGACTGATTTTTTATTGCTTTTCAATTATTTTGTAATTCTTTGTCCCTACTGCCAGCTACTATAAACTTTTTTAATGATTATTATGCCCTCAGCACCCAAACCTTGATGTTTAAACATTATTGTACCTATTTCCCTAGTAAACCCCATTAATATAGGTTATTAATTAACAGATGTAAAATTCCCTATGTTTCTTTAGTCCTTTGCAAAACTGTTGAAGGATTCACTTTGGTACAAACTAATAAAAACAAACAAGTAAAGAAACACAAGTAAAAAGAAACACAGTTATAATTATGTGAACATTATTGAGCTCTCATGCAAACATGGATTTACAGTTTATCTAAACCCCCAAAAAATTATTTATCATATTAAAGGCCCTTTACACACACTTGCACACTCTCAGGGGAATTCAATATCACCTTTGTGCCAGAATTCTGGAGTTAGGGCTTGGTCACATCATATACAGTCTGTTCCAGCGTGGTTAGCTGCTGGAATGCACCGTATCGCATCCCTATGTTAAGGGGCGGGAGGAGGTGTGGTGGTGCATTGAAGTCAATGGCACCGCAGCCACGCCCCTCCCACCCACAGTGCGATTGCCCACACCAGAACGTGTGGCAAAACAGAACGTGTGTCTGCAATCCGCTCCAGTGTGATCTGAAAAAGTAGTGTTTGCTAGCTTTTTTGTTAGATCGCACTGGACTAGAACACAGGTATTATTTTGCCATTGACTTCAATGCCCCGCCAGGACCCCTCCCACCCCTGAATGCAGGAAACTATCTGGGTAGCGTTACAGTGTACCTCAGCAGCTAACCGCGCTGGAACGCACTGTGAGCAAGCCTTGAATGCTGCCAAAGAAATGTCTGCTCCAAATTGAAAAACATGCTGCGCCATTATCCACACCTCTGCCAACTCCTGTGCCAAATTCAAGCTGTTCTGATTTGCGCCATATTTCATTCTGCCGCTGTGCTTGTGATGTATTCAATAACTAATCTCTGACAGTTCAGTAACAAGAAAAGTGATGTGAAGCAAGACCAAGTACTTTTTATTGTAACTAGTCTATCGCTCGTTCATATTGTATGTGACACATACCTCAGGTGCCACATTCCTTGAGGAGAAATCTGATGACCAATGAAATTTGTCTCAGACACATATGTGACAATTTTGACACAGATGAGACCCATGTATGCATTATAGTCTTCATCCAACTAAAATCTGTCTCAGACACATATGTGACACATTGGATAGAGATGGGACACATCTATGGAATTTATCAGTGTGTATATCTCGTCCCAAAGTTGGTCTCGCACGCAAGCACCAGTTTTATAGGTTTGCGCAAAATTAATGAATTCTTTGTAGCCTTGTACATGAATTTTCCGCAAATAAGGACACCGTTTCTGTAACCCTGAGACACTTTTCTTATGTATGTCACCAACACTCTGAAATAAGGTTGAGAGATGCTGTTCTAAGGGAGCAGCCATGGTTTCCACCCAGCCTGGATTCCAAAAACATAGCTGCCTTTGTTAATCCCCATTACATGCAGAATGGGTAGATTAGTGGAGGATAAGATTTTTTTATGCTTCAAGTTCAACTTACAGCAAGTGATAAGGACACGGAAGTCTGGCAAGATTTACAGGTATTTTCTGTACTTGCTGAAAAGGTTCTTAGCCTGAAAAGGGAAACAATTGCAGCCACCACATCTAGGCACTGGTACTCTGCAATATATTCATTTTTTTGTTCTTGGGTTTAGTTATCCTTTAATTCTCATTTAGGAAACTGTGGGTAGAAATGTTTTAACACTTCCCATAGCAGGACTTTTAAAGAACTTCATGACATTAATACTAAAGCCTGAATTGCCATCTGGTGGCTGAAAAGGAGAATGCAAATTATTAATTCGCATTATGTCATACTAACATTTCTAAAAATATTTTAGATATAAAAATGTCATTTTTTTTAGTCCAGTTTATAATAAATACAGAACATATATGCAGAACCAGGATAAACTGCATCATGTTCCAGTCAAAATACTAGTTTGCTTTTTGTTTACATTTAAAGTATAAGTTAAGGCATGCAAAAAAAAAAACCCGCTGATCGGCAGGCTTTATATGACAGAAGAGACTGTGTAAGTCTCTTTTGTCATAAAGGTTTTTTGCTACCATTTTTTTTTCTGTACACGGTATGTTGAGATTAAGCACGTGCACATGCACAGAAGTTACATCATTGGGGCCCGGCTAATCAAGCGACTGAAGGCTCAAAACCTGGTAGAAGACTGTGAGAGAGATAAAAGCACTGGTGAGCGAGGAGCACATTGGTGGAGCGGGTTGGTTCCTCAGGTAAGTCTGCCATATTATGCTCTGCATACTCGCACATTATGGCTAAAAGTTCCTGAGCCCCTTTTTATTAATTTTTTTAGTTAACACTTTACTTCCATTTTACCAGAAGTTCAATGTATTTGTTTTCCTTCTTCTCTTATCAGCAGAGGGATTAAAGAATTTTACATCTTTAAAAGTGCTGAATCTGGACCGGCACATCATTTTTGGAGCAGATATTTCTGAACACTTTGGTACAGTATATATTATTTCCTTTTTATTTTTTATTGTATGCAGCTGATAATACTCCTGTGTACTGCACATAATGTACTGCACATAAACTTTGGGGTCTATTCACGAAGCTGCCGAGGGCAGCCGAGTGAATGACCGATCTGAAGTGAAGTGAGCCGAACACTGTTTGGCTATTCACTTCAGGCTGGTACGGCTAATTTCAGCCGTATATCGGCTGAAATCAGCCGTACATCGGCTTGCTTCGTGTGGCTTCGGGTCGGCCAAACATGCTCAGCATGTTCGGCCGACCCGAAGTGCAGAAGGAGTTCGACTCAGCCGATCCAACATCTGGATCGGCTGAGCCGAACCTCCGGCAGGCTACTCACTGCTGTTCAGCCTATTCTTAAAGATCCCGAACAGCAGTGAGTGAATAGCCGAATGCCGCCGAGCAGAACAGAAAAACAGTGAAAAAAGTTAAAAAAGTAAATAGCAAACGATTGTGCCGAGCTAGCAGTGACAGCTAGCTCCGCCCAATAGTTTCCTATTGTCTGGCGGCTCTGCTACTGTAAAAAAAAAAAAACAAGAATAAAAAACCTCTCCCGGGCGCTCTGGGAGCCTCCCGCTCCCGGCCGCCAAGGAGAGAAGCACTGATGTGTCTTTTTTTCTTTATTCTGACACGATCGATGTCAGAATAGAAAAAAAAA
>NW_017306595.1:1320370-1329271 GCF_000935625.1 Nanorana parkeri | reverse complement strand
GCCGGCCAATGGCCGGCCGCTCAGCCAGCTTCGGCTTTCAGCACAGCTCAGCCGAGCCGATGCATATGCGTTCGGCTCGGCTGAGCCGCTCGGCCATGATCGGGAGCTGTACGGGCTATTGTGAATAAGCTACGGCCAGATCCTTCGGCAGCTTCGTGAATAGACCCCTTTGTGTTTCTTACTGGACTACATCAACCACTTAACCAGGGTGTTAAACCACCTTCCTCTCCAGGTCATTTTTCAGTACTCAGTGCTGAGGTGTTTTGACTGTAATTTTTTAATTTTTACTATATAAAAAAAAGAAGAAAATTAAATTTAAAAAAACCTGTTTATCCTAGTGTTATAAAACATTTATTTTTACACAATTTTTTGGTAAAATATAAAAGATGGGGTCATGGCAGCTAAATAATACCAAAAAAGTCAAGCCTTAAATTGTGTGCGCCCATGTAATCGCAGGGCCACAATAGATACCTTATGAGTCTACATAAAAGGCAAAATAATAAAGATAACAGTTCATAATTTAATAGTTATCTATTTCACAATTCTGTGTTAGGTGTGTGGAATAGGTGGTCTTGAAACGTAAAACAAAATATGTATTTCCTCACAGCCATTGCTCTGGGCTCTCTCATTCACCTGGAGAAGCTGTGGTTACCAGTGGGACGTGGAATGGCTCATGCTGCTAAACTAATCATTGAACAATTCCAGAAGCTTCCTAACCTAAAGTTCCTTGTCATGAAGGAGATTCTAGATGATGACAGCATTGCACTCTTAGGTGAGTTCCTGTTTTGGGTATACAGTATATGTGTACCTGAAATAGGATGCACAGCCATGTTTAGTGGGTTTTTAAAGGTGCTTAAAAGTATGATAGCAGCTTATGGTCACATGATGCTCTCCAGTAGTGATGGGCTCGGGCGTGTTCGCAGCTCCACGTGCCGAGCCTGCCAGGAAGCTGACAGCGCCGCAGCGCCAATCACAGGCACTGAGACATTTCCCGATCTCTGCAGCTGCCGACCGGGATAATGTCTCAGTAACTGTGATTGGCGCTGCGGCGCTGTCAGCTTTCTGGCGGGCTCAGCACGTGGAGCTGCGAACACGCCCGAGCCCATCACTACTCTCCAGTGCTACCTCCCTTTCTGGGCAACACTAAAATCCTGAGGACAGCTAAGCTCTATATTTTCACTATCCAGTATTTTTTTTACTTTTGATGGGTCACTACCGTGTTTCCCCGAAAATAAGACCTACCCCGAAAGTAAGACCTAGCACTATTTTTCAAGATTCCTGTAATATAAGACCTACCCCGAAAAAGACCTAGTTTGGTGGTAGCATGTGAGAGGGTAACTTTAAGAGCAGGCGAGATGGTATCAGCCTGCAGGGATATACTGTATTAAGGGGATGACAGGGGACTCCCTCCAGCCAGCGCAGTAACAGGGAGCTCTCCAGTACCATACTTCCCCAACTGCTGTCCCCCCGCTGTACAAAGTAAGGCTGCGGCGGCAGAGGGCTATACTTCCTCTATAGCGCTGGTTACTGTGACAGGCGGAGTGATTCCAGATAACTTTGGATTGTTGTACATTTTGTTGCACATAAAAAAAAAAGATAATATAAGATAAATAAGACATCCCCTGAAGATAAGACCTAGTGTGTTTTTTGGGGGGCAAAACAAATATAAGACAGTGTCTTATTTTCAGTGAAACACAGTAGCTAATGCTGAATGCCCTGTATCGCTGATGCCCAGCATCTAAGCATTGCTGGATGAAGGAATTAGGATTGCCAAAGTGATATAATTCATGCATGAAGTTTTTGTCAAGTAACTTTGAGCTCCCCAAGACTCCTCTGATGCAGTGAACAGGCTCCCAATTCCCAGAAAAGGAATGTTGCAGGCATCAAATATGGTTTTGTGTAGAGACACTCATTTCTGATTCATTGTAGCTAATGGCAGATCATGGAACACTTCTAAAAGACACACAAGTGATTCTATCCAGCAGTCTAGGAACGCCCTGAAATTCCCCAAAGCAAACATTTGCAGTGCCCTGCTAGGCTCAAAGAGAGTGATAACATTTCATGTAATACATTTGCCAATTTAACCTTATGCCTAATTTAACATTTTCACTTTTACAGGAACTGTAGCAAAGAAAGGCTGCTTGAGAAAGCTCTGCCATCTTGCGCTTCATTCCAGTTACAATGTGTCGGAATCTGGATGGAGAACATTTTTTGAAACAGCCGGAGACATGCCAGAATTAAGCCTCCTGAACGCGGCTAGAATAAACATGACTATGAAGTGTCATGCTACCACTGTCACTACCTTTGTACGCTTTGTGTCTAGACTACCTAGCCTGATGACCATATGGATGTTGGGGTGGCTTCTGGATAAAGACGATCTCAACATGTTTAACAGCATGAAAGAGAAGCACCCTCAGTCCAAGAGTTTAGAGGTTATTTGGCAGATGCCCTTTCCGTTTGCTCCAAACATTCAAGATTAGAAATGTGATATGAAAAAGAATTCAAGCAGAAATCCAGGCTACACTTTGTCTTAATACACATACCAGTGTATTCTCGATTAAAAAGTTTCTAAACCCTCCCGGTTTTTTGCCTATATCTACTGCTATCAAACAGTTTAAAAAAACAAAAACCGCTAAAACAGCGGTTTAAACTTAATTATTTTTCTGTGCGTGAGCCCGCGCCGAGAATCAGGAACTGCTCGTATGGCCGCAAAGGATCTTGGGGCGGGCGCATGCGCAGTTCCGATTCTCAGCCGGGAGACGAGCAGAGACGCAAGGTAAGTCTATGGACGCGTGCACCTGCATGCAGACACCGCTGGATCGGAAGTGCCAGCAAGCAGAGAAGTGTCAGCGCGGGATCGGAGAGCCGCCGCACCGCTGGAGGGACAGATGAAAACATCAGGAAGGAAGAAGAAGATCGGAATAAAAGACATCATTTAAGGTAAGTGCTGACATTAACATGGGGGGGGAGGGGAAAAAAAACTTGACTTTAAATCTTGGTGTCCTTTGCGTACATCTTCTGCAAAAGTGCTGTAATCCAGCATGCAACAACTCCTGCCCTTAGCCTATGCATAAGGAGTTTCCTGTAATATAGAGCAGTCATTGACATCTCTTTTTTGTATACCGTGACTGGTCTTGTATCCGCTGTATTTTTGACAGTCAGTGTGTAGTGGGTGGACCTGCTGGGTCCCACCCTTACTGTAGCTGTGCTTTCTGCACAGCCTATAGGCAGTACAGTGACATCACCACTACCTTTACAAGGTAATATCTGGGTTGTGGCTATTAAGGAATATAGTTAAATGAATGTTTTTATGTCCGGAGTTCAGCTTTAACATAAGTAAGCAAAGGTACACAATTCCTTTCCAGATGACTTTTTCTGTATTTATATTTTGGCCCTACAGCTGACGGTTACCGAATCTTGTATTTGCTGCCTGTCTGAAGGTAGTAGTGCAGTTGTTATAGGCAACAATATAGCTGTATGTAGATCTGTCCATTATACATCCATCCATCATTCTCAGTGTCAGTATGAATGTACCCGCAGGTACAGAAAAATCTCCCAAAAGACCAGAGAATAACAGATCTGAAGAACACATCCACTTTCCTGAGAACACTGGAAAATTACTGAGGCATTTTGGTGGTGGGCAGGGTATTTCTGTGCTAGCACACAGCTTTTTCGCTGGCAGTGTTCATTTCTCCTGTAGGTGGCAGTATAACCCAACAGTATAAGAGTTCTAACATTCCCCGTGTCCCTCAGTGTACGAGAAGGAAACATATACTGTATAATTGTTTTAAAGCGCGTCATAGCAGAAGGGGACTGTGTTTGGCAGGATGCAGTCTTAGTCTGAGAGTGGAATGAGGCAATTTTTATTTTGATTTACATCATTATTTTAATTTTGGTTATGTTCCTGTTTTTGATTTTGCGTTATATGTATACTAAATTTGAAGTATACAGTTTATTACCGTTTTATGGTTACTTTTTGCCTTGCACTTTCTGGTTGTACACTTTATTCATGGAAGAGCGAGTCAGTGTAAGCCACGAGAAGTTTATTCCGGAAAATATATAGAACTTTATGCTTCTTAACCACTGTTTTGCATCATAGGTCTCATTGTATGCAGGTTGTGGTGCTTGTTCATGACTACAATTGTGTGCGATCGTTCAGATAACTATATAATTTCGAATCAATTATTATTAATACTGCATTGTTCTGATACCAATACTCTGTAATATTGTATTACGTGGATAACAAACAAAATAAAAAAATGGTTATGCCAAAAAAAAAAGCATCATAGCAGATTAGATTTTCTCCATGTGAAGATTATCAAGATAATCAATAAACAGCATTTTCAAATATGTCAGAAATCTATAAATGTAAAAATACACCTGCTGGTGATTACAAGGTTCTGGTGCCACAAGGCTACATTAGCATTTTTGCAAGAAAATCCCCTCATTTCTTTCTGAGCACTCCTTGCTGCTCAGATAGGTCTCCAGGTTTCTGGGCCTGGGCCTATACCATTTCTCTCCTCATGTACTATCCATCAGTAGGATTGATAAGTTGCCCATTATCATGAGTTGTCTTTATACAGGTAGGGAGTGTCTTGAAAATCTGGTAATATACACTGAGTGGCCAGATTATTATGACCACCCCATCAGTACTTCGTTGGGCCGCCTCGTGACTCCACGAGATGTTGAAAGGTTATTCGAGGAATCTGACACTGCACTGTTGCCCTTCTGTTGTCTTATACCAGTCTTGCCACTCTCCGTTCTGCCCTAACATTGACAAGTCGCTGACGGCCACAATTCGCACGTTCAGACAGAGATTTTCGGCTGACAGTCTAGTCTTTAAACACTTTACAATGAGCCCCTCTTGAACTTTTAACAAATTCTGCTGTTTTGCTGATACTGGCTCTGAGCGCCAACAATCATCTCACGTTCAAAGGCTGTTAAATCGCGTTGTTTACCCATATCTTCAGAAAAAAATCACTTCTACTGTCGTGGTAACCTGCTTCCCTATTTATAATGGTCTGGCCCTCTAGCAACTTCAGCACACAATTATAGCCAATTATAGTTAATTTACCTACAAACGTCAGGTGGTCATAATAATCTGGCCACTCAGTGTATATTTCTTTTGTGGATGAGCTTTTCTTATGGATTTATTTTTATGATACTATTGGTATTTTAGAGATTTGTGTGCTATGTGACAATATTTCTACATACACACATTTTTGTTTAAAATTGATAACATTACTGGCATTTTAGTGCTCATGATCTGGATGGTATTAGACCAGGGTTCTAAATCAAAGCCTTTGCTGGTCATTTTTTGTATTCAAGGTTATTGTCCTATTTGGATACAAGGTCCTTTTTGGTTTTAAATGTTTATTTGGGGGTGTGGATTTTTTTTTTTTTTTATTGTAGTGGGAGATGTGAAAAATGTTAAAGTGACATTAAAAGTAAAAAATGTTTTCCCTCCCCCCAATGTTAATGTTAGCACTTACCTTAGATGAGTTCTCTTAATCCGATCTTCTTTCCTGATGTTTACATCTGTCTCTCCAGCGCTGCGGCGGGTGTCCGATCCAGCGCTGACTCCTCTGTCCTCGCTGGCACTTCCTGCCCCACGGAGTCTGCATGCGAGTGCACGCGTCCACAGACTTACCTTGCGTCCCTCGTCTCCCGGCCGAAAATCCGAACTGCGCATGCGCCAGCCCCAAGATGCTTTGCGTCCGCCCGAGCAGTTAGGACGGGAGCGTGCGGCGAAGACAGTAGCAAGTTTAAACCGTGTTTTTGTTGTTGTTGCATAGATCTACTGCCAGAAGGGTTTCTTTGGAGTGGTGTATTCATTTCACTTGCTTGCACACTCAGCAGCATTGCTCTTGATGTGATGCAAGGCTACATCGCCGACCACCTAGCAATTATGTACATTAATCTGGCTATCATATTCCCATGGCCAACAGGTGAGACAGCACAGACACAAAAAGCATACCACCCCTCCTATTACACTCCTGTGCTAGGCTTGGTATCACATTATCAATCTCATAGCAGCACCAGGAATGTTGGAATAATAATGAGCAATACATTCTACACATATACAGTACAGTACAAAAATATTCTCCCTTATTTCAGTGGCACCTTCTCAAGTTTGCATTATATATATATATATATATTTAAAAAAAAGAAGAACAAAGCGCAGAAACAAACAGAGAATTGACAAAATGAAAGTTTTATTATTTCATTACAAAACTTATTACTTATCAAAAACAATTTTCAACAAACCGAGAAGTCACAATAAACAGAGCTTTGGAGAATAACAAAATCATGAAGGCTTTCATGTAGAACAGAGCTGTTTGGCTATAAAATCAAGGTAATATTTCTAAACCAACCAGGAGAAAAAAAAACAATCAAACATGAGGCTTAAATGATTTGTCCATTTTGTAACCACTTTCCCATCTTCCTCCTCTACAACCTGCTTCTGCATCACCTTGTCATGATGTTCTGGCTTACTGAATCGGCTGCTACGCTAGGGTATTAGAGATGATTGAAAGGAACACAAAATGCCATGATTAACAAATGCATTGTAATAAATTTTATTTGCAGCATTTTAAAACAAGTGTCTTTTTTTATTAAACAGACTGAAATAAACTCAAATACACAGACTAAATACAAGTTACGTAAAACATATTGCTATATGGCGACAGTTGTATGCATCAAATGACAGCAACAGTTCAGAAAGATGTCTTCATGTCTCCGTTGCCCAGAAGCAGGTCCTCTCCCTAGGAGAGATGTTGCCTGTGATCAGGTAGAACAAATAAAAAGATTATAACATTATTAAAAGAAGTTATTCAAAATATATGGAGTACGTCTAAAAGGACTACACTAGATGTTACTTATGTGCCAAGGTTCCCTTCTGCTGAGGTTTGCTCTCCAAAGTTGAGAAATACTTAACGGCTTGTAGGGTTTAATGGACAGTATGGGGAGAATACAAATATACTCTGGTGTATGGAGTTAGTGCCAAACATACGGCAATAAGATGTGGCACTATTGTGCCATGTTGCACTGCAAATGATTCCAAGTGCTGGTGTAAACAATCCGGGGTTTCCAAAGGTTCAAACTACAGCTCAATTATGTTCAACCTGCGTTGAGCTAAATGGACTGAAAACATGAACACTGAAATAATGATATCTCTGCAACCTATATTTGTTCATTCACCAAAGGTGTGTACTGTAATACTAATACAGACATACATTTTGATAAGAAAAGTCAGTCTCCACACAGTTATGTTCTATAAAATTGGTTTATAGCGAGCACAATAAACACCCTACACATGATACACTTTCAGGAAGCCAGGTTGTGAGTCATTAGACACCACCTGGCTTCCTTAAATGGGACTTCCAGTACCGGCAAGTAAGGGAAAAAAAATATCAGTACTCTATACAGAAAAAACGGTATCGGTGCATCCCTAATTTTAAACTGAGGCTAATTGTAAACTCACTCACATGCTGATGAATTTATATTTTCTATTTGGGTTGTGGATATTTTCCATATGAAGCTTCCATCCGACTTTGCTTTAAACCCTGAAAAACAAGGACACTTCATATACAAGCAAGAAAAGTAAAAAGGAAACAAAAAACACATAGCTCTGTGCACTGTCTCTCTTGCTAAAACCCCAATGAAAGCAGCCAAATACCAGCTTTGTATACCACAGGATGATAAAATAGATAGAGCTAGATGAAAGGGAAAGATGCCCTGTATGTCATATACTGCACAGACCAGCTAGACTGAAATGGGCCCTTAAAGTGATACTGGTAACTAAGGCTACATTGATAACTCATTGTATGGACAATGTATGTTTGGACATTTGCACGTTTTACATGCATTTTGATTGATACCTATGGAAGGTGCGTTTTGGGGCAAACACCACCAAGCAGGATTTAATGCCCTGAACCGAATCGTTGAAGTGTGAATGCAAACCAAGCTTATCTTGAAATAATTGGAGTCAATTAGTAATATTAATTCCTAACATGCTAATTATGCATGCGCTCTGTATCTGTCTCTCACTGTAAATAAAGTTTCAGAATTAAATGAATGCCAATTGTGTGGAGTAATTATTTCAGGGCTGCAACGAATGATTATTTTCATAATCGATTAGTCGGCCCTTTATTTTTTCAATAAATCAGATTTAAAAAAATAAATGCCATCCTTAATTTCAAATAAAATACACAAATGCAGTGTTGCAAACAAAGTTTACTCCAGAATAAAACCGCATGCACATCTTTTTTTCCAATCACACTGCAACGGAACGATCAGCATTGCAGTACCGTGCGTTCCAGTGCGGGCGATCACACGGGAACTGTTAGTGGGAGGTGTGTTTGAGGTGCCATTGAAATTAATGGAACTGCAACACACCTCCCGCAGCAGAATTTGTCAGGCTGAAGCTATTCAAGCACATGGCGCTTGAATAGCTTCAGCTGAGGAATGACAGCTGCCAGTGGCAAGATTCCACAGACAGCAGCGGATTGTAAATACAGCAAGCAGTGGTCGGGTGCAATAGCCAGCCTGCTATTGGCCATTTCAGATGCAATAGCCAATAGCAGGCTGGCTATTGCACCCGCCCACTGCTTGCTGTGCCCTCTTCCCAGTGTGGAGGAAAGAGATAGGGGATCCAACCAACTAATCGATAATGAGAATAGTTGACAACTATTCTCATTATCGATTATTTGGTTGCAGCCTTAAATTCTTTAGATCAGGGGCCTCAAACCTCCGGCCCTCCAGCTGTGGTGGAACTACAAATCCCATGAGGCATTGCAAGATTCTCACAGCCACAGGCATGACTCCCAAAGAGAGATGCATCATGGGATTTGTAGTTTCACCACAGCTGGAGGGCCGGAGGTTTGAGACCCCCGCTTTAGA
>NW_017306595.1:1309165-1320139 GCF_000935625.1 Nanorana parkeri | reverse complement strand
CTCCGGCCCTCCAGCTGTGGTGGAACTACAAATCCCATGAGGCATTGCAAGATTCTCACAGCCACAGGCATGACTCCCAAAGAGAGATGCATCATGGGATTTGTAGTTTCACCACAGCTGGAGGGCCGGAGGTTTGAGACCCCCGCTTTAGATGGAGGAATCTACTAAGCTTAAAATAGACAACACTAAAAAACAAACCTGCAGGTATAAAGCGTAGGCACACCCAGGGGTGTCCCCATGAGACATCTCATCTGGGGGGGCGGGCAGCAGCATGGGCGACTATAAGTACAACCCACCTGCCGCCCAGCCCCCTTTTTCTGGCTGCCTCAGGCGGCAAAGAAATTAGGGACAGCTCTGGGCACACAGATGTGTGTACACATACCTACAACAGCCTTCCAACATTTTCTGACACAGCTGAATTCTGTGTTGTTCTGAGAGGCAAGCTCTAACACCTCTGGACTGCCCCACTGGCCAATAGGAATGTGCAGGAGGCAGGAAGGGGCAGGCAAGCTTTGTTACACTGAGAAAGTGCTGACGTTTTGCATTTCAGACCAGCAGCATTTCGTTTGATGGTTTTAATAATTTCCTTATGGGTCATATCCAATTTATTTGGTAATATATGTATCTGGGCATATAATGTAATTCACTACCTCACAGCAGAGTTTTATCTTTGAATCTACTAAAGCTCCCTTTTAAAAAGGGTATTAGAAGTGAGGTTGGGTAACATATTTAATTTGTTTTTATATTTAAATATTATTGAGCAAAATAAAAATTGTCTGGTGATCTTACAAGGTAAAGCAATATTATTTCACAAATATGAATCATAAGATACACACTCACCAGATAATAACCAGTATGGTAGCCACTCATATACCAGGCAATTAGCATGCTTCCCAGGGCTTCATCATCCTCTGCGATATCAGGACCCATTGGAGGAGGAGGGGGGATCAACTAAACATCAAAAAACACAAGGGATACTTTATAAAACAACAGATTATAGTTTTACCTGCAAATACTCCAGGTAGTAAACACATGGCCTGAAAGCCATTGATAGGCATTAAATAAGCATTTGGGAGGCATTTAAAGACCCTTTAGAAATGCTTTGCTTGATCATGCAAATTAGGTGAATCTGTTAATCCAAAATACACATTTGAGATAAGCATTTGCAATGCTATGCTAACATTTTAACATGGACCATGCCAGGTGTTGATACCCAAGGACACTTCCTCATGCCTGCAATAACAGCACCAACGCTTCTCATTGCCTGTATAGAGTTGGGAAAGTTTCTTATGTTTTCTAGGATTCAGGAGGAAATGGTTAACATTTTAGGATTAACTGAAAGCCTTGCAATGTTCAACAAGGGATAATATAGAATTGCTGAAATGGGTAGCTGGTGACACATGACTCACGCACAAAGTCCCAGCCCTTCCACAGTCTTGGTGATGGTGGGAAAAAAACCAACAAACAACTAACCATCATGCGTGTCTTGAAACCAATGAAGATACAAAATAATAAACATAAAATATAAAACTAGAGATAAATGTATAAAGAGGAGCAGAGGCATGCCAAGTGTCATGTTTAGCAAGAATGTATTTTATGTGGGATTACTTTTTTTGTTTAAAGTAACTATAAACTAAAAAAGCATAAGAGAAAAAAAAAAAAAAATGATGTGATTTTTGTACTTATCGTAAAATGCGTTTCTCCATTTTCACTAAGGGACAGGATTCAAATACTATTGAGTTCTACTGCTGCCTACCCGATGATTTGGACACAAATAAATAAAACAGTGAACAGTCTGGTATAACCCCTCCCACTCCCAGCATACCTCAGTTTTCTAGAGAAGCATTAAGAGGAGTAAGATCACTAAAGAAAGAGGGGTGGCACCTGTGTCCCTTAACCACCTGCTGACCGGCCAATGTAGATAATCGGCCGGTCCCCAGTCCCATTGTTCTGGCAAGACCTACCTGGACATACAAGCAAGTATGCAGCCTTGATGTCCGAAAAAGCTAGAAAACCTCACTGATAAAGGCAGGTTATTAGCAACCTTGTGGTTTTAGGTTTGGGAACTGTAAAAAGGTTGGAGTAAAACCCCCTCAAACCTTGTCACTGTTGAAACAGAACTAATGGCATTAACACCTTAATTCAAAAGATCTGCAAGAGCAGCATGGAGGTCTGCAAGTCTGTGCAGACACAAGTAGGATGGGTATCATGAAGCGCGGAAGGGGCAGAGAATGTAAATCTTAACTTGTGGCCCCTGGAAACCATGAAACCAAGACGCTTTCTGACCAAGACCAAATGTCTCTCCCCCTTTTGGAGTAATAAAAGCAACTCTTTTTGCTCTCAGACAAGGAAGTCTTCCCAATTTGAGGCTTATGCGTCTTCAACTGGGGCACACTAGTACTTTTATTCTCAGGTGACATCTTCTAGAAGTGTGTCCCAGACCACTTCAAAGAGACAATCACCCTAAAAATTCATGCACAGCAAATGCTTTCTACATTGCTGTTCCATAGACCAGAGGGCTCTGGATCTGACCTCCAGAGCTATTGCTCAGGATATGCCCATCTGGATAGGAGCATAATCTTGAAGAAAAAAAAATGAAATGGCAAGTAAAACACGAGCTCTTCTAATGCACTAGGAAAAAAACTGAAGCATCTTGGGAGTATAAGGGGCTATTTTGTTGCTAGTTTACAAAGTTCCTGTAGACAGCAGTATAGCCCAATTGCTTTTAAATCCTGTGTGAAAGATATTCTATTTTTTTTTTACCTAAACTAGACACTCAAACCTGAATGAGCAATTTGATTTTAACTATTAGTGCCAATAATATTATTTGAAGGTATGACACTTCCATGATATAAATTACTACTAAGCCCCATTGGAGAGGGATGTCAGGTTGTAAGACGATGCTAAATATACTGACACTGAAAAATAATACAAGCTGACAAGCTGCAGCTGTCATGCAGACACGCTAAAGTACTATGCCTTTTGTCACCTCTTCATACATGATCCCTATATTGCGACAAGACAATGACTTACAGGTGGGCCTTGAGGAAATGATGGAGGCCAGCCAGCAAAGAATGGAGGCGCTTGACTAGATTTCTCACCAGGCTGTAAATACATAAATGATTATCACTGCTACTGTACAAGTACAAATTAAGCAACCATTCATTGCTGTACATTACATAGCCTAGTGAGCCCCAATGTGATGGCTGATAAAACTGGGTGGTTCAGTGGACTAATCAATGTGAATGGAATACTACACAAGCAAAATTAAACGAAGCCATTCTTTCGTATATCTGCAATTATATTCACATTTTGTCTGTTTAGCTTTGGCTTATGGCTCAGACAAGCATTACGTTGCTCTCAGGCGACAATGCACTACTCTACCTTTCCTGAGACGTTAGACTCGCATACTACATTCACCTCTACAGAGTGCGAAGCAATGACATGGAAACTATAAACAAATAGACTGAAGTCTGTGCATGTCAAATTTCCGGTGCACACAAGACGCTGTGTCTGAATCACAGCTCATGCCCTCCATACAAATGAACCTTCCCATTCAGGTAACAGAGCCCACCTAGATGTCCAGAAATTGCATAGCAGTGTTCAGAGTCTGAAAGTTAAAGCTTGTCACATAATGCAACCTGCACTCTTACCCGTCCAAACCCTGGCATAAAGGGAGGTGGAGCTGGGGGGAAATGGGTATTCCAAGGAGCATTCTTTGCTGTAGCCGCACTGCGCTGATCTCTGCTTTCGGAGTCCGCAGATGACCTGTCACTTTCATCTGTTGAATGCTTCTCCCCATTAACATCCTGAAAATAAGGAGCATTAGCAAAGTATTATATACGTTTAAAAAAAAAAAATGAAATCAAAAACTGCAATTCGATATTGCTGTTTAACCAACAGCTTTGGATGACGTGAAATTGGTTGCTAAACATGTACATATGGGTTCTATTTAGATTTTTCAGGGGAGCATAAAATTGCTGTCAACTGCAGAAAGTGATAGCAGACAATGTAGATACACGAATGTTTAAGAACTACTTCATACACAATAATTATTTCACAAGTCACAAAATTGCTTTTAACCCCTTTTAACCAAAATTGCTTTTAATATCGGGGTGTTAAACCCCCCTTCCTGTCCAGACCATTCTTCAGTATTCAGCGCTGCCGTACTTTGACTGACATTTATTCAATCATGCAAAGCCTAAGTCGATTACAATCGATGATTGAAATTGCTGACAACGTTTTCTATCAACGATTAATCGGCTTTCGATTAGTTGCCCCTGTTCGCGGCTCCACACACGCCGCACCTCCTCCCCATGTGAGGAGCGTGAGGCTCAACAAAAGATCAAAAACATCACACTACTGAATGAGCTTGGTCAGATAATTAAATGATCTTGTAGAAAATTTTAGCATCATATGTTAGAAGACCTAACCTCTCAGATTTGTCATGTGGAATTTGCTAACCCAGAAGAGAGCGTTAGACAGTGCTGACACCACTTTGCAGTCACCCCGTGTATAGTGTACAAGCCTGGGCCACAAATGCATGTATTATGCTTCAATCTTGCCTCATTTATGGCCACTTTGAGGAGAGAAAGACAACAGTAAAAAAATATATATAACAGAACTCTTACCTGTACTGGATCTTTGTGATCACTATCTACTTCTGAACTGTCAGGGAAGCGCAAGTCTGTTAGATTTTGCTCCTCGCTGTTGCCATAGCCAGTATACACAACAATACATGTCCCGTGTTTTGGATCAATAGAAGAGATAGTGGCTGGGTAAAGATTGCAATCTTCTGACCAAACAGCATTGCATGGGTCTCCAACTCTCCACTTTAAAAGTAAGAATATACAAGAATTTAGCCTATAGAGAACCATTATACATGTGCAACAGAAAACAATTTGGTCAGTACAAAAAAACCCCCACAAAAGATATTTAAAAAAAAAAAAAAAGTTACAAGATCTGAACCAATACTAAAGATTAGGGATGCACCGATATACCGGCCGCGAAATATATCGGTCGAAAATGGCACTTTTGCCTAGAGGCCGAAAGTGCCATTTTCCTGCCGATACATCGGCGCATCCGGGATTTCTTTCCTCTCCGCTGGGCGCTGCTCTGTGTCCCAGCGGGGAGGAGAGAAAGTGACAGCCTGCCGAGCGCTGCGGGACAAGAGCGCTGTGAGCGGCCGGTGTCTCTCCTCCCACAGCGCTGTCACAGGAGGCTGAGCTCTCCTCACTGCACCGCACGTTCAGCCTCCTGTGACAGCGTGTCAGAGAGGAGAGCAGGCTACATACACTCAGCTATCCCTACAAGCCGCACTGTGTGCTCCGGCCGATGCCGGCATCTGTCTTCCGGGTTCCGTCCCTTGCGAGCGGCCGCGTCGCAGGGGGGCGGGAACCGGCGGGAAATAAAATAAATACAAAATAGACAAAAAAAAAAAAAAGCAAAAAATATTGGGATAATCAGACTGCCAGGGAGGTTGAGATCAAACAAGAGAATAAACTAGATCAGTGAAGTACCTTTTTCAGGGGAAGTGCATTGTTCTTCTTCCTGCCCTTGTTCTTTTTGTTATTTTTTCTTTTCGGATTGGTACTCTTCTCTGGTGACGGAGGTCCAATGTTACAGTCTCCATTCTTCAGAGCTTTCTAAAAGAAGAATGTGTTCAGATCCTTTTCTCAGGTCACACTTGGACAAAATAATCTGCATTGTAAGTGATTTACAATGCAGAGGTAGTGGTCTTTAATATTTCCACCCAGACTACTATCATACTAAAACTTTTTTTACATTTGTTTCAGTACTAAAATAATAAATGGAAATATATTTTTTAAAAAGTAAATATTACATTTTACATATGAGAAGCCAACAGATAGACCTCTAATTTTCCCTGTTGATGTATTAAAATGACCATATGCACTACAATCCAATTGTACAATCTCCTTAACAACTTCACGACTGGAGACCTAAACTGTACGTCTCCATCGTGAAGTGCCCAAATGACTGCTCTTGTACACCGTACGTGAGCAGCTATTCGGGAATCAAAAAAGCCGGTAACCGCTGGGAATCAGCAGTTAACGTTCATTAATGGATGCCTCAGTGTTGCCATTAAGTAAAGAATTAAGCTTTTGTAAAGTCCGATATTTGACAGCTAAAATAGCAGAATGGTGTGCACACCGCTCTGCTATTTCAGTTTTGACATATATGTAGAGAATTGGGTCTTCCCAATCTGTAGAGGCTGTTTGTTACATTCTTCAGCACATAAATATGTAACAATATATTTATATGCTAGTTTCAAGGCTTCTGATCATCTGGGAATAATCAGAAGCCTTTAGTGAGATCTGAGCCTGACATGCTGTCAGGATCAGTATCACTAAGGTTATTATTACATAGTTACATGTTATTTGAGGTTGAATAAAGACACAGGTCCATCAAGTTGTGTGTAAGTTTTGGATTCTGCATGTGTACGAGTCCCCGTGTGATCTTATTCTTTAAGGGTACCTGTACCCCTGTATGTTATGGTCTCTGAACAAATTGTCCTGCTCCTACATTTGGAGCAGCCCAATAACCAAAAATGTACAAAATGTATTAAATTATCAAGCTGCTTGATATAATTGACAAAAAAAGTAAAAATTACAATTTTATTTATACTATAATTTTTTATAAAAAATGAACCTGTAACAATGAAAATCTGCAGCTGAGCTGCAGATTTGTTTATCACCCCAAGGGTTTAGTTTTTTTCTTATTTAACCATCTCATGACGGTGTTCATAGTATGTCGCTATACCTAGGTGAAACAGTTAGTGACACTTCATGACAGTGACATCTAATGCCACTAACCTAACTACTATTTGTTTTTAGAGAAAAAAGAAATAAAAATTTTAGGTTTTAGTTTTAGGCCGAGAAGTACAGAAACATTTCGGAAATCCTAGGGATGTGAGGTGTTTCCAAATAAGGGACAAAATCATTTAATGCATTTTTTTTAGCTGTGCTATTTTTCTAAAAAATATTCAAAACTGGGGAAAAAGTTTCCTTTACATTTCTTTCTCTCTCTTTTTTTTAAATGATATATTATTAATACTAAGTGAGGCGTTACGCGCACACATATGTGATATAAATATATAGCCTTATCTGTCCTCTAAAAAACAAAATATAATAGGTGTGGGTGCACTTGGCAAGAAAGTATCACACAGCAAAAATTTAAAAAGTGCATTGGTCATTAACGCACAAAAACTGAAAAAAAGCTCAGGGTCGTGAGGGGGTTAAAGTGGTATTAAACTAAACTTTTTTAAATAATAAATCCAGAGCTAACATATATACATTGCCCAGCAAAAAGCTAAATATTTATTTACATTTCTGCCTAAGCACTTATAGTCATCATGTTTCCAAACCGTTCCAACTCTCTCAGCTCAGCTTCTCTCAACTTCCTGTCCAGTACAATATCACAAGGGACAGTGCAGTCGCCAGCAACTGTCCATCTACTAGCCGGGAGAAAGAAGGAGGGAAGTAGGAGGGGAAGCAGGAAGGAAGAAGTGCCTTGCTGTGTGTTTGTGATAACACACGCAGCTTACTAGCACACACAAGGGTGGCTCCAAAGGACCCTGCAAAGGGAAAGGAGTCACCCTATAACAGGATATCAGGGCCGGGGCTCAGAGGATTCTGCAAGAAGCTAAAACCTTTAAACATCAAGGTGCAGCATCTGTCCATTTATTTCATCAGCAATTAAAATAGCTGAAAAACTTTTTGACTTTAGTATTACTTTAAATCTGCCATCAGGTTTGGAGCATGAGGATCTGCCTGACTGGATACACATTAAATGGTTTGTTCATGTATATCCTTGCATTACTTTTATTACCTCAATAGGAGACTGTGCAGAGGATTAATCAAAGTACCAAGTATATAACCAGCTTCAGTAAGATGTAGGCTGTGCATAAAGAACAACAAATAGTCTGAGAACAGAACAAACCTTAAAAGAAGTCACTGCTTTATCATATGCTTTTATTAAAGCAGTATCATCCCAGATATCAGAATCATCACTCTGAAATAAAGAAAAAACAAACCAATTAGAAAATAAGTACACATATCAGTAGATAATTTTGTTATATAAAGAGTCCAGAAGCATAATAACCGATCATCTTTAAAGGAGAACTATGGGGTAAGTGTTTTTCTGTATAGTTCTAAGGGTCACAGGAGGAAACTAGCATCCTCCCGTGACCCAAAGCTCAGTATACCGTGAGCTACAGCTCGCGGTATACTGAGAACGCCGCAGCCGGGAGGGATCCCGACATTACTGGAGGATCGGAGAAGTGAATCCCTGCAGGGAGCCATGAGTGACAGTCACGGCTCTCTGCAGGGACATGATCGAGAAGTGAGCGAGTGGCAGTATGTGTCGCTCACTTCACGATCTATTGAGCCGACGTGTGACAGTTTCTTTGTCACAGGTCGGCTAGGACTATGAGGATGAGTGAAAATCACTCGCCTCATAATTCTCCTTTAACCCCTTCGTGACTGACAACGTACAGTGTGCGTCGCCAGCATCGGGGAGGCAAAAGCAAAAGCCGCCGGGACCCCGGAAAGCACGGCAGGGGGCGGCCCCTTCTTCGGGCACACTTATGTTGGGTATCCCCGCGCACACTGGAGTAAGAGCAATAATTCTAGGGCCAGTATTTTGCAGTATCTCTAAATTGATGACCTGTGGGGGCTTTTAAAGTGTCTTCTATGGACTTTTTGGGGTACTGCAGTTTTTCGCCGTTTCACGGACGCACGCAATTTGTAAACTGGGTATGTTGGGTATCGTTTTACTCGTTGTAAACTCATCTTTTATATTACATTAAAAAAAATTGGTATTTTGTTGCGTTTTGGGGCATTTAATTGAATTGGTCACTAAATTTTAGGGTTTAATAAGGAGTTGCGCTAATATTGCTCAACATAAAAATTTGCAACTACCACCATTTTATTCTATAGGGTCTTGGCATTCAGAAAATATTGGGGGGTTTTAAGTAATTTTCAGGCCTAAAATGTGGAATATAACATGGGTGCAAAAAAATGAAAGGCCTCAGTCATGAAGGGGTTAACCTGCAATGATATGTAATAACCCTTTAAGTGTTTTTTGTCCTATTTATAAGAGAGGCTTTGTCTGTTTTGTTCACAGCAATTTGTCAATACTCCACCGGAGTATCTGAGGTTTGCCATTTATCTTGAGGCATCTGTAAAGCTGGCCGTACACCTTACAATTATCGTTCTATTTATTTTGTCCCGCCGTTCTATTTCCGCACGACTGCCTCATCATGCACAGGCCAATGTGAATTTTAATTATCGTTTGTTAGCGATACAAACTGACCGAATTAAGTTGATCGACAGAACAGATTTTCGTTTGCACATGTTCAGTGTTGCGATTTTTTTTCATACAAAAATGCCACTAATCCATCGATTTTCGCACAATTCGAAAAAAGTTTTCTAGCCTGCCGGATAGACGAAATTCAGCCAGTTGTAAAGTAATGCTGATCGCTCTTTTCCCATCGACTGGCTGATGATTGTTTGGAAATCGAAAGATAAAATCGCCAGGTGTATGGGCACTTAAAGCTGTAAAATCTGAATTTTACAGAAAAGTGAACAATTCATATTGCACGGTCACAATAACTACTAGGGATGCACCGATATATCGACCACCGAACCGTATCGGCTGGAAATGAAACTTTTGGCATAATGATGAAAGTGCCATTTTCTGGCCGATACAGTGGCACATCCATTCTTTCTCTCCTCCCTGCTGGGCGCTGCTCTGTGTCCCAGCGGGGAGGAGAGAAACTGTCACAGGCGGCCGAGCGCTGCGGGGGGGGAGTGCTGTGAGCGGCCGGCGTCTCTTCTCCCACACCACTCAGCCTCCTGTCACAGATCAGAGGAGAGCGGTGTGGGCGGAGACAGCCAGTGCTGTCACAGGAGGCTGAGCTCTCCTCCCGCTCCACTCGCTCAGCCTCCTGTGACAGCTGTCAGGAAGGAGAGCAGTACAGTCAGTAATCGGTGATCGCTGAGTGTTTGTAGATAATGGAGGACATGGTATATTTATACACTGAGTGGCCAGATTATTATGACCACCTGACGTTTGTAGGCAAATTAGCTATAATCAGGTGCTGAAGTTGCTAGAAGGCCAGACCATTATAAATAGGGAAGCAGGTTGTTTACCACGACAGTAGAAGTGATTTTTTTCTGAAGATATGGGTAAACAACGCGATTTAACAGCCTTTGAACGTGCGATGATTGTTGGCGCGAGCCATGGAGCGAGTATCAGCAAAACAGCAGAATTTGTTAAATGTTCAAGAGGGGCTCATTGTTCAAGCGTTTAAAGACTGGACTGTAAGCCGCATATCTGGGTCTGAACGTGCGAATTGTGGCCGTCAGCGACTAGTCAATGTTAGGGCAGAACGTTGCCGTCCCTTGCGAGCGGCCGCGTCGCAGGGGGGGGGCGGAGCTGGCGGGAAGTTTGAAAGTGAAAAAAAAATAGAGAAAATAAGGAGAGAAAAAAATCATACCGCCAGTGAAACGCGTGTTTCACTGAACGAAAAAAACGAGCAGAAAAAATACGTTCAGGTGTGAACGTGGCCTAAAGGGTGAAGTGTTTGGAGAAAGCAGGAGAAGTGAACAATTTGGAAAAGTTCACCAATTCAGCTTTCCAGTTCAGCTATGTTGTCCTAGATTGCTCACTTCTCCAAATTATTCACCCTTTTGTGAATAGGCCCCTTAGTGAACACATTTCTGTGAATATTCTCATTCATCCAGGTCATTGTATAGCTAAGCGTAGTCACATTTAACTGAACTGGACCTGTAATGTTGAAGACATTTTGCAGCTCATCCAAGCTGCTTCCACAGTTCTAATGAGTGTCAGGAACGTACATTCGCAGACGGACACACACACCCCAAGGAAAGTCAAGGGAGATGTTGATTGTCCAAGAACAAGATGAGAAATGTGAAAGTTTGTGAACCCCCC
>NW_017306595.1:1289679-1309066 GCF_000935625.1 Nanorana parkeri | reverse complement strand
TGACTTGGGTGTATAGTATATAGCATCTCTAGCTGGCTGATTTGTAATCGTTTCCTGAGAGGAGTACATTGATTTTTTTTTTCTGGATTCATATTGATAATGAGACCTGCCAGCACAGTACAGACAGCGTAATTATGATAAACATGGACTCCCTCTCCCAAGAGGGATGTCGGAACAATACAATAAAAAATCATATACCTCTGCAATACATGTACATTCTCTCATGTGTTGTCTCTTTACAAACACTGCAAGTACAAGAGAACACCTGTTGGATCTACCAGAAATCCAGAGAGCTCCTAACTTCCTGGCATCAGTGCCGCTGCTGCACTGTACTGACAAGCAGTGTTGTCAGTCCTGTTCTCACCTTCTTGATTAAAAAAACATCTCTGTTTCCTCTCACCTCCATAACATATAGGAAGGCGTGCTGTAGTCCAGCAGGAGAGAACACAAGCAGACAACACTATTTGGGATTTCAGTGCACCACAGACAGTGCTATCAGCTCACAATAAGAAGTTATGAGCTCACTGGATTTCTGGCAGGTGAAAATGTTCTTCTGTACTTGCAACATTTTTTCAATCACAGAACCCTTTAAAAAGTTGAGGTGCACCGAAATGGAAATTTCAAAACCAAAATAAAAAAAAATTGTCAGGCCGAAACCGAAAATGTTTTTTTATTTGACTTTTTTTCAAATTTTTGAAATATTTTATTTTTATTTAATAAACTTTTTAATTTTTTTATATGTATTTATTAATTCATTTTTTATTATGATATATCGGTGCATCCCTATTTAAAAGCATGCAAAATCTTGAGGCACCCCAGTCTAAAAAGGTGTAGAAAACATAAATGTAAAAGAAAAATTACATGTGGCCCCTCCAAAATTCATACCAGACCCTTATCCAAGATAAGGGTCTGGTATGGATTTTTATAGGAGACACCATTGAAAAACACAAAGAAAATGGGGTTCCCAAAGTCTATCTACGACACTTTAGGGAGTGTATCTACAACACTCCAAGAAGTGTGTTCTGTTAATTGTATATGGGTAATACCTGTAATAATAACAGCCATTTAACCCTTTATTGATATCACATGATTGTATGTATACTCTTCTCCCCATTCTCCTGCAGACTGAGCTGTCCAGTGACAAGGATGGACTATAACCCTGACCCATACCACTGATCAGCTTCCGATCATTTTCATTTACAATGTGAATATAAAAAGGTGCCCAGAGTGACAGGAAGTCCCAACCATTGCCACTTCCTTCTGCTGGAAAGCATGGTCTGCATGTCAAAGTATAAAGGAGCAATGAATAACCCAATCAGCATCATTCATGTATTATTCACATGATCTGAGAACATATTTGTGGCCATTAGTGATGTAGAATCAGACATAGTGGAAGGGAGAGCAAGCAACAACCGAGTCCAGATCCCTTAACTCCAGGACTGTGGATCCAAAACACACACTGGTCAGCTTGGGCAGGGACTGTCATGCTGGGACCTGCAGTTCACCAGCAGCACTGAGGCCCCCGCCGGAGGCCGCAGAGTATTTACATGGAGACAGGGAAACCAAGTAATGACCCCGCAGGGTGACTGGCCTCCACTTGGGGAACTCGGTCACGGCGCTATGACAGCCTATGGAGAATACAGCTCAGCCCTCTACACCGACATTCTTCATAGACCTGTACCTGGCCGCCTCCTCGCCTGAACAGCACGTCGCTGCCTTCCTCCAGACCTGCCATAGGCACGCTGCCCGCACACACTACGTCTTCACTTGGCCCACAGGAGCATCCGTACTACTTCATCACCATAGAGCTGCGGAGGAAGCCAGCAGAGGAGCCTGGGAAATAACAGCGCCCTCTGGAGGATGTGCGATGTTATTTACACCGCTTAAAGGGACAGTACAGAGAGGGGAACTCATCAACTCTGGAGCGGACAGACTCTGGAGCAGTTGCCCATAGCATGTTAGCAGGGATCCCAACCTGAAAAAAGTGATTTCAGGGAGGTGCCCTCCCCCCACCCCCCATCCGCGAGAGGGGGGGAGCACCCCCCTGAAATAATTGCAGATAGTAAATAAGCTATTGCTTCCCTTGCTATCAGCAGGTTTTTTGTTAGTATTCTGACAGCTGCTGCCGTCAGAGTAAAAAGAAAACAAACAGCATAGAAATGCAATCTAACTATTAATTCCTATGCTGTTTTTTGTTTTCTTCTCTGACGGCGGCCGGTGGCCCCGATGTCAGGAAAGAAAAAAAAAAAAAGATAGCAGGGAAAGGTTTACTCTATCAAGTAGAGTAAACCTTTCCGGAAGAAAATGTTTCTCTCCGGGGCGGCCGGGAGCCACTATCTAATAGCGGGAGACTTAGAGAGCGTCCAGGGGGAGTTGGGATGTCTGTGTTAGTGAGGGGTCACTGTAAATACCATGATGAATACCAGTGTCTTAGGCCCCATTCACACTGAGCGACATGAAAATCGCGCGATTTTCCATGTGCGATATTGCGCGAATTGTCGTGCGACTTTTTCCTATTGGGCTGTATGCAATCAGGAGCAAAATAGCTCGAAATCCGCAGAAAAAAGGGTCATGTAGGAGCGACAAGCTACAGCAACGAGCTACAAGCGATATTGAGCGGCGAGATGTGAACAGCTCCATTGAAATGGATTGGAGAAGCTACATGGATCGATATCGCACGGAAATATGAGCGATATCGCTGCAAAAATCGCGCGATAAATCGCTCAGTGTTAATGGGGCCTTAGGCCTCATTCACAGATGCGGCTGAAGGGCAATAAAACATGTAGTTGATCAGCGTTTGGTCAATAGTGATGTGCAGGGGCTTGGGGCAAACCCAGTTCGCTGTAGTTCAGCCAAGCCTGTGCAAATCTGTGGTCATCGTAAAGTTCCCTGTTACATTGGTGGTCAGTGTAGAATCTCCCGTTATATTAATGGGCAGGGTGAGGGTTCCATTACATTGGCGGTCAGTGTGGAATCCCCCCTTACATTGGTAGTCAATGTGGAATCCCTCCTTACATTGGTAGTCAGTGTAGAATCCCCCTTACATTGGTGGTCAGTGCAGAATCTTCCCTTACATTGGTGGTCAGTGTAGGATCCCCCCTCACATTGGTAGTCAGTGTAGAATCCCCCTTACATTGGTAGTCAGTGTAGAATCCCCCTTACATTGGTGGTCAGTGTAGAATCCCCCTTACATTGGTGGTCAGTGTAGAATCCCCCTTACATTGGTGGTCAGTGTAGAATCCTCTTTTACATTGGTGGTCAGGATAGAATTATTTCTTACATTGGTGGTCAGTGTAGAATCTTCCCTTACATTGGTGGTCAGTGTAGAATCCCCCTTACATTGGTGGTCAGTGTAGAATCCCCCTTACATTGGTGGTCAGTGTAGAATCCCCCTTACATTGATGGTCAGTGTAGAATCCCCCTTACATTGGTTGTGTGTGTAGAATCCTCTCTTACATTGGTGGTCAGTGTAGAATCCCCCCTTACATTGATGGGCAGGGTAAGGGTCCCCTTACATTGGTGGTCAGTGTGGAATCCCCATTATATTAATGGGCAGGGTCAGGGTCCCATTTAATTGGTGGTCAGTGTGGAATCTCCCCCTTACATTGGTGGTCAGTGTGGAATCCCCATTATATTGATGGGCAGGGTCAGGGTCCCATTTAATTGGTGGTCAGTGTGGAATCTCCCCCATTATATTGATGGGCAGGGTCAGGGTCCCATTTAATTGGTGGTCAGTGTGGAATCCCCATTATATTGATGGGCAGGGTCAGGGTCCCATTTAATTGGTGGTCAGTGTGGAATCTCCCCCTTACATTGGTGGTCAGTGTGGAATCCCCATTATATTGATGGGCGGGGTCAGGGTCCCATTTAATTGGTGGTCAGTGTGGAATCTCCCCCATTATATTGATGGGCAGGGTCAGGGTCCCATTTAATTGGTGGTCAGTGTGGAATCCCCATTATATTGATGGGCAGAGTCAGGGTCCCATTAAATTGGTGGTCAGTGTGGAATCTCCCCCTTACATTGGTGTTCAATGTGGAATCCTCCCTTACATTGGCGGTTAGTGTGGAATCCTCTCTTACATGGGTGGTCAGTGTCAGTGTAGAATCATTGGCGGTCAGTGTGGAATCCTATCTTACATTGCTGGTCAGTGTGGAATCCCCCCTTACATTGGTGGTCAGTGTGAAATCCCCCCTTACATTGGTGGTCAATGTGGAATCCACCTTTATATTGATGGGCAGGGTCCCCTTATATTGGTGATCAGTGTAGAATCCCACCCTTTAAATTGGTGGTCGATGTGAAATCCCCCCTTACATTGGTGGTCAGTGTAGAATATCCCCTTACATTGGTGGTCAGTGTAGAATCCCCCCCTTACATTGGTGGTCAGTGTGGAATCTCCCCCTTACATTGGTGGTCAATGTGGAATCCTCCCTTACATTGGCGGTTAGTGTGGAATCCTCTCTTACATGGGTGGTCAGTGTGGAATCCCCCTTACATTGGTGGTAAGTGTAGAATCCCCCTTACATGGGTGGTCAGTGTGGAATCCCCCTCTTACATTGGTGGTCTGTGTGGAATCCCCCCTTACATTGGTGGTCAGTGTAATGTGCCCTAACATTGACTGGTCGCTGACGGACACAATTCGCACGTTCAGACCCAGATTTTTGGCTGACAGTCCAGTCTTTAAACACTTTAACAACAGCTGCTCTTGAACATTTAACGAATTCTGCTGTTTTGCTGATACTCGCTCCATGGCTCCGAGCGCCAACAATCATCCCACGTTCAAAGGCTGTTAAATCGCGTTGTTTACCCATATCTTCAGAAAAAAAATCACTTCTACTGTCGTGGTAAACAACCTGCTTCCCTATTTATAATGGTCTGGCCCTCTAGCAACTTCAGCGCAAAATTATAGCTAATTATAGCTAATTTGCCTACAAACGTCAGGTGGTCACAATAATCTGGCCACTCAGTGTAAGGCGACTGGGCGTATAGAACGACCCCCTAATTTTTCAGTTAAAACATTTTAACTATAAAGTATAAGACGAGTATAGCCCAAAATAATGTTTAAATACACCCACTAATCTATGAAACTTGCTCGATGTGCGTTAATACTGTATGTACGGTAGCTTTGGCTACATACAGTATAGCACGCTGAGCCAATCACGGCGAGCGATGTATTCTATTAATGAATACAAAGCCTGCTCAGATTGGCAGAGGTTGTGTACATCGCTCGCCGTGATTGGCTCAGCGTGGTATACTGTATGTAGCCGAAGCTACCGTACATACAGTATTACCGCACATTTAACGGGCTGACAGATTTATACCCGGCGTATAAGACGACCCCCGATTTTCGGGGGATGTTTTTAAGTATAAAAAGTCATCTTATACGCCGGCAAATACGGTACACTGAATAATCACAGCAGATTTCACAGCAGATTTCAAGCACTGCTAATGCAGGATCTTTTGCCAACATCTCATTCTAAGGAAGATGCCCCAAAATCTATGCACCTACTATGTACTGTGTAAAGTCAGCAACCACAGCTCACATATTTCAGGTTCATTTTTAAGTGCTGGAAAGTGCCAAAGACCATCGAGCACATGGTTTTAACTAGGGATGCACATATACTAGTATCGGTGCCAATACCGAATATTTGGGTGAGTACGAGTACTCGCCCCAATGCTCCAATACTGGAACTTCCCTCTGACCAGCAGTGCCAAGGGAGCATGGAGCCGGCTTCCTTTCCAATCAGGAAGCAAGGCGGTGGGCTATGACCCGCCTCCCTGATTGGCTAGGAAGAATTCCAACCCATGGAAGTTCTTACTGGCATCTGGGGTTCTGTCAGGCCTGGTTCACACCTAGGCGTTTTTGAGCTGTAGAAAAAGCCCTTTAAAACGCGCAACACAAGAAATTCCATGATTTTCAATGGCCCCTGTTCACATCTGTGCAGCAAAACGCCAAAGGCAGAAAAAAAAAGTACACCAGTTTTTTTGCCAGTTTACAGCTAATTTTTCCTCCATATACTTCATCAGAAACGCGCGGCAGAAGCATGTTGCACATTTTTGTGTGTTTGTACAAGTGTTCGTCCATTGCCCGCAATGTTTCTTTAGCTGCTAGTCAAAACGTGCATCTTCATGTGCGCACATTCTCATGCAGAACTGTGTGTTTTGGCCCCATTGACTTTAAAGAGATTGAAGTCATTTATCAAGTTTTTTTTTTTTTTTTATTGTATCTCTCATTTAAAAGACTACGGTGCCAAAAAACACACAATTCTGTTCCTGTACAGCAAATTGCACAACATTTTTTCTTTTCCCCCTGAAACGTGCACACAAATGTGCAGAAAGAAAAAAGAATACTCTAACACCTGGCTACGCTCACACTTTGGTGTGAATGGATCATAAGGGCTTGTTCACACCATGCCCATTGAGCTGCAGTATGTGAAAGGTATAAACATGTCCTTGCAGGGGATTTCTTCTTACTTCCTGTTGTGATTCCAGAACAGGAAGTGTAAGAAAATATCCCCAATGGGACTAGTTTGAACCAAAAAAAAAAAACTTTACAAGACTTAACCCCTCTTTATCTAAGGTAAACAAGAAATACATATTTGGCTTTAGATAAAAATAAAATAAAAATAGGTATGTCTTGAAATGTAACGGTTATGAAAGTATGTGTCTGCTTCTGTGTTTATTTGTAACTACTTGGGCGAGTGGGTTGTAAACCATGATAACGTTCCCTTACAGCATTGTTGTCAAACTAAAGTCTATGTGAGAGTTCCTAGGGCGTAATATGACACATAACTCTCAATGGGGGGGGTAAAGGGTAATTGGAACGTGCGCATGACGTCCGTCGACGTCGCGGTACGATTACGTCATTGTGAGACAGCTCTATTCCCGTTCATGTCTTTTCCACTTGTCACGTGAACGGGCTGTCGGCGTGTGCTGAGTTCTGCCTGGCTGTGTGCAGGGGAATGAGGAAGAGGAGAGCAGAGCTGGCCGCACTATGATACGAAGAGCAAGGCTCAGCTTCAAACCCAATGTCAGGCCGAGCGGCCGGACTGTGGGGAGCGGTTCCCGGGATGGATCCTCCGCCTCCCAGCCAGAAGAACCTGTACAGCCCGCGGATATTACGGTGACCGCGGGCCCGGAGGAGAATGACAAGTCCATTGGTGATGGGAGTACGCCTTTTGTGGCCGATTCAGAAGAGCCGCAGAGGGGCCCGGACATGTGAGTGGCAGCTGTCCTCAGAATGGGTGAAGTCCCCTACAGATCACATTACATGTATGGGGCTGCCTACATACTGAGATCCGGCGTGATTCCACTGGCCCTTAGTGTAGAGGTATTGGGAATAGTGACCAGCATGATGGAAGTCCTAAATCTGGGCTCTGGGCACACAAACTTTCATCTAAGTATATTCCTCAGTAGCCACAAAGGAGATAAATCCACTTTATGTGCGCCAAATGATTATGCAAATATTACTTTGTAAAAGTAGCAGTGACATCATCATAGCCGGTGCAGAGAGAAGAGCTATGGGATGGGCTTGCAGATCCCAGTACAGGGAGGGGCGGATACAAGACCAGAGAGAGAGCAGCAGTGACCAGTTTTTTTTTTTTTATTACATCACACCTTCCTATCCTTATAACTGGGATTTGGCCCAGTGAGGGCCCACTCACACCTGTCACTCTGCTAAAATGAAGTGCTAGTGTGTTGTGACAGCTGCCGGATCCGTAAACTGTTTTTATTTTTTTACATTTAGAGTATGCAAACTGTATACTCCATTCATGTCCCTGCACAGCAGCATGGTGACCTATGGTGTGTTCTCAGGGTGCTGTGTAAAAATGCGGCATGCCTGCGTTCTTCTGCTGCACAGATCACGTGTGTGTTTTGGTATAAAGGGGGCACATAGAAAACATTTTGTTTCCTGTTTGCCCCAGTGTTCATTTGCTGAAAGATCACTGCTTATAGTGTGAACAGACTCTGACTTGGAAAAGTTTTAAAGTGACACTAAACTCTGGAGTTAAATCTTAAAAATACATTCAAGAACCTTCACTATTAACATAAATGTATCTTAGTTGTGTATCACTCGGCTGTAGATCCTCAAATCATCTCTGAATTGGTGAGGACATTGTCCTTCCTTCTGCATGCAGTTGTTTAATTTTTTTACTTTATCACTTTTAAAAAAATGTTTATTTAACTTTTTTTTTTTTTTTTACTTAAAGTGACATTTAAATCAAAAAACTTTTTTTCCCCCTCCCCCCCAATGTTAATGAAAGCACTTGCCTTAAATGATGTCTCTTAATCCGATCTTCCTCTTCTTTCCTGTCCTTTTCAGCCTTCTCTCCAGCGCTGCGGCGGGTCTCCGATCCCGCGCTGACTCCTGTGCTTGCTGGCACTTCCTGTCCCACTGTGTCTGCATGCGAGCGCACGCGTCCATAGACTTACCTTGTGACTCTCCTCATCTCCCGGCCTAAAATCCGAACTGCGCATGCGCCCGTCCCAAGATGCTTTGCGGCCGCCCGAGCATTTTCGGACGGGACCGTGCGGCGAAGACACAGGTAAGTTTAAACCACTTTTAAAGGTTTTTTTTTTTGCATATATCTACTGCTTGCTAACAGTAGATATATGCAAAAACAACGGAGGGTTTAGAAACCCTTTAACTTTTTTTGCGATCACACAGGGTCTAACAAGCCCACTGATCACACAGGGCAGATAGGAGAACTGACGTTTTCCAGTCTGGTCCCCACTCTCCAACCTGGAATCATTGCCGGGGCCCCCGAAAACCACTTTGGAGGAGGGAGGATCGGACTGTGGGGGGAAGGATGGCTGCTACAAGTGTTCTGGGAGGCTGTACAGCCGCTCGGATTGCTTGTACAAAATGAGTGGCTCCCCTGCTGTACATTTGTTCCTGCTTTTCCGCAGCAGGGCTGAATGTAGAAATAAAACATCTGCCTGGCACTCAGAACTGCATGTCCCAGGCGTCGGGTGTTAGGAATCCCACACCCCTGGAGCTGACAAATGCACAGGCACCAGGGCGCAATTTCTAGTCGCTCAGGCACCTGGAATTTGTTGGGGCCTGCGTTACAACACACACAGGGACCATGGGGAACAAACGTAGTCACCCTCCAGAAGGAAGGACAGTGTCGGCACCAATTCAGAGATGATTTGAGGATCTACAGCCGAGTGATACACAAATAAGAGACATTTTTGTTAATAATTAAAGTACTCGGATGTATTTTAAGATTTAACCCCTGAGTTCAGTGTCACTTTGAGGTTTTTCTCTGTCTGTGTGTCTTCTGTGACAACAACACACCTCTTCTTCTTTCATGACATTGCATCAACTCACTGGCAGGATTGGATGATGAAATCTGCTTTGAAAGCTCGTTATATACTTACTCACTGTCATGCTTTTCATGTGACTTTGAAAACCTTCCTGTCATTAATGACCTTATTACAAGATGTGACAGTTTCTCAGATTCACGGGATGTGAATGTCATAAATATAGACTGTCACCTGTGCTCTTTTCACCCTGCTCGTGTTTTATTAATAGAACCTGGTTACAGTCTGTGTGTTTGTTTTGAAGGCTTAATACATAGATTCCTCATCTCTTGTAAACACTCGAAGCATTCTGTTTAGTGTTATCAGTAATGAAAGATTCTTAGTATAGTGGTGTGGATAAAATAAAGTGATATTAAAGTCAAAATGTTTTTAATCTATTTCAAATGCTGACTATCACTAACAATGGATGCTGCTTCTTGATGTTTAAAAGATTTAGTTTACTGCAGAATCAGCTGGTCCCCTGAGCACTGGTCCTGATATCCGGTTTTAGGAAGCCTCCCTTCCCTTGCAGGGTCCTATGGAGCCACCCTTGTGTGTGTGCTAGTAAGCTGTGTGTGTGTCTCCACAAATACAAAAGTACAGCAAGGCAATCCATTACCCCCCTTCCTCCCTTCTCCAAGGTAGTAAATGGATAGTTGCTGGAGTCTGCTGCTCTGTCCCTTGTGATCTTGAACTGGACAGGAAGTTTCTGGGAAGATGAGCTGAGAGTTGGAGCTCTTCAGAAACATGATGATTGTGCATGCTTGGACAGAAATGCCTTGTACATACTTGTTTATTTTTGTTTGATCTGGATTCGTTGTTGAAAACAAGTTTAAAAGTTTAATACTACTTTTAATATAGTTTAAATCAGGTGTAGATAAAATAGTTCAGAATTCAGGAGCCACTCTGACACATAATAATAATTTTATTATTAAATAGGATTTATATACAGTAAACTCCCAGTTATCTGTCACCATGGGGATTGGTAGATGCTGGATAACTGTAGTTTCTGGTTGCTTGAGGAATACTATTAACTCTCAAGCAATACCTCCCCCCTCCATTCATCTGCTGGCTAGATTCTGCTATTGGCTTGGCTATTTCAAATTGCCGTGGCCAATAGCAGACTGGCTATTGCCCACGCCCACTGCACGTTGTTTACATTCACCTGCCAGATGAGGAACCTAGCTGTCGGCCACAGCAAGATGTACCGTATTTTTCCGTCTATAAGACGCCCCCATGTATAGGACGCCCCCCACTTTTCTTACCCAAAATTCAGAAATCAATATTTTCTATGCTCTTTTGCATAACTGATTACATCCAGTTTAAATTTTGCAGAGTAAGACAGCCGCTTCCTGGTATTGGTATTTACCAGTATTTTTTTGTTTGTTTTCTGACATTTTATGGACTCGGAATGCTCCGACATTACCGCTCCCTGTTGCTTCTGGGCACTGGCTACAGGCTCTCCGCAGCATCAGCTGACGTCGGGCACATAAGGCTCATGATTGGAGGAAACCTGTTAGCTTGTTTCTGCAATCGGAAGTTTCACTCGTGAGGCTAGTTTGCAGAGGTATCGGCAGTTTCGCAACCGCGGTTCTCCTCTCTGCCCCCCGTGTATAAGACGCCCCTCCATTTTTAGGTAAATATTTTAATGAAAAAGTATAGTCTTATACACGGAAAATATACAGTAAACAGAGAATTGTGTTAGCAATTTAGCTGTTTTTTTTGTTTTTGTTTTTTCCGCTTGCTTGAGAGCTCTGGTTGCTTGAAGGCTGGATAATAGGGAGTTTACTGTAGTGCCATCAGTTTGCAGTGTGTTACAATATAAGGAGGACATTAAAGTTACAATACAAATCAAGACGAGATGGTGAAGAGAGCGCTGCCCCTAAGAGCTTAGTCTGAAAGTGCTATGGCTTTAGGTATATTAGGAGAGGAAGTATCATAAAATACATACCTTAGGCTTTATTCACACAAAGCAATTTTGGATTAAACCAGAAATCTCCCGTTGCGTCCGCTGTACCTGTTCAGGTTAAAGCTACCGTCCTTTGAGAAAGTCCCAGCTGATGAAACGCATCAGTGCGGGCTTTGCTGACATCATTACATACAGACGAGATGGAAGAGAACGCTCTGTATTAGTTTTATGCCGGGATTGATACAGCTTTTTTTTTTTCTGAGTTGTTTTAATTTAGTACACTATGAGCGACTAATTCCATGTGGGTGATGGTATAATGAATAATATGGTTTGAGCCGCGAATTGTGCCATATGGGGGGAAAGTGCAGTCTCCCAGAAACTTTCTTCCAAGATCGGGCCTGTCTGTCGGCGGCGAGCGGGTCTGAGAGCTGAGTGAGGCGGGGAGGAGAAGTTGCGTGTGTGGAGCGCCAAGCAGGCCAACTAATCGAAAGGCAACTAATCGATGATGGAAAACGTTGACAACGTTTTCCATCATCGATTTATAATCGACTTAGTCGATTAGTTGTTGCAGCCCTAAAAATAGGTATTTATCTTTGAAACACAAATGCTTGTAAATTGTAAAAGCAATTTTTATTGAAAATAAATACATACCTATCTCTAACAACGTCTCTTAAAAACATTCACTATTGCAAGGCCTCTGCTTGCATACTACAATAACTGTAACATTGTACCCAAAGAACATATAGAAAATGTATATACACACACATCCCCCCAACACTGCAAACCATGCATACTATTTAAGTTAATGGGAGGACTTCCTAAAATTATAACAATAATGAGTAAACATTCCAGAAACATTCTGATCAAAAGTTCAAGAAAAATAGTCCAAAGAGTTAATATAGATCCCGTGTAAGTTTATGCTTATACTACACACAGATATATTCCTATGAGCAGCACCTCTTTGTATTAGTTAACTTGATCTTAGGATTTTTCCAGCCCTGCCAAAGCCTGTGCATTTATTTATTTATTCATTTTTATAGACCTGACAAGTCTTCTGGAGCCAGCCGTGACAATGAACACAGCAAGCCAGCCACTGCACCTCTTCAAAGGAGGAAAAGAATTTCTACTATGCCTAACCTTGCAAAACCACGCATTTCCAGTTCTGCTCCTGTCACCCCTTCTCCGAAACCTCAGCAAGTGGAAAGCCCCCCAACGTTACCCGTTGGTAATGTCCCAAGTATTGATGAAGTGTCTTCACCTGAGAAGGCCAAGGTACCAAGCTCTGCAAAGTCACAAGGTTCTAACAGTGCACCTCAGGGACAACACGTGACCCTCCCTGAGAAGAGAACACCAATTCCTCAGGTTCCCCAGTTTTCTCCATTGAAGAAATCTTCCCTTAAACAGTCTGAAATGAATCCTGCAAAAAGCGTGGACTTCATACAGAAGGAAGAGTTCAGTCCTCTTAAAGAGAGGCCTTCCCAGAAATCTTCCAGCAACGAATTTAAGAAAATCACACCTAAAAAGCTTGTTGCTTCTGGTAACCTGGAGAAAGAACGGCTTCGAAGAGCACAAAAGTTACGAGAATTGCTGAAAGATGAGTTGCGGAAAGAACGAGTGAGTGAGAATATTTTATTTTTTTTTCTTCTTCTGATACATGATTGCAAGATTAGTTTTCAGTCTGGAATAGCGATCTGTAATTTGTCCATACTAGGCAGAGACAACATAAGCAGTCTTTGGTCCTGGTGACCTGATCTGCTGCCAGAGTGCCAAGAAGTACATGGTACTTCGAGTATGTTGTCACCCCATAATCAACCAATAGCGGGAGGAATTGATCAAGGGAACCAGGATTTTTTTGGGGGCAGTGGCTATTCTTTAAAGCTAAAATCCGGGCAAAATATTGTCTGAATACAGAAGATTCTTCCTTTTAGTCTTGGTGCCCTGTGTGTATTCCTGATATCTATGTTAAAAGGCAACTATTGGGTAAGTGTTTTTCCCCATGATTCTCTTAAGGGTCACGGGAGGACATATACTAGCCGCCTCCCGTGACCCAGTATATTACGAGCCACAGGGGGAAACCCTGCGGGGAGCGGTGAGTGACAGTCATGGCTCTGCAGGTCGATGATTGGGAAGTAAGCGACGGTATGCGTTCGCTCACTTCCCGATCTTTTGAGCCAACGTGTGCCAGTTTCATTGTCACACGTCGGCTTGAACTATGAGGCTGAGTGATTTTCACTCGCCTCATAGTTCTCCTTTTCTATTTCAAAGTTTTTATTAGGTTTTTTCACACACGTAGGTCCGTATACACAACTACGGGACCATGCATTATACATATTACTGAGTATACAGGCAAGTAACATAAGTAACAAACAATTTTATACTCGGTCTTGTAGATCATCATAGGCGATGCATAGTTCTCCTTTTAATGCACCATGAAGCAACTTCTGTGCTTTGCCTTTGTGCAGGAGCTTACTGTTCTAAAGATTGGCTTATTCTGCTCCTTGTACAGTGTGACTGGTCTTGTATCCTCCCCTTCTGTCGTTTTCTGCAGGCAGCCTGTTAGATCCCACAACTCTGTCTCTGTGCAGCCAGTAATGTCACCACTGCTGCTTTTGATTGCTAGGTGATAACTGCTTGTGGTGCACAGAAAGTGCAGTTATATGCTTTGTGGCTATTGAAGTATGTATTTCAAGTTTAGATTTATTAAAGCAAAGGGAAAGCAAGTAAAAGGCCCTTTTTAATCTCTTCGTTGCTAGTAACTTTTTCCCCCCACTTTTCAACCACCTTTTATAAATGCCAATTTTGGCCTGAAGATTATGTAATACCACCAAAACATTAAGGGTGTTTTTTTAAATAAACAATTCACAGAGCCATTTGTTTTGGGAAAACATGTGATCATTCACTCTAAGGCAAAAACGAACGTTCCTACTATATTTTCTCTCCAAGTCGAATGTAATATTAAGAAAATAATGCTTTATGGCCTCTATATCCAGCTAAGCAGCATGCGAAATAAATACTTCCCATGCTCCTCGGCTCTATCCAGTGGCTATAATGTGGTATTTTCCTGATATTTTATTTGATTTGGGAACAAAATGCACTAGGAACATTCGTTTTGCCTCCATTGGCTCAGAACAAATGTACAAGAAGTTTTGCAGGCCGAAACTGGCTCGGCAAATTGTTTACGAATACACCCCTATGTGTTTTCTGAAAGCAGAAGGCCTATAGGTTCAAGTCATGGTCATTGAAAGTTTTGTTGCACAATGTTTATCTGTTTGTTGTAGTGCATGTAAGCGCAATAGATATATTCTTAAATGTACTATACTATGTCATGCCTAAAATTGTCTAGACAATGCTTTAACCCTTTCGCTGCCACCGCTGTATGTCATGTCTTACCTTGGCAGCAACGGGCCACCTGTAAAATGACTCCTGGTGGTAATCTGTTTAAATGTCTATAGCCAACTATCAGCTTTACACTGGAAGCGATTTGGGTGGCTGTAAAGCCGCCTGATTGCTTCCACAGGCCAGCAAACATGTGCCCCCACTTTACTTGCTGGGCTCAGCTGCTCCTCCTGCAGGCCTGGGATCGGCATCACCGGTGCAGGTGGGTAGATTGGAGAGAGACCAGTGAATGTCCTCCCCACTGAAGGTATTGCTGTGCACGCTAGAGACACAGCAATCGTTTTAGGGGCAATATTCACGGTTAAAGGAGAACTATGGGGTTAAGGCTTTTCCCCATAGTTCTCTTTAGGGTAACGGGAGGACACAAACTAGCGTCCTCCCATCACCCTAAGCTCCGTATACCGCGAGCTACTGTTCGCGGTATACTGAGACGCTGAAGCGGATCCCGACAATTATGTCTGGATCCGCCCAGCTGCGTGAGTGACAGCTTGCTCTGCCAGCTGTACCCGCCCCCTCCCCCGTCCGATCCACCAGTCAGCGCTGGCGGATCGGAGGGGGGGAATCCAGCCCCTCCCCTGTCATGGCAGAGAGCCGTGACAGGATCGAGAGGTGAGCGAACGCCGGTATGTGTTCGCTCACTTCTCGATCTACTGAGCCGACCTGTGACAGTCTCATTGTCACAGGTCGGCTAGAGCTATGAGGTGAGTGAAAAGCACTCGCCTCATAGTTCTCCTTTAACTCTAAATTGATGACCACTACAGGCTTCTAAGGCGTTGCCTGTGGACAATTTAGGGTACCGTAGTTTTTTGCTGTTTCATGGGTGCACTCGTTTTTGAAGCTTAGCATGTTGGGTATCTATTTACTTGGCACAACCTCATCTTTTATATTTTACTAAAAAAGGTATTATATTGTGTTTTTGTACTCTAAAATTAACTTCAGTGGATTTTGTACTGAAATGTTGGGTTTCATTAACAGTTGCGCTAATATAATGCTACTTAAAAAATTTCAACTGACACCATTTTTATTCTACAGGGTCCCTGCTTTCAGCAAATATAGAATTCTGGTGGGTCTTTGAATAACACTCCGGACCTAAAATGTGGATTTTAACATGTTTCATTAAATCATAACAGCTCATCAAATTTAGAATTAAATGATAGTCCTAGAGTTATTCTTCTCACTCTGGCATGCATAGCGATACCGAATGTGTGTTGTACAATTGTCATTTGTGTACACGTGTTGCTGTCTTGAGGACACTAAAGCTGCCATCACCCCTAATCGGACATGGTAAGATTACATGCCGTTTGGGATAGATGATTGTCCCTAAACGCAGGATGGATGCGTCCAGCGACAATCATCTATTCCAAACCGAATGTAACTGTACCATGTACGATTGCATGTGGAGTGCTGATGACAGATTGGCTGCTGTCACCCTGTCATTTATGTCAGGGAGTACAGATGCCGCTTCTGAACAAGGACACCTGTCATTCCTGCCGCAGATATCTAGCTCCTTGCCGCAGGAATTCGAGAACGCCCCATGTGAATGTGGCCTAAGGCACTGTGATTACTTATTAAACTAGAAAAATCAAATATTTATGTTAATAGTGCTGTTTTGTTCTATGCAGAAAGAATGGAAGGCAAAGCATCCAGCTATAATCAACACAGGAGACCAGGAGCGATCCAAGATGTTAATGAGAGATTTCATATACTTCATTCCCTCAAGCAACCCTATGACGTAAGTCGTGCTCCTGCTTCATTGTTCAGCAATCGGTAACCTGTCAGCCTTGATCTGTATTAGACATGGAGGTTTCATTTGTCAGGATGGTAGTGTCATAAACAGAAAACAAATTCTCACAATGGCATACAGTAGATTGATGAAATGCGTCAGTCAATGTAATGCATTTTATTGGCTTTTTTTCTTTGTGCAGCAGACATAGCGTCATCTCTACATGTCTGGGTGCTGTAAGACTGGTCTTTTGAAACTCCAGCCAAAACTTTAACACTCTGTCACTAAAACAAAATTATATATTTTACATTGACATAATAGTACGTGAAATATAAATAATAGGCAGTGAATTTGCAGTTTAATAGCGGAGTTACAGGCAGCAAAAGCAATGAGAAGAATTAACACTCTCGGATACTTTTTTCAGGTTTGCAGCAGAGCAGCTCCTAATCAGTCTTGGCTCTCATTGTTTGACATTTGGTGAGTCTGGTATGGAGCAGTTCTCCTGCACACAGGAACAGAATCTAACACACATGGATGTGTAAATGCTGGTGTCAGGTTTAGGGCTGCAACCAACTAATCGATCGATAATGCGAATACTTGTCAACTATTCCCATTATGGATTAGTTGGTTGGGTCCCCTAGCTCTCTCCTCCACGCTGGGAGGAGGGCACAGCAAGCAATGGGCGGTTGCAACAGCCAGCCTGTTATTGGCTGTTTCAGTTTGAAATGACCAATAGCAGGCTGGCTGTTGCACCAGACAACTCCCTGCTGTATTTACATTCAGCTGCTGTCTGCGGAATCGTGCCACTGGCAGCTGTCATTTCCTGGGTGAAGCTATTCAAGCGCCATGTGCTTACAAGACAATTATTTTTAAAACATTTTTTTATAAAAGGTGGGAAAAAGTAATTTTCAGTTTAGGGCTGACAAATTCTGCTGCGTTTGGGGTGCCATTGAAATTAATTTGCACTGCAACACACCACCGCATTGCAGTGCCATTCATTTCAATGAAACCCCAAATGCGCTTCCCACCCACAGTGTGATCGCCCGCCCTGGAAAACACGATACCGCAATGCTGAGCTTTCCAGTGCAGTGTGATTGCAAAAAAAATTGTGCATGCAGTTTTATTCTGAAGTAAACTTTGTAACACTGCATTTGTGTATTTTATTTTAAATTAAGGTTGGTACTTATTTTCCTTTTTATCCGAGTAATCGAAAAAGTAATTGGCCAACTAATCGATTATGAAAATAATCATTAGCTACAGCCCTAGTCAGGATCACCTTTTACGTTTTTAGCGGACAGTTGTCACGGGGGCAGACGGAAGGGTGTATCCCAAAGCAGACATCTGTCGCAGTGTCAGATGTCAAATGTAGGATTTCCTCTCGCTGGACAGGGAGCGCAGACAACAATTATAATCTGGCAGCTGATGCAGTATAAGGCTAGAAGTACATGGACGATCTTGAGTTGGCACTGCTAAAAATATGAGTAGTGATTAATAGTTACACATATGGCTACCCATGGAGTGGAGTGCACAAGGAGCATCTGCTAACAATCAATCTCTAATCTCATTCTTTAAATGTGTGCCTGAATCTCTACTACTCTGCAAAGATTTGCTCCAAATGTGTAGTGGCCATTTGCTACTTTAATTGCTAGAAATGTTACTACTATGCTCACACTTCTAAAAAAAAAAACTGTGCGCTTAACCTTTTTTTGCTATTTTAAAGGAGAACTATGAGGTGAGGGATTTCCACTCATAGTTAGACCTGACCTGTGACACTGAAACTGTCACACGTCGGCTCTATTGATTGGGAAGCGAGCGAAAACATACCGCCGCTCGCTCACTTCCCGATCATCTAGAGCCGACGTGTGACAGTTTCCCTCCCCGCAGGGATTTCCTCCTACCCCTGTCCGATCCTCCAGCGCTGACTGGCGGAACGGACAGGGGAGGGGGCGGGCACAGCTGACTCTGCCTATCAAATAAGCCAGCTTGGTGGATCTAGACAGTATTGTCGGGATCCGTCCCGGCTGCAGCGCTATCGGCATATAGCGGGCAATAGCTGTATTTGTCCCGTGTCCCTGAGGAGAACTATGGGGGAAAAACATTGCCCCATAGTTCTCCTTTTTTTAAGATTTCACAACTAGTTGGCAATCCTCATTTGCATTACAAAAAAATAAATATAATCCCAATGAGATAACTGTAAACGGGTAGTTCAATCTTCTGCAGGCTGAACAGGAGAACATTATTTCATTCCCCCCTTCTGCACTACAGTGTGAATGGAGGAATTTCCAGTGTCGGCTATTATTTTCAGGCATACCCAGGTATTGACCTCATCTGATAGTATGCATGCAATGACTGTTCAGCTGATAATTTTCCACCTGCCTCAGTCAGTTTTTAAACTGACAGTTGTTGAGCCAGACAGTAGGGCCCACCCATGGCTCAAATTTAGTCTAGCCGTATATCCATCTTTGCCCAGCTTTAGTCTTATCTGCTATGTCAAAAACAAATGTTTTCATCTAGAGGTTGTTTTTTTTTGTCTGCTTATAAGGTGCTAATAATAATATTTTTACTATGATTGTGGAATTAACAGTTTATCGTCTTCTCTCCTTCTTTTTTTTTTCCCATGAAGAGCTACCTTTGCAGACACAAAAAGTAGTGAAAAAGCTCCTCCAGAATCTCAGCTCAGTGGGTAAGTAACAAAAACTCTTGTATTGTAAATGTTTATTGTTGTACATAGGTGTGAGAGACCGATCAAGTATTATAACTCAATCTGTTGCTTGCAAATCATATTTTTCACTGCTATTAGAAACCATTTACTTTTAAAGGTGATTGCAGCATTAGCAAATAGTTGTAGTCTTTCACTAATCCCTTCCTCTGGTATCACACATGGCTGTTATTTCAAAAAATAATGATTGCCTCACTATACGTGTTACTTTCCTCATTTACAAAACTGTTTTAATCTTCACTGTGCAGTTCTTTGAAATATTTTCTACGCATCAAATGGCTGCAATCTCTGCAAATTATCTATTCTCTCCTCCTCCCCCCCCCCCCCCCCCCCGAC
>NW_017306595.1:1287650-1289592 GCF_000935625.1 Nanorana parkeri | reverse complement strand
TGTAAAAAATTTCGATTCTCCCCCTCCCCCCCCCCCACTCCCGGGCAGTGCAGAGTAACCTGGAAAGGCAGAGCTGGTGTGCAGTGATCTTGTTACAATGACTCACAGGGAGGGGGGTCAGCTGCTTTACAATCCTACCTCAGTGTCAGATTGAGTTTTCTGTGAAGAAAATGTTCAATTTGTAGGACTCGGGCCTACTAAAAAGTCCATAAAAAAATGTAAAAAGCCAGCAATGCGAGGCATGAAAATATACACACGTATACATCATCACTGCACCTCTACATTACCACAATAAATGCTAATCACTTACACAGATGGAAATAGGCTTTCAATTCTTACCTCAGCCAAGTCTTCCAATGCTTCCAGGAGATGTGGGTGATGTCACGGTGCCTCATTGCTGCCTCTTTGGAAAGCTTGGCGTTAGAAATCCCATGAGAATGGGCTCCAGCACATCGCAGGAGCATGTTCTTATAGGATTTTGAGTGCTCAGCTTTCTTGGGAGGCATGGTGACATCACCCCGGAAGCGTCAGGAGCCTTAGGCTTTCTTTATGCAATGATTATGTATTTGGGGAATGGGGGTTGTTAATAAAGTGTGCCTTATACACAAGACTGTTACCATTACCTGTATTTTGTAAAACCCTGAATAAAAATCTATGGTTAAAAAAAAGTGCGCCTTACATTTTCACTGAAATTGAGCATTTAAACATTGCTTGTATGTAACACTTGAATACACTTCTCCAATTGTACCTGTTTTTTAACCGACTCAGGACACCAGTAAAGACCATTAACAATGATGAGGACGATGACCTGGATGAAGAGGAAGATGAAGACCAGTTACTGGCACCTCGTGTGAAAGTGGCAGAGGATGGCTCTATTATTCTTGATGAGGAGAGGTATAAAAATAGATACATGCTGATACTCGCAGGACATGATTGTCTTTTTTTAATGCCAGGTTTATGATGATGAATGAATGGAAAATCATCTTTGCCCAAAAAATATTGGATAAGAACTCTTGTTATGATACTATGTGAATGAAGCAAGGGTTGTTAAACAGCTCCCAGTGATGCCCATACGTGGCAGTTCTGCCCACTCACACCAGCTAGTAAGGAGCAGTGCTTCTTGGGGCATGTGGTCCCAGAGTGGCAGCACATGTTACCAGTGTGGGGCAAGTATGTGCCACTGCTCTTCTCCCTCTGCTTTAAAAGATAAGGACTCTAGATGGAGGTTTAATGGACATGTGCCCTGCACTTCTGAAACAGATGGAAGGAAGTAGATGTTTACATCAAGAGGCATCACATAAAGTAAGTCTTTACACCAGCATCGAGGGGGAGGGGAATGTAGACTTTAGTGTCACTTTAAGGTGACAACAGTCTTCCATCTTCAGTGTTGCACACTTGCTGCTACTGTAACTGCTTAGATGTTAATACCAGTATTAAGCTGGCCATACACCTATATATTTTCTGCAGATTTTCTATGGTCAGATGGAAAAAGTGCAACAGATTCCTCCATGTACGCTAAACTGTGTGGATGGAGGAATCTACCACTGGGCCAAGCTATAGTATCTTGCTAGTCGGCCCCGCTGGCTCTCAAAATACCTGACAATCTTATTAGGATGCAGGCATTGTCCATCAGCGCAGACTAGCAAGATACTGAAGCTTGCCCAGTGGGAGATTTCTCCATGCACACAGTTTAGCGTAGATGGAGGAATCTGTTGCACTTTTTCCATTTGACCATAGAAAATCTGCAGATCTCATTGCCATAGAAAGTAAAAAAAAAAAAATAATTTTTTTTTCCAATATATAAACAGTAAAAAGGTGAGAAAGGAGCAGATAGGCCCAATTAAGGACGATAGAGGGAATTTAGTCACAAATGACAAGGAGAGGGCCGAAGTACTAAACTCTTTCTTCTCCTCAGTATACACTCAGGAGGGAAACGGATTTG
>NW_017306595.1:1279010-1287529 GCF_000935625.1 Nanorana parkeri | reverse complement strand
ATTTGGGGGTCACTGTAGACCATAAACTCAATAATAGATTACAATGCCAGGTTGCGGTAAGCAAAGCTAGTAGAGTTCTGTCCTGCATCAAGAAGGGAATGTCTTGCAGGGATAAGTCTATAATATTGCCACTCTACACATCACTGGTTCGGCCTCACCTGGAGTATGCGGTGCAGTTTTGGGCACCGGTACACAGAGGGGATGTCCTTGAACTGGAGAAAGTCCAGCGAAGGGCGACCAAACTCATCAAAGGGATGGAGGACCAGAGCTATGAGACACGGTTACTAAATTTAAATATGTTCACGCTGGAACTAAGGAGATTAAGGGGGGGCATGATTTTCACATACAAAATGTTCCATAGTCATAGCAACATTAGCAATAAACTCTTCACGATTAATTCCGTAACAAAGACTAGAGGACACCACCTAAAACTGGTAGAAAAAAAATTCAAACACAAGGGGCGTAGGGGATTCTTCTCAGTTCGCGCGGTTAGGGTCTGGAACTCACTGCCGCAAGCAGTGATTTCAGCTAATAGTCTGGAATCATTCAAGAGGCTTTTGGACGATTTCCTGAGAAACGGTAATATACAGGGGTACAAGTACTCCTAAAAACGAGATGACGCGAGGATCTTTACACCCACACACACACACACAATGGGTTGGACTTGATGGACATATGTCTTTATTCAACCTCAAATACTATGTAACTATGTAACTATGTAACCATGCCTAGCTCTAACAGCTCTTTAGATTGACAACACTTTGCTCTATATGCAGCAGCTTAGGGAAATGATGTAAAAGCCTTGCTTATTCCCTCCCACTCTTCAGGTGTCTAGCAGGGTGCTGGAGAAATCCAGCGCCTCAGCTTCGTAAACCAATAAAAAGTAAGTTAAATTTCTTTATGCTCAAGACATTTAGCATGTAAACATTGAAAAATGCCTGGTTCTGAGAGGAAAGAAATGGAGGCTTCAAATGGACTTTACACTAAAACGGAAGGCTTCTATGTAAAAGATTTAAATTTGCTGTTTTTATTACTTGTTTGAGGAAGCCAACTCAAGCTATGTTCTGACATTTGCTGCCTTATCAACCATTTGACCACATGCTCATAACACAAGCTATGAGTTCTGTAATTTACATTTGTATTATCAGTCCGGACATATATTATGTTACTTAGGCTGTGAGACAAAGCAGTGTGACCCAGGGGTGTGGAAATTAAAAAAAAAACAAAAAAAAAACTACTTGTCCAAGGGCTAAAGCGTGGGCCAAATCTACTTGTCCCAAAACAAAAAAATAGTTTTAATCAAAACTAAGGATGCACCAATACCGTTTTTTCGGTATCGAGTACGAGTACCGTTTTTTTTGCTTTCGGATCTCGCCGACACTGAATGCTAATACTGGTGCTTCCCTGGTAATCAGGAAGCCGGCCAGCGGGTAATAACATCCCGCCCAGGTTCCTGATTGCCACGGAAGCCGGCTCCATGTTGTTTGGTCTGCTTGATTGTGATTGGCCGGGAAACCTGTTTCCTGGTCAATCAGGAAGCCAGGTGGCGAGTAATGACGTGATTGACCGGGAAACTGGCTCTATGCTGATTGGCCAGGATGCTGGCTTTCCAGCCAATCAGCAAGGAGCCGGCTTCCCGGCCAATCAGAAAACCAGGAGGCGTGTCATTACTTGCCGCACTGCTTCCTGATTGCACCGGAAGATGGTTCCATGTTCCCCTACCACTCTACCAGTCAGAGGAAATTTTCATCTGGCCCTAAGTTCCAATATCGGGGAAGGTATCGGAGCATTTGGGTGAGTACGAGTACTCGCCCAAATACTCTGTATCGGTGCACCCCTAATCAAAACATATAATTTATTTTTTTTTGTACTTTCAATAGTTCTTTATTGAAGTCAAGTGAAGCATACATAACAAAATGCATATAACATAACCAACTTAACATGCAGGATACAGTATGCTTTGTAACCATCTACGGGTAATCAACAATTTAGCTGCATAGAGAATATGCACAACAATAGTGCGAGTTGCCGGTGGGAAAATATCAATATTAATATGCAGCAGGGCGAGTTCTGGGGATGGAGAGAGAGGTGAGGGGGAAAAATGGGAGATAATACGGAAGACTCCATTCCAGAACATACGGAGGGACCTGCAGTGCCAAAAGATGTGAGAAATTGAACCAATGCATCTGCACAGTCTCCAGCAAAGTGGTGAATTTGAGGCAGAGAATTTGGATAATTTGTAAGGGGTATGATACCACCTATGGATAATTTTTTGGAAAAGTTCCCAATGGTTAGAGCAGCGGGATGCCCTGTGCGATGCTTGAAGTGCCAGTTTCCATTGGGTATCTGAGGAGGTACCAAGTTCCTGTTCCCATTTGATCATGGGAGAGGTTTTTTGAAAATGATTATAGAGACCTAAGAAGGCATAGAATGTAGAGATGCCTCCTTTGATAGGGGTGGAGCTAAATAAGAATTTATGGAGGTTGGCATCAATTGGTATAGTTAGTGGTATTGTAATCAAAACATATTTGACTGTGCTAAATAGCACTTCTCACTGGTCAGCAGTCATCTGACCAGCAAAACTAAAAATGCATAGGGGAGGACTGTGCTGGACAGCATTACGGGGGACAGATAGTACACCCATACTGGCGGAGGGGAGGGATTGTTCGCCGAAAGTTAAGTATAGCCAGGGGGGTGGCGGTTTAGGAGAGACAGGGCCAGATTTCATCGGGTAATTTAAATTTTTTCATATTACCTGGGAAAATTAACTTACCCTTTAATGCACATTGTGTGTGTGTAAGAGAATTCTGGCTACCACCTTGGAATGGCAGCTGCAATCTCAAAGCACATGCAGAATGTCCTACGCATGCGTTTATTTGCATGCAGATGGCGGGGGCAGCAGGGTTTCATTTTTATTTTTTACTTTTTCATTTTTATTTTTTAAAATAAATGGCTGAACCGTTGTGCTGTAGTTTTCGGGGTCACCCAGGAGAGCGGGGGACCCCACAAACTATTGCGGGGGGTGCGGGCAGAAACTATCGCCGGTGCTCAAATTGATACAAGTGGTCTGATGAGACCTCTTGTACTAAACGAGGGGCAGCGGCTCCACAATGTACATTCAGCTCTGCTTGTCCGGAGCCGGGCTAAATGTACAAAAACTCTTCGCCCGGCGCCGGAAACTGCATGGCCCGGGCGATAGGAATTCCACGCCCCTGGTGACCTCTAAATGTTCTAGTGTCCAATCTGTGGCCCTTTGATACTACTTGTGTGGCCTCGGGACCTCAGCAGTTTAGAGTGGAAGTGAGGTAATAGCAGGGATTGCTGCCAGTCTTATTTCATTTGTCTCCAGTCCTTGTGCCATCTCAAGGGGGGGCGGCGCAAAAAATCACGCCATACAACCAATTGGCTATAGAGCCGCTGATCGGTTGTATGTGAAACAGCCGTTAACGGCTGTAAAAACGGGCGGGTCTTTCCTGCGCGTGCACTAGGGGGCACGCGCGAGCAGGAAAAAATGCCAATGCGAGTCTGCCGTCCGTCCGTTTGTTTTTTTTTTCGGCGGACGGCAACTGGTTAACATTACATATACTGAACATTACGAACATCCGTTTGATCGGCCCTTTGGCCGCAGTTGAGGCCCCCTATACCCCATGGGTTGACAATCGCTGGTGTAATAATTATTTACCTCTTTTCAATGGAGATGTGCCTTATGAGCAGTTATAATGAGAGGGCTTATTACTATGATCAAGAGTAACCACACATGACCCAACCTTCGCATGATTGACTCACCCATCGAGCCGAGGTTAGATAAATAATACTAGTGTATAAAAGTTGCATTGTGTACAAAATTGACATATCTGCATCTAACCAGTGGTGCTGCAAAGAACATTCACATAATAATCTCCTAATACTCCATTTGAACCCTATTTATGTTTTTTCCTTTTTTGCAGTTTAACTGTGGAAGTAGCCAGATCTAAAGCTCCAATAGTGGAAGGGAATGATCCAATATTCGAACGAGGCTCTACAACTACGTACTCTAGCTTTCGAAAGAGCAACTACTCTAAGCCATGGTCTGCTGAAGGTCAGTAGGTTCTTATTTGTTACAATCTCCTGATGCTCATTTAGTATTCGGCCTTGCACACTAGTGCCTGTCGTATTTCATGTGTGCATTTTCACTTGTTTTTCAGAAACTGATATGTTCTTTCTGGCAATAAGTATGGTGGGAACAGACTTTTCAATGATTGGTCAGCTTTTCCCTCATAGGGAGCGAATTGAGATCAAGGTAAACAATGGATTCATCTCGGCTACCCATTTTACGTATTTTATGTGTTTGGCTGATTGAAAATTCTTAGGTGTTTTGTTTTTTTTTTAAATATAACATGCGAGTTCTTCCCCTGCTGTTGGGAGAATATCCCACCAGGCTGCGTACAAATCTCACCAAAGCTGCTTACAGAATCTGTAGTCCAGATCCCACCAGGGCTGCGTCCGGATGTCACCAGGAAGGCTTATTGGGTCTCTCCTTGGCTGTGACGGTTGCTGTGCAGAGCGAGTGTCGGTCTCGTGCCCGCTCCATGGCTGTATTCGCTGTGAGGGACTGCCTCAAGCAGTGCCTGCACCAGGAATCAGGAGGAGGAGACGTGGGGCCAGGCAGGCAGCGTCAAAGACGGCTACTGCCAGGTCCCCGGAAGGCTGCTTCAGGACCCCACAAGCGCGGGACCTGAGCCGGCCGATCCGACTTAAACATTTAAAGGGCCAGGATCGGCTTTCGGTATCGAGGCATTTTCATGAGTACAGGTACTCGTGAAAATGCCCTGTATCGGCCCTGATACTAGTATCGGGACATTCCTACTTAAAATTGGCCTTGGGTGCGTTCCACTGCATTCCAGACCAGACAAAATGAGACCTGCCGTATTTTTCTGGTCTGGTCTGGTCTGGTGTGGTGTGGAATGGACTGCGTTGGAGTGAACAGAGGCCAGAAATGGCATAGGGATGCATTTGGATGCATTTTGGGTCCGGAAACAATCTGGATGGGTCTGGAGATGATCTGGATGTGGTGTGAATGAGCCCTTAGAAAGACTGAAAGTTCAGTTGAGCTTTTGCATTTTGACGTTGCTTTGGAATAGCATTTCATGATTTATCTTTTTCAGAACAAGTTTAAGAGGGAAGAGCGAACAAACAGTTGGCGAATAGACAAAGCATTTAGTAAGTCTTTTTGTTTGATATAAACTAAGAAAACCATTCATAAGTTATTTTTATACTTTTTAGATTCATTTTAGATTGTGAGCTCTCAGGGGCAGGGCCCTCCTTACCATCTTGTCTTGAGTTGTATTGTAACTGTACTGTCTCGCTGTTGTACACAGCTGCGCAAACCGTTGGCGCTATATAAATCCTAAATAATAATAATAATCTTAAAATGAAAACCAATTACGATATGTTTTGGGTTTTTGAGGACTGTAAGATTAAATACCATGAAATTGTCAGTGGTCTATGCAAATGAATTTCTAGATTTGGTTGTCTTTTAAAATTCAAAATGGATTCCCAATACCTTGCTAGAGGACCACTGCCTGCTCATTTCAGTGGACCTGTGAAGTGATTGCTGACTTTTCAAACGCACTTCATGTAAGTTTAAGACTTTTCTTCTCAACTCCTGATGGTTTGTTGTTTAGAAAATAACCATGTTCTTGGCTGACAACATGCAGTCAGCGACCTGTGCCATGATGGCTGTGCACAGAACCATGATGGTAAAATAATAAAGGTGTTAGTCTCCTGTTAATCCTTTTGATCTGGGTTTCATCTTTGCCTGCTCCATATAAATTACTTTCCTGCTTGCTATAGCATACGCCATTGTTTTTGGATGTTGTGTCTTTTGCATTAATTCCCAAAGGTTTAACGCCATTTATGTTTTTCTGTTACCAGGAGAGAAGACGTCCTTTGACTTTGAATTTTTTAGTAAGCGTCTTGAAAGAGCTCTTGAGGCAGCAAAGAGAAAGCGGGCAGCACCAAAATTCAAGCAACCACGTGAGAAAAAGGCAACAAAGCCACGCAAGAGACAAAAAGGTAAGACGTAAATTTTATTGATTAAAAAGTGGTACCTATAGACCAGGGGTGACCATAAGGTCGATCGAGATCTACCAGTCGATCTCGTAGTGAACACTGGTAGATCGCAATGGCCTCTCCTCCTGCCCGTGGTGCTTCTCTGGATCCGCGCTGCTCTCCCCATCTGAATGCAGCGGGGATCTGAGAAGAAGTGAACGAACCGCTGCAGCCTGCGGCGGAGGACTGAACCGCTTTTACAGAACTAAGGCTGAGTCCTCCGCCGCGGGCTGCAGCTGTTCTTTCACTTCTTCTCGGATCTGCCGCTGCATCTGCCTGGGAGACCAGCGCTGATCCAGAGGCGAAGCAGAGCCCCTCTGTGCGTGGCCGAGCGGCAGAGGATCGGTACATATCAGTGATATGTTCCAATCCTCTGTGCAGGACAAACACTGGAGCGATCAGCTGATCACTCCAGTGTTTGTGAATAACTGGGGTCACATAGTACTATGTGTCCCCAGTTATGAATGAACAGGATGTGATTTACATCACTTCCTGTTCATTCATGAGTTTCTCAATGGGGAGAAGCACTCACAACAGAGGCTCCTCCCCATTCAGAAACTGGGTGATCGTAAAATATTTTCTGAATGAATGGGAAGCCTCTACAAAATAAATAAAAAAAATTCCTGGAGGCAGGGCACTGGGTGATTTCACATGCCTGTTGGAGGGGGCACACGTTTTTGTTTTTTTCTTGCCTCGGGCGCAAAATGAACTGGCTACGGCTATGCTCCCGCGGTGCTCGTGCGGCTGCCGGCTGAATGTGGCAGACGCTGCAGATGGAAAGGGGGCAGGACACCTCTTCCCATGTGCAACGTCGGCCACACGAGCTCCGGGGGAGGACAGGACGCCGGGGCCTCTAGGACGCCACGGAACGTAAGCCGACCGACTCCCTGCGTTCAGGGGCGGCAGAGGTTGTGGGGTTGTATTGAAGTCAATGGCGCCGCAGCCATGCAGCCCACAGTGCGTTCGGCCGCAACCAGAACGCAGGCACATCAGTGCCTGCATTCCGGTCCTGTGCGATCGGCAAAAATAGTGCTTGCAGCATTTTTCCGGATCGCACTGGACTGGAACGCAGGCACTAATGTGCCTGGTTTCCGGGTGCAGGCGATCGCACTGTAGTCAAAGGGCCTGGCTGCGGTGCCATTAAATTCAATGCACCGCCACGCCCCCTCCCTCCCCTGAATGCAGGTGTTTTTTCGTTGGTAGATCTCATTGAGCTCATTTGAAAAGTAAATCTCCAGACGCAAAATTGTGGGTGCCCCTGCCATTGACTGGCTGAAGATTGTTACATCTGTGTGCCATTAAGCGCATGATTGGCCAGGGTAGTGGTGTTGGATGTTTAGGTTAAACTACTGTACTAAGGGTGTCAACACCAGTAGACTTGTGCACATCTTTTAAACTATCGGTCAACCCAAAATTATTATTTCAGTTTTTGGTAGATGCTACCCTGTTAAACCAGAGAATAGTTTAAGTTCTCGTGGACTGGTGACATTTCCTGGGTCTGTGCACCAGCTGTGTCTATTATGAGGGGTTCTGCTCTCTTGGTGGAGGTTATTAGTTTTATATAATGGAGAATGCACCAAAAACTCCTAGATCAACAGGAACCAAGTCGGGAATTATGGCAGGGAGATTTTGTGGTTGGAGTGCCCAAGACATAAAAATGTAAACTGAAAATACATTCCCACCTTTTTGAAGTCAAATTTGAGAAACCCTCACTATTTATTTGTAACTTAAAAATAACTATTTTAACATGATATATTTCTTAACTTTCCTGTTTCTTTTGGAGGTCTTTTGGAGGTAAATAGGACACTATAAACAACTTCTATTGCTTAGAATGGTTGCCTTTTGCTAGGTCAGACAGCCCTTCCAATCCTGTCTCAGACAAGAGCATGTAAAAAAAGTAATCCATTTTTGTTATGCTTTGTGAATGGGAACATTGTATGATCTGTCCTTATCGAAAGGATTAGAACTGAAATTTGAGGATTGTGTTTCTCTCATTTAACATACAGTGGACAAACCAGGGTTGTAATCCTTTAACCCCCTCGCCCATCCTAACATTCTAGAGACGCAAGTAGAAATTTTAACCCTTAAAACCCTGACCCAAGTAAAAGCCATTTAAACTGCTGTTTAAGAAGAATTGTTAATATTTCTGTTTTATTAGCTTTTGCTTTGTGAATGAGAACATGCAACAAATCTAAAATATGTGCTATCCCAATTTGGCTGCACTTTAAAGTGCATTTCCACTTTTGCAGGCAAATGTGAGAAAACACCACTGTGTTTGTGTTCCCGATCACGCAACATGCCTAAAAAGTCTCTCTCTCTCTCTCTCTCTCTCTCTCTCTCTCTCTCTCTCTCTCTCTCACTCTCAATCTCAATCTCTCTCTCTCTCTCTCTCTCTCTCTCTCTCTCTCTCTCTCTCTCTCTCTCTCTCT
>NW_017306595.1:1268405-1278658 GCF_000935625.1 Nanorana parkeri | reverse complement strand
GGGGGGGGGTGAGTCCATGTTGGGGATTTATAAGTCCGGGATCTCTCATGTTCCTCTCAGTCTGTGACACTCTGTGACGTATTGCGCAGATATTTTCACCGTCGGCTCCTCTTCTCCCAGTACGATGCAGAGTTTCCTCGTCTCCTCTATAGAGGTGAAGTCCGGGATGAGAGCGGAGAATCTCTGGAAATGAGTGTCCCTCAGTGCTGAGTACTTGGGGCTCTCTCTCTCTCTCTCTCTCTCTCTCTCTCTCAATATCTCTCCTCTCAATCTCTCTCTCAATATCTCTCTCTCTCTCTGTCAAAAATCTGGTGCAGCAACCAATCAGCTTCTCTCTTCAATTTGTTCAGTTAAGATTTGAAAATAAGAGAGAAGCTGATTGGTTGCCATACACAGCTGCTTGAGATTTTTTTTCTGCTCCAGTTTTGATAAATTCCTCTTGCTTAGTTTACTTTTTTTTGGCCAGAGTGTTCAAATCTAGTTCACAACTAATAATAAAATGATAGTTAATTATGGTAAGCACTAACTTCACCTCACCTGTAATATTACATAGGGGAGGGGGGGGCTAGGTAGAATGTATAAACATTTAAAACACTTAAAAATGTAAACAAGGATTTTTAAAATATGTTTGTTATGCTATGTGAATGGTGACCTAACAAACAAAGTAGATTTTATTCCAAATTTGGCTGCAAAAATGGAAATGCACTTTAACCAGACACTATATCTAGGGCAAAATCTGCAAGAGCATGTGTCTAATTTGTCATGAAAGAGAACCTGTATTCCTGCAGCCCAGTGATATGGCAATCCTTCAGTTTATACAGCGTGCTTTTACTGGTGAAATGAGTGGAACTTGGCACCATATGTCTGCAGAAGAGCGAATTGCACCAGTTCAGCTGGAGCAATATAACTTGCTTCTTATTGAATAGTAGAAACCAAGGGCAGTCCTCTGGCTGTCCACTAATGCCTGTAGACTTTGAAAGTTACATGCACTGAAAAGTATTCTTATCTTCAGATAAAGCTGCAACAGAACAAGTTCATAGTGATGGGGAGATGGCTGTTATGTCGGATGGGGAGGGAGCTGATGCCAGGACAGAAGAGAAGGAAAATGAAGGCTCTGTGAGTGTCGAGCAATGCGTGTTGCCATCAGACAATGTCCCTGGGAAAAAAAGGAGGAGCAGAAAGAAACACAATGACACTAAAGTGCCAGAAGAGGAAACTCTTCCATCCTTACCTGAAGATACCACTACATTGCCAAAGAAGCCCAAAAAAAGTGAGCTATTTTGTTGTCTCCATAATTTATACTTAAAATGCTAAAATCAGCTGCAGGGAATAGAACACCAATTGGTCCTGCTATTGATGCAGACATATTGGGTTTTAATCCAGTTGTCTGTTAACTGGCATTTCTTAGGCTGGTAGCATGCCAAAGGTGCATATGCCTGTGCTGATCTGGAGGAGAGGAGTGACTTTATCGGACAGGAGGGAATAAGCTCTGAAACCCTTTAATAGGGATTTTAGTGTTTGATGTTTGGCAGAGTGGGGGAAAGTCCCTACCGTCTTCAAAAGTCAGCATGTGCAGCTGCCGGGTCCTTTCTAAGCTAACAAACAATAAGCTTAACTGCGGTGTATCAGCACGCTTAAAGCTAGATTCCAGTCAAAACTTCTAATCACTTTTTGGATATAGTAGCAAACGGGTTAGGGATTCTGCCACTTTTTTATGCTTTCTATGCTCCATCTTTTGGCTATTTCCCCATCCCATCACCTGTCATGACAGGAAGGGTTTGTTAATCTCTATAAAGTGGACACAAAAGCAAACTAAACCCCATTTTTAATAAAGTTAGGAAGGTTTAGGACTTCTGTTCTTATTGCGGTTTGTGCTTTCCTAGCTCTGTGGGTGACCACCACCTCCTTTTCGTGTGTGACAAGAGGTAAGGAGAAATTTCTCCGATTGGGTCAAAGACCGGAATGAAAAACGGGGAAATTCTTACTCTTCTACAGTTTTATCCAAAAGTTAAAAAAAACTATTGAAATTGGGTGTTAGAGAGCCTCACACTTACCAAGTTAATTTTCCAACCCTAGTCCCAGTGGAAGTATCTCAGTGAAGCAACTGAAACAGTTTACAGTGGATAATTTTTTTCCGAGGCTATGGACCCACTCGGCCCTTTTGTGTCATTCTGCTAAAGCTTCTCAAGCAACAGCTGAACTATGGTTCACTGTATATCTAGTAGTAATTGGCCACTATTCACTGGATTTGTGTAATGTTGTAGTTGTTTTGCCACTTATTCAAGTACCTTTCTCAGATGAGTGTCAGGAGCAGACTTTATGGCACCATGACAATTTTAATTATGTTATTGGACAAGGAACATGTGACTCGACACATTCCATGATTTTGTTAAAGGGTTATTAAACCCTCTTTTTTTTTTTTTTTGCATATATCTACTGCTAGCAAAGCAGTAGATATATGCAAAAACGTAAAAAACAAAAACCTGTTGAAACAGGTTTAAACTTTATCTGTGGCTGCACGCTCCCGTCTGAACATCTGAAGAGTCCCGGGCGGCCGCAAAGGATCTTGGGGCGGGTGCATGTGCAGTTCAGATGTTCTGCCGGGAGACGAGGAGAGACACACGTTAAGTCTATGGAGCAGCGTGCACCCACACAGACTCCGTGGGACATCAGAGAAGAGGAAGACGGAGAAGTGAGCGCTGGATCGGAGACCCACATCAGCGCTGGAGGGACAGCTGAATAGGACAGTTTAGAAGAAGATGATCGAATAAAGAGGCATCATTTAAGGTAAGTCCTGACACTAACATTGGGTTTGGTGGGGGAAATAGCTTTTAATGTCACTTTAAGGTGACTGAGTGGACCTTGTCTAGAAATACTGGGGTGTGTTCCTGACAGGTGAGCTATTGAAGCTACTTGGATGAGTCGAAATGTCTGCAACATTACAGAACTAGCCCAATTGAATGTATGCACATCTTGCGCAGTAGAACAGGATATCAGCAGCCTCAGTGATTCAGTAGCAATAAAAAAGGCTTAACCCCTAAGCACATAAATGCTTGAATGGGAATCTCTGCTATAGTGGAGTGTGGCTGATTTCTGTCCACATGTACATTTATGCTTTCACTTACTGCCGTACTTGTGTGTATATTGCCACAGAGTGTAAGTGTAGACCTGTTTTATTCTCATTTAGTGTAGATGCAATGATGAAAATTCTTCATGATAGTCAAAAGATATCCAATTATTTTACATGTTCTTTATCTTTGTGTGAGCGAGTGGTTTCACTGTTCTGTTTTTCTTTATATTTCGGTATTACAGGAAGAGCTGCTGACCAAGTTATAGACTCTAACTTAGCAGTGGATGACGAGAACCATGAAGATGTTCAGACAGCTCCAGACACAGTGAAAGAGAAGAAGAAAAAATCTCGCAAAAAGAAGCCCACTGCTAAAGAAGCGGAAGCAGATAATAGTGAAGATGGTGAACTTATTAATGTGGCAAGTCCTCAGAGGGACCGAGTTGATGAAAAATGTAAGGCTAGCATAAGACACAGATTCACATCTTTTAACAGAAGTCATTCAACAGGGAGTGGTTGGTTGTAACTGAAGTTGTCTTGAGGTTATGTTCTTGTAAGCATAACCAAGCGTAATTGTTTTTGTAGTTTCTGGAATTTTGCACATTGAATTGATTTCATATTTTCATATTTTTGTTTTTTTATCTTGCATTTCTTTTATAGCTGCACGCTCCGTTTTGCCAGATGATACTGACTCATTGATGTGTAGGGAATCCGAAGAACCCAGCTTCACACAATCAGAGGCTCTTACATGTGCAGAAGACTCATCACTGATTCTCTTTACTGAAGAAAGCGAGTGCTTTTCACAGCCCGATGACATATCTAGGTATGCTTCATGTCATTTAACAAGTGTGATTTTTGTAGCCAGTGGCAGGGATGGAAAGTCATCACATATGCATTGGCCACCTTGACTTGTAGGCTACAGAACTCTGACACTTCTACTAACCTGGTATTTTTTTGAACTGATAAAAAGTTTGCTTAATCAGGTTTTAAATTAACCACCTCCCGTCCATGGCCATTCCTGAACAACCAGACGGGAGTCTTGTAGGAGCGGAAGGGCGTTTTAAGACGTCCTGCCCCTCCCCCCCCCCTCGTGTGCTGCTCTCAGCGTGCACACGAGTGGTTAACTGTTAGCAATGTAAACAGCCAGCGATAGCTGTTTACAGTCAAGCGATCGGACGCCTGATCGTTTGCAGGAGCTGTGGGTGTGCAAACCCCACCCGTACCTCCGCGCCACGATCTCCCTCCGCTCTCCTCTCCGGTCTCTGAATGCAGGAAGTGATGTTTACTACATCACTTCCACATTCCTCTGTCACTCTCCGGTACAGAAACTGGAGAGAAGCTGATGAAGCAGATCTGTGCTGGGGGTCCCCAGGTGACATTAGGGGTTTTAGAGACACCTGATGTCTCCATAAAGAGGACCTGTCACTGTAATTTGATATCACATAGGGGGATTCTTATCCCCCTATGTTAAAAATACGTTAGGCGCGCCTACCCGCAAAAACAACGATTGCTCCAATTACGCATCGCTTGTTACATATCACTTCGAACGTTGCAATGAGCGCAATAATTTTAGGGCCATTAATCACTGATGACACTAAACTGATGAGCAGTAAAATCTTTTAAAGCGTCGTGTATGGCCAATTTTGGGTATGGTAGTTTTTTGGGATTTTGCGGGCACGCTCAATTTTCAGGCTTCACATGTTTGGTGTCTATTTAACCGACGTGACCCCGCCTTTTATATTTTACCCAAAATTCGGTAATGTTTCTTAACATAATAAAGGGAAAACAGTTTTTTTTTTTTTTTTTTCTTTTTTAATTTTCGGTTCTTTTTTTGTTTTATAGTCAAAAATAAAACCCAGTGGTGATTTAATAGCACCAAACAAAAGCTCTATCTGTCCCCAAAATGTTTTATAAAATGTATTTCAGTGCAGCGTTGCATGACGGAATGAATGTCAAAGTACCGCAGCGCTGAATACTGAAAAATGGCCTGGCCAGGAAGGGGGTGTAAACACAGCGGGCAGCAAGTGGTTAAGGAACACAGCTCCCTCCCTTGTTTGTTTATGATCATGTGGTACTACCTTGCCACTAAACTGAGGATTGCTGGTAAAAATAGGATTCCATGGGCTGGCCTACAGCTTTATTTTTGGCTAGTAAAGGTTTTATGTGTACTTCAATGGACTTGGAAAAATGATTTTAGCAAGTACAACAATAACCCCTCCCCCACTTCTGTTTTTACAATTTTTGTTGAACTCCAAATGATGTTTTCTTTCCCACCTACATATGTAACTGACCAAAGTTCATCTTTTATAAATGATGCTTTACATTAACCTCATTGTTTGAAACAGTGCAGGAAAAGTCAATTGTGCATGATATATCGCTTCCTTTTTTTTGTATTTAGCTTACAGGAAAGTCTGAGTGTGGTACCTAGCTCGCACGCATTGGCGGACCTAACTGGCACTTTTGATGATGCTCCATTAGAGACCAGTCTAGAGGATTCTGTCTTTGAATCTAGTCATCACTTGGTGAGTTACATTTAGTAAATGATCTAATTTTGGATGCTAAGGATTTATCGGCATAGATGTCTCTCTAACATAGGCCCCAACTTTATGTGCTAACATAGTCTCACGTGTAAATAGTGCATGGGAAAGCTATGTAATATAATTACTTTAACATTTTCTACTTTGCTGTGGTCAAATTAAATTGGGCTAAATGAGTTATCTTTTCCTGTGGTTACTAAATGACAGGTTTTGGAGCAGGGGTGAAGCCACTGCGCCAAAGACATAGTATATTTGCGGAGGGGCATCAGTAGGTGTTTGTGTGGGAAGGCCTTAACAACTAAATGATGGCTCAGGCAACATGATTTTACTCTGATCTGAATTTATATCTGAAGCTTATTGCCGAATTTGCATTAGGGATCATTCGATTTCAGTATGGGGTCTAATTCTTCTGTGTCTTCTGTTTTTTTAAATATTTTGTATATTTGATTTCTTAGACTTCTGACAGTCCTAAACAAGTACCTCTGGAAGAAGACATGGCTGCAGACAGTCAAACAGGGACTAAGTAAGTGTGGAAAGAAATCGTAATACCCAAACTTGGTATTAGGTTTAAAGGGTTTATTTCTAAAGTCGATATTTAAAAATGAGCTAACAACTATCTTTGCAAGGAAAACACCCTGTACTTGGTGGTTTTATAGTCTTTGCATTTTTAGTATTTTGCTTTTTTAATAAGCCAAGGCTGTTTGTTATATTTTACTTCTCAATAATTTTATCCTAGGGTTGAAGGATCTACTGATTCACAGAAAGATTCTCCGAAACCTGTAGCTCTTACAAGAAGTAGGTTCCAGAGGCCAAGGCCTAACGTGCCCATGAGAACATTGGCCAGAAAGGAGAACGTTTTGCTTCCAGCAAAAACTGAAATGACAGAGCAAGGAAATAAGGTCACTGCTGGTAATTCTCTATCACAGAGCCAGCAGAAGGACATAAGTGGAACTGAAAATGTAAGCAAATGCTTTCAAATTGCCTAAATAACTTGTTTATAACCCTTAAAGAATATCTAAACCCCAAAACATGTCTTTAGAGGTGGTGGCTGCTTTAGGTGTTTTTGTTTTGTTACAGGATTTTTTCTGTATATTTTTACTTTGGTGTCAGTAACACACTCTATTCCTAGGATGACTACGATCACTCACCCTTCTGTATTGGGACAACAGAAAGGATTGGGAATACTGAACCCTACCCTTTTTTAATCTCCTTTTTAACATAGAGGTGTGTGTTTCTGTAGTCAGTGATTTTGAGACCAATATAATTGATAAAACAACACAGGCAGAGAGCACAGAAATGTATCTGCTTGCAAGAATTTCTGTCAACATCAGCAGTATTTTTTTTTTACTTATCCAACATATATAGTAAAAAAAATGTCACTGGTATATTTAACAGACCAAAAGGGACCAAATAAGATAGGTTAATATTTAGGGTTTACATACACTAAAAGTATACCTAATGGCAAAACCTCTTCTTCCTTTTTTTTTTTACTTACATTTGTAAGGGTTAAAATCCATCAATTTCTTTTTTACTGTTTTTTGTGTTCTGTTGGAGAGATTTCCCCTTCACTTCCTGTCCCAGAGACCGAACCGGAAATAAAAAGAAAAGTCTGGCGGAAATGCCCTCTCAGACAGTTTTAGCTACATAGTGGTGATTGCAACATTACAGCAAGATAATATATATATTTTGTCCTACAATGTCTGTAAACCGACTCCCAGTTGCTATAGCAGGCCGAAGTTTGTTTACATTGCTTCTGCAGACTATTTGCTTTCTAATATGTGCCATAAAAAATTGCAACTGCCACCATGTTCTATTGGGTATCTACTCTCCACAAAATATATTTTTGGTAGTTTTAAGTAATCTTCTGCATTTGTGTGCGTGCAAAAAAAAAAAGCTTTGGCAGTGAGTGTTAATTATTGTAGCGTTGCTCACACTTACTTGTGTTTTTGTCTTTTTAGCCTAACAGTGAAGAATTGGAGCTCTTAGTATCAGAAAGAAAAGATGATATTCCTTCTACTGTCCAGGAACATTCATCCTCTGAATCTTCCCAGCTACAGCCGGGAGACTCCGAAATGTTGTCGCCAGATTTTGCAACTGCGAAGATAGATAAAAGGTACGTTTTAGGGAGCAGTGACTTTTGTCTTCACTTTAACTGTAAGTGTATCCCAAAAATATATGTGCAAAATAATCCTGTACAGCTTTGAATAGTTTTAGTGGGACAAGGTGTTCATTGTTGTAAAGCTTTGGATGAAAGGTTTTTTTAATGGACTTTGGAAACATGACTGTCTGCTTCCACACCAATGGCTTACCCTGCAGAGGATTTGTGGGAAAGTAATGGCGTTGATTGCATGCATCCCTGGTGGCCGCTTTGGTACATTCCAAAATCGTGCCAATACCAGGCGCATGAGCAGTAATAACCCATCTTTAATAAAATGACATGGCTGTTCGTGTGCACAGTAGCGGGTAGGCTGGACTTTGTGGGAACAGCAGTGTTTGCATCCATTTGCTTCCCTCTTCAAAATCTGAGAACATTGCTCTGGGGGTAGTATTGGTTCCCTTGTGTTATGGCTGTGCTGCTCAGTTCAGTGCTGGGACTATTTACAGCACTGGTGTTTGTGTAGGGGGTCGGCTCTAGTGAGCTGTGGTTTGTTCTGACAAGAGCGTCTATTATTTAGTGTACTCTTATAACACATCAGAACCTCTACTGCCTTTTCTGCACTCGCTGTGCGCACACTGCAGCAATGTGTACTTCTGCATCCACTACACCGAAGCACAGTTCTGAACCCAAAACCATGCACCACTTCACCCACCACCACTTCACCAACATGCACTTCGGCACCTGTTGCAACTGCAACCACAGCATTTGCCTAACCGCTGCACCGATACATACTTTGGCATCTGTCGCACACACTTCTGCACCCACCATCACTGCACTGTTGCACTAGGCACCACTGCATGAATGCACATATCTGCACTTGCTGATGCTGCATGAACGTGCACCTAAAGTTGGTGGAGAAAAAATTCCAGCACAATGGGCGAAGAGGGTTCTTTACAGTAAGAGCGGTTAAGGTCTGGAACTGGAATTTCAGCCAAGAGTGTAGATTTGTTCAAGAAACGTTTGGACAATTTCTTGAGGGACCGTAATATCCAGGGATACCAGTAACCCTAAGAATGAGATGATGCGTGGACCTATATGGGTTGGACTTGATGGACGTATGTCTTTATTCAACCCCAAATACTATGTAACTATGTAACGTGTCCTCCACCACTGCATCTCCGCACTGCTTGGTGCTACACACTTCTGTAACCAACTGCTGTACACTTCTGTAGCCAACGCATACTTCTGCACCAGCCTGTCATATATATATATATATATATATACGCATATGTACAAATTTGTTGGTACCCTTCCATGAAAAAAGAACCCATAATTTTCTCTGAAATAACTTGAAACTGACAAAAGCAATTTAGTATCAATCATTCTTATTTTGCATGTTGTGAAAATCAGACTTTGATTTTTGATTCCACGGAATTTTTAAAATAAAATGGCATGGACAGAAAAAATTAAAACGGTAAAGGGACCCCCAACCTAATATTTTTTGCACAATCTTTAGAGGCAATTACTGCAAACAAGCGATTTCTGTAGCTCTTAGTAAGAATTCTGCACCTGCCAACAGGTAGTTTGACTCGCTCGACTTGAGCAAACCTCTCCAGCTGTTTCGCATTTGAAGGGTACCTTCTCCAGACTGCATGTTTCCGCTCTTTGCATAGGTGTTCAATAGGATTCAGGTCAGGCTTCATAGAAACGGTTCATAACAGTCGTGGCCTACATAAACCATCAGGGAGGCACCAGAAGTCATGCTGCTCAAAGAGAAGCGGACCTGATCCTTGGATGAAAATTCACATCCTGGCTCTGTCCGTCTTGTACTTTCCAAGACTTGGAATATTAACGTGTACTTTCTCGATCATTAATAAGTGGTCTCTACACCTGAACCTTGTCACAGGGTGGGTGCCAGGTATTGACTTCCTGGTATCCAAGTTCAAAGATCCCCATGCCTTCATGGGGGATGCCTTGGTGACTGTTTGATTGGTTCAGCCTGATCTATTCCTACCCTCCGAATCTCTTGCTTTGCCTCCTTCGCAGGATTGAGACAGAGTGCATTCCACTGATCCTCATCATTCTCAATAGATCCAGAAGATTGTGGTGCACGCGTGTAGTCGAATCCTGGTAGACACTCCGTGGGCACTTCCCGATCGTCCACACCGCCTGTTCCGATGACCCGTATTCCGCCTTGTCAGTTGCAAGCTTTTATGGCCTCACTGTCCAGGTCCTGATGGAAAAAGGCATTCGTTTCTAATGTATTATATGGCCCATAGTCCCTTTCTTGCACAAAGTTATCAGCTCACAAAATTCCTGGCATTGAGCATATATGAGAATACACTTTCAATGGTATGTTTAGATTAAAGGGAGCAAAAAAGAAAAGTTAATTTTTAGGGTTTGCTTACATGATAAGAATGAGCCAGAGATGCAGGCTGCAAAGTCCTAGAAACAGACCGCGTATGTGATTTTATAGAGGTGGATAATTCAATAATCAATTGTATAACACCATTTAGTCAATGTACATTTTTTTTTCCCCCCCCCCCTCCTA
>NW_017306595.1:1257199-1265251 GCF_000935625.1 Nanorana parkeri | reverse complement strand
AAAAGTTGGTGGAGAAAAAATTCCAGCACAATTGGCGAAGAGGGTTCTTTACAGTAAGAGCGGTTAAGGTCTGGAACTGGAATTTCAGCCAAGAGTGTAGATTTGTTCAAGAAACGTTTGGACAATTTCTTGAGGGACCGTAATATCCAGGGATACCAGTAACCCTAAGAATGAGATGATGCGTGGACCTATATGGGTTGGACTTGATGGACGTATGTCTTTATTCAACCCCAAATACTATGTAACTATGTAACGTGTCCTCCACCACTGCATCTCCGCACTGCTTGGTGCTACACACTTCTGTAACCAACTGCTGTACACTTCTGTAGCCAACGCATACTTCTGCACCAGCCTGTCATATATATATATATATATATATACGCATATGTACAAATTTGTTGGTACCCTTCCATGAAAAAAGAACCCATAATTTTCTCTGAAATAACTTGAAACTGACAAAAGCAATTTAGTATCAATCATTCTTATTTTGCATGTTGTGAAAATCAGACTTTGATTTTTGATTCCACGGAATTTTTAAAATAAAATGGCATGGACAGAAAAAATTAAAACGGTAAAGGGACCCCCAACCTAATATTTTTTGCACAATCTTTAGAGGCAATTACTGCAAACAAGCGATTTCTGTAGCTCTTAGTAAGAATTCTGCACCTGCCAACAGGTAGTTTGACTCGCTCGACTTGAGCAAACCTCTCCAGCTGTTTCGCATTTGAAGGGTACCTTCTCCAGACTGCATGTTTCCGCTCTTTGCATAGGTGTTCAATAGGATTCAGGTCAGGCTTCATAGAAACGGTTCATAACAGTCGTGGCCTACATAAACCATCAGGGAGGCACCAGAAGTCATGCTGCTCAAAGAGAAGCGGACCTGATCCTTGGATGAAAATTCACATCCTGGCTCTGTCCGTCTTGTACTTTCCAAGACTTGGAATATTAACGTGTACTTTCTCGATCATTAATAAGTGGTCTCTACACCTGAACCTTGTCACAGGGTGGGTGCCAGGTATTGACTTCCTGGTATCCAAGTTCAAAGATCCCCATGCCTTCATGGGGGATGCCTTGGTGACTGTTTGATTGGTTCAGCCTGATCTATTCCTACCCTCCGAATCTCTTGCTTTGCCTCCTTCGCAGGATTGAGACAGAGTGCATTCCACTGATCCTCATCATTCTCAATAGATCCAGAAGATTGTGGTGCACGCGTGTAGTCGAATCCTGGTAGACACTCCGTGGGCACTTCCCGATCGTCCACACCGCCTGTTCCGATGACCCGTATTCCGCCTTGTCAGTTGCAAGCTTTTATGGCCTCACTGTCCAGGTCCTGATGGAAAAAGGCATTCGTTTCTAATGTATTATATGGCCCATAGTCCCTTTCTTGCACAAAGTTATCAGCTCACAAAATTCCTGGCATTGAGCATATATGAGAATACACTTTCAATGGTATGTTTAGATTAAAGGGAGCAAAAAAGAAAAGTTAATTTTTAGGGTTTGCTTACATGATAAGAATGAGCCAGAGATGCAGGCTGCAAAGTCCTAGAAACAGACCGCGTATGTGATTTTATAGAGGTGGATAATTCAATAATCAATTGTATAACACCATTTAGTCAATGTACATTTTTTTTTCCCCCCCCCCTCAGTAAAGAGAACCCTCTGCCAGTAAGAGGACGTCTGGTAAGACCAAAACCCAACCTGAAAAAAGCTCCAGCGAAGGACAAACCACCTGCTTCGGAGCCAAAATCTCCTCCTAAATCTGATTCCAAGGACCCTGGAGAGCTTGCAACGGTTTGTTAATTGCATCAAATGTAGAAATGTTTTCAACACCAATTTTGGCTCCACTGTGAGCTGACTTTAAGTAGTAAATCTAACACATATATATTGGTGACCTATCCAATTATTCAACTATGTGTCTGCTGTGCGGGATTTGCAGGTGCAGGCTGAGTAGTGCCTGTTCATTCATATATGTGTAATCCAAAAACTGCCGCACTCCACAGGTCAAAGCAGATAACTTTAAACTTTATTGTAGTCCGAAAAAAATACATACACCGCAAACAAGCTCCCCAAACCAAGCGAACCCTCATACACGTTTCACTGATGCAGCTTATTCATAGAGACCAATTTGATTTGTTTCTGTCGTCTTCGTCTTCTTATATGGCAAATAGTCCCCTTCCATATTCCTGCAGCTGTTGGCTTTTTTGGATATCCCATCAGTTCCATTCTCCTCTTGAAGTTAGGAAGTTGCTGTTTGGCACGGTACTGTCTGTCATTGGAGGTAAAGGAAATGCAGCCATGGACTCGACAGGCGTGCGCCTATCATCAGTTTTATTCTCCTCTTATAGTGAGATCATTGCTCTAAGGTCCAGTACCTTCTTCCATATGGGGGTAAAGGAGATCCCTGGTACCCAATAGGTGGAGAATGCCTGCAGCTTGTACCTGCTGAGATCTTCCCATTACTTTTAAGCCAACCAACATTCTGATTACTAGCTAGAAAGTGAAGCACGCAGAGAGGATGAGTTTTCCCTTCCCCTTTCATGGATCAGTAAAGGGTCAAAAAAACAAGGGTCAATCAGAAGAATTTTGTCTGGAGTTCTTTTAGATCATGCTGAAAGATAGTACTATATTTTGATGGCTCACATATAATGTAAAGATGTTGCTTATTGTTAATTATTATAAATCTATTGGTGTTTAATGAAAAGCATAATATATTTTCTTGTCTAATGTCAGTTATCATTTGCATACTCTTTACAGGTACCTTGCAGTGTTGTCCTGACAGCATTATGCACTTCTGTTAACGAAGAAGCTAAGTAAGCTATGTCTCTAAAATGTTTTTTCCTTTTTATCTTTTATTACAAGCAGTATTCATAAAGATATCTGTTCAGAGTTATGCTGATTTTGGATAAATCTTGATGGAAGCTTAAAATATCATTACAATCTAAAATGTTAGATTGTAATGATATTAAGAATGAAGCACAAGACTGAAATGTGTTTTTTTTTTGGTCTGAGCTCTGTCATTTGTTTCTCAAGATTATGACCCCTGATGAGATTTAGACTTTCAGGGCTGCGTGAAATCCGGTTTGAATTTATTTTTTAGGAAAATGGCTCGGGTTTTGACAAACCAAGTACTATCTGGCTTGTGTAATATTGGTCATCTACCAAGACAGAGTAGCAGCAGTAACAATGACTTGGAGATGGAAATGCTCAGCATGATACCACTCCTCCACCGATTTTAGGTTGACTCAGAAATGACATATCTTTATGCAGTTGCCATTGAACTAAACATTAAAAATTTCTTGGAGGGTTACTTTTTGACTGTCCAGAAAGTGAAAGTTTAGGCCTATGAGATCAATGGTGATCTTTTTATTTTTTGCCTAGGACTGAATCCTCTATTAGCTCCCAGGAACAAGGCACAACATCTACTATAAAACCTACCCCACTTGTCCATGGATCCTTACAAAGACAAAAGCCCAATACTGTGAGGACGTCTAGGAAAGAAAAATCTAAAGACATGGAAGACTCTGAGAAATGTGATGACGTTTCAGCTGAAGTTTCCACACAAGACATCAGCAGTAATGTGGCCAGTTCCATACAGAATGATGCTGCCATTAAGGTATGTTTTACATTTATTATCATTGAAAAAGAACTCAGACATTAGCATCCATTGAGCATGTGTTAAAATGATCCAAACTGTATTATACAACACTGCGAGGAATATTGCAACACATGTGCTTAGCGTACTTGTACAATAAAGGACACTGGAGTATAACACACTTCGGGTTATGCACCTGCATTCATGAGACTGGACACTGGCAGAGCTGCAAGACAGCCCAGTATATTCTCTCCCTCCCCCAGCATGCCTCAGTTTTTTTTTTCTTATGTCTAGTAGAACATATGTCTTCTCTCTCTCTCTGATATTTTTATTAAGAGTTTTTCCTTCTGACAAGATTGTTCAGTTGCTACAGAGCCACTGCGGGTCATTTTGCAGCTTTAAGATCAGCTGCTCCTTGGGCTGGCCTGTAATGGGCATTGGACTCTGTGTTATGCACTTTCCTAGACACCCTTGGTTGAAGCAGGAGAGCCCGATCACGTGATTTGTCAAATCACAAACTGGTTACAATTCAGTGGATAGCGATATCTGCTCTCCATGATAAATTAGCCCCTTAGAGTGAAGATACCGAAGCCCTCTCCTGCTTGAGTCACTTTGTAAGCAACAGGATCATCATACCTCTGCTGATGTTTGCTTTGGCAAATTAAGCTTGGCATTTGGGTTATATTGCAACTCTAGTTATCTAATGACGGCCACAGATTCTGAAATTTTAGTTCACTCTGTAAAACGTTTTTTTTGGGTTTATTTTATAGCATGAAGAGAAAGATAACAAGTCTACAAATGAACAGACACGCCTTGATTTTGACAACGTCCAGAGTTCTTGTATACCAATTAAAGAGACTTTCTCCAAGCCTTGTATATCTGTGCAAGAGGTCATCCCAGAACCTGATCCTGCAGTGATCCCAGTGTCTGATTCTAAGGCAGAAAATAAAAAGTCTCCTATTAAACTAGCTCGAGGACCGCTGCAGAGGCCGAAGCCCAACCTTCTGAAATCATGTGACCGTAAAGGAATATCTGAAATGAGAGAAGAAAATGTTGATGTTACTTCTGAGAATAATGAAGAGAATCTGAAAGGCAAGATAAAGGACCTTTCTGACTTGGGGAAAGTAAGTAGCAGTACTGAATAAAAAAGCAGTAAGTATATATGTATTTTGCTTCTATTTATCCAACCAGCAATGACTGAATTCATGTATCCACATCACTTATGGTTTGGTGGTTTATTTTGGTTATATTTATGGATTAAAAGCATATCCTAAAGAAGTTGTTTAAACAATGTATGTTGAAAATGTAATGTTGTATTTAGCCCACAGATTTTGTAAAGGAAGTTCCTACTTCAGATGAAAGCTGTAGTCACCAGGAGAATCAAAATCTGGCACAAATGGATCAGGTTCTACCAGGAGATCTAAAACCTAAAGATGGTATAAAGTAAGTGTCTGCTTACATTTTAACATTGACATCTCATCTAAGTTATGATGAAGCTAAATGCCACTTTCACATGAGGTATTTTGGTTCCAATGCACTGAGATCCCACCCCCTGCACACCCATTGGTTTTTACCCTTACATCCTAGCCCCAGCACGCACACACCATTTCCCAGTAGTCATGCCAGCCCCTCCAGTAAATTTGAGTATTCTGTTACAACCACCACTTTATGTATTTGCACATACCTTTCCTGAGACTCATCTGTATGGATAGTATGATAACCTGACTTGCTGATATTCACAGATTAGTGTTCAACTCGATAAGACTCAGAGTAGAATCCAATGTAGTTTATTTGCCTTCTCAAGGCAGAGGATGTGATTCCTTCTCATTCTTAGAGTGAAAAGAGATTCCTATCTTTGCCATGAACAGGGTAAACAGAGACCCTCTTACCTCAGGTAGGGGTGATGCAGAAAGAGGAAGTAGAAAGGAATGACTGGGAGATTATAGCAGAAGACTGTACCAATGTACAGAAAACAGCAGGGGTGAAGAGAAGATACCAAGTATGCACAGATTAGGCTGTAACAATGCTAATCTACCACTTTAGCTAGGAATACAGCATAATGCAATGAAATGTAAATGCAGTGTAACTGAAACAGCAGAAATAATAAAAATGACACTGGCTGTGGCAGCACACATGGCTTTTCTTATTGTAAGAGAATAGTACTCTTTTTCCTGTCAAGAAGTGGAGGCTTCTTTCACCCATTCAGCTTTGTACCCTCTGTAAATGTACGCACACACACTTGTCACCTGTTCTCTCTGCTATCATGAACATTAGAGTGGCATTTGGGGTTCTAATAGACCTCTAACGTCTCCATAAAAAGAGCCTGTTGATAGAATGGAAAAAATGTACCTTCTGCACTCCTCCTACATTCAATGTTATGCACTCTTCCTTATCAAAAGAGCTCTTTCCTCTACTAATTAGAGAAAAAAAATCCAGAATTTTGTTTGCTCGCCATGGATTTACACACATTCTTTCTTAGCATCCCACTTAGTCAAGTATTTTATTCTATAAATTGTTGTGCAGTCTACAACAGTTTTTATGTGCAGGGTTTCGTTTTGGGGAAAATGTTTTTCTAGGTGTCCTATATCCTACCTGTCAAGTATATTGTTACTTCTTTTTTTAGCTCGTCGGAGGGAGTGCAGAAACCTGCAGTTCTAACTAGAGGACGATTACAGAGACCAAAACCAAACCTTGGCCGGGCATTACCTAAGAGAGTTGTCCTGTCTTCATCAGATGATTCCAGGAATGAATCTAAAGTTGAGGACTGTGATAAACCCCCTGAATCCAGTCATTCAGTTGCAAGTGTAAGAAACTCAATAATAGTTGTTTTTCTTTTAATAGGTGGATTTTTTTTTTCCTTTTTTTCCCTTTTACTTTTTTACTTCTTGTGTATAGAGTTCACACTAAGTAGAACGGAAATGCTTCATGATGTTCATGTCCTTTCTCTCCCAACTCGCAAAAATTAATCTGGTCAAGTCATTATTTGAAATGTATTCTACTTCCCTGCAGGCTGGTCATGGACTGGAAGCTTTTGGAGCAGACATTTTTGCTTCTTTTAGCATGCAGAGTAGCAAGAACATATTGGCACCAAATACTACATTGCCTGGAGAGGTGGGAGTAGCACCTCAGTTGGATAATGGGGGGAGAAGATGTCCTCTAATAGCAGTCACGTATGCCGCTAGACACCTGGACATCTAAGATGACATCCAGGGCTTGTGCAATATTATCAGCCTCCTATTTTAACATCAAAGTTTACATGTTAACTGCTGCATACATCATCTGTTTACCCTACTTGTGGAAAATGGTATACTTTAAAAGAAAACATTTATTATAGTAAGATGTATTTTCTTACACTACCCTGTCCATAAATCGCAAAACTTACAAACAGGTCTATACCAATGGGCTGTTAATTGATTAAGCAATTTTAGTTTAATCTTTCTACACTACAACTTGGTAAAGAGTGAAGATAGGGCCACATCCAATTCTAGCTACTGTTATTATAATAACGGTTATACGTTCATTTGCTGTGAAGAATAGGCTTTTACTTTCTCTCCTCCCTTTTTTTCGTTATAAATCGGCACCCCTTTAGTGTATTTTGAAATACAAGTGTGTCTATATCGGAAAATGTCCTGCAATAACCTACTTAATTTTTTTCCAGTTGTCACCATTTGAAGCAGGAAAAGCTCATGTCCTTGCAAAGACTGCTGCAGACGACATACCCTTCACAGAGGAGATCACTCAGTCAGATGTTCCTTGCAAAAAAACTATTGGGCGGCCTGGGGTGGACCAGGTTGAGAGCGAGGAGTCTCTTCCTATGTCCTTGGATGATTCAGTGTATGTTTTTGGCTGTATAGCTTACCTTATACATTTTATGTCTGTGACAAGAGGCTGGAAATGTTACTCAACGTCTTAAACATGTTGATAACACTTCACTTCCAGTGTGGCAGTATTGGAACTATACATATTTATATGTCTTCTGATAACCCCAGATTTCCACTGGTATGCTGCTAGGGTGTATGAACTGCTGTTTTGTTCCATTAGGTTACCCAAAGGTGGGAAAAGCAGTTTATACAGCTGCTCCTATGTCTCTTTTTGATCTGTAGCTGATTGCTTTTGTGCCATCTATTTGCATTTCAGACAGCTCAGAATTCTGTATTCTATTTTCCCCCCCCCCAGAATTAAAAAAACATTAAGTGGCTCTGAAGAGGAGAAAAGTGCAGCAACAACAAAACCAGCTTTGACACAGAATAGATTACAGAGACCAAAGCCCAATTTGGGCAGATCCGTTAAATGTCCTGCAGCACCTGCTCCTCAGAAGTGTGATGTCCATGAAGAAGGGAAAAACCGAGAAGATGGTAGCGATACTTCATCCCTGGAAAATGTAAGGGAGCAAATGCTAAACGTGCCTCTACATCTACTTTTTTTTTTTTTTTTTATATATAGCTTTTTTACTCTTCGCT
>NW_017306595.1:1249802-1256764 GCF_000935625.1 Nanorana parkeri | reverse complement strand
AAGCGGCCTCTACACTTTTTTTTTTTTTTTTTTTTTTATATATAGCTTTTTTACTCTTCGCTTTAATAGTCTAGCTTTACATGGCTTTTAAAATGGAGAAAAGTGGAAGGAAGTGACTTGCCTGTTATCTGGAAGCTTAGTCCTAGGTTTCAGTGAGAGCAAGTCAAAGATACAATTACTGCTGTGTGGTTTCTTAGCTAACCCCAAAAAGTTTCTTCTTGCTGTCTTTGTCATGTGTCATGTTAAATTCACCCGATTTGTCCTGGTGAACTGTGTCGGCAAGAGTAAAAGATATGAGAAATCCGGAATTTTACAGTTGTTACTAGAGCAGGAAGTGAGGGGAATTTAATGGGAACACCTATTCAGGTGATCACTGTGCAAGAGGGGAACTCCCCTCAGTTTGGAGAGATTTCCTCTAATTTCCTTTTTGTATTTTTGGAAAAAGTAAAGGAATATCTCCCCAACAGGACACACAGGAAAAAACTGAAAGGGGATTTACATTTACGTGCTCTATCTATAACTACATAAACACGAAGCATCTAGAGCAGTGGTTCTCAACCTGTGTAACCTCAGGACCCACATTTGTCCTCGGTCATTAATAGAACACACGGCAGTGTGGGCTGCTGTGACGGAGCTCCATCCATATGTGCATTGTTTGTACACCTCCAATGCGCACCTGTAGAGGTGCTGGGAGCCAGAATGTGATGTCACTCCAGTCCAGGCACCTCTAGAGGACACGCAAGGGAGCTATAAGCTATGCACGATGGTGCACCCTCGTGGCGATACCCCCAGCCCATCCCACCTCACCTCAAGTCGACACTCAGTGCTGAGCAGCATATTTTAAATGACTGCTCGGTGTGAGAACTGACAGTGCTGCTTTAGGGGGAGGCTGAAGAGCCTTTCACCTAGAAAAGTGGAAGGCATGTGGTGACCCACTGAACACAGGTTCACGACCCACCAGTTGAGAACCAAGGATCTAGAGGGACAGCATGCATGTTTTTGGCACCAGTCTTTATAATTAAACATTTAGCATTTTTTGAAAAGCCACCATAGTTAAATGCTTCTCTATTTCATTGTATTTTACAGGTGTTGCAGTATGATGCAGAAAATACCCTTGTACTTGCAAATACTCATTCAGAAGAGATCACAAAGTCGTATATCCTTCCACTGGAGACCGTTTTTCTGCGTGGTGTGGATCAGGTGGACAGTGAGGAGCCTCCCTCTGTGTCCGTAGACAATTCCTCTCATGTCACGTACGTTCATGCTTATGTTGCTTAATTAGCTTACCAAATTACTATGGGGATTGTGTATGAAAGTACCCAGTATTGCTGCTTGGCTTCTTTTGAGAGCACGTAACAGACAGCACATATAGCTTAAGTGTTGTGCAACTCTTGGTCTTCTCCCTAGAGTTAGAGTATTTTATCCTTACAGTGCAGAGGCACCACTGCAAGGTTTTGTTTTTTTTCATCCCACTTTTTGGCTTTAAATTGAAACGAGGACAGATTTGGATAATGCATTAATATTTTTTTGTTGTCAGGATTAAAAAAGATTTAAGTACCTCTAAAGATGAGAGGGTGGTGGAACCATCACCAGCTTTGACAAGGAGTAGATTGCAGAGACCAAAACCAAATTTGGGCAGATCAGTTACACGTCCATCTGTATCCGCTCCAGAGAAGTGTAATGATGAAGAAAGGAAAAGCACAAAAGACCGTATTGATACTTCATCTATAGAAAAAGTAAGAACCAAATCCATAACTTGCCTTTATATCTATTTGGAATGTTATTTGCTTTAATGAAACAGATTTTCTTTTTCATCCATTTAGAGACACAGGAATTATTTACCCTCAGTTTATACTGCTGCCTACAGAAGGATTGGACACTGGCAAACAAAAAAAAACTGTAGGTCAGCCCAGAATAACTCTCTACCACCATTTGTTTGCTAGTGTCCTAGGAGAATGGATGTATTTTCTTGACCTCTGCTGTGTTAAAGACTGACCTGAAGTTTTTTTCTAGCATTTTTTTTTTTCTTTTAATGGGATTGATTGCTGACATCTGCTGGGTGGAGTGTGGTGTGCACATCCTTTGCGCTCTTTCCCACCCTTCAGCTTCAAGGAGACATCTTTCCACTGCTGCTCCTGCTTCCAAAGAGCCACATGGTTCTTTGATGTTAGATCCATTCCTGCTGCCCTCCTACAGTGCCCACAGTGTCACCTCTAGCCATCCAACCCTCACCTGCTACCAGCTGTCCAGTTTTCATCTTGAGCCTATAAATAGCCTTTCTACCATTTCATTGCAACATCTCTGATTCTAGACATGCAGCAGACAGTTTTGTTGTACTTTGTGCCCCTAGCTCACTAACTGCTTCAGGACTGCTTGCAGCGATATTGACATTTGCAGACTAGAATCATGGGATAAAAACATTTTTCTACCACATTTATAAAGCTATGGTTCAGCCTCATGTTGAGTATGTGGTTTGCTTTTGGTCACCCATCCACAGAAAAGGTGTCCTTGAACTAGAGAAAGTTCAGAGAAATGTAGCGCAATTTTTAAAGGGGATGCAAGGCCTGAATTTTGAAGACCGACCCCAGAAATTCATCTGAAGTTATATTTCCCTAATTCTAAGATCTGCTAAGGACAAGATGATTTTTCCTAATACCTTAAACCATAGGTGGCTCAAGAACACCATCAAAGCTTATAGTTTAAATGATGGGGTTCCTCCCTTTCCAGTCAAGGGACAATCTACTAGATATGAGGGCTTTTTAGCATCAGGCAGCTGTTTTTCAGATTTAAAAAGATTGCCATCTGGACATCTGTTTAAACATTCTCTAAATTCTACTAGGTGAACATTTCGGCCTCCTTTAACCTTTCTGGCGGTAATCCCGAGTGTTGCTTGGGGTTAATTTTCAGTACCAAAAGCGGTAACCCAGAGCCACACTCGGGATTACACTTTGCGTCACTTACCTTGCCCCTACGAGCCCCGCTCTGTCCTCCGGCCGATGCCGGCATCCATCTTCCGGGTTCCTTCCCTTGCGAGCGCCCGCGTCGCAGGGGGACAGAACCGGTGGCGAAATTTAAAACTAAAAAAATAAGAGAAATAATACTGAGAGATAATCAGACCGCCAGGGAGGTTAATGCCACCTTTGGCCGTCCTTCAGACGGCCATTTGAGCTGCAAGCAGTTTCAGTTCTGTTGGCTTTTTTCTTGGGCCCGTCAGCATTTTGTTTCCTATGTTGCCCACCCCTCAGTTGGACTGCTTTTAGAAGTTCCAAAAGTTAAAACCGTTTTGTCCCTAATGGATGAGAGAGAAAATATAGTACTCACCCTAAAATCCTTTCCTTGGTGTGCATTGAAAGACGCATGTCCCTTTGTGTTTATTATAATGCTCTTGGTACTGCTTTGCTACGAAACCGAGGCATGCTGGTAGTAAGAGGGGTTATCCTGGGCTGGCTCTGTTTTTTTGTTAGCTTTTGTCTACTTCTCCTGTGGGGTTATAGTATAAACTGAAGGTTAAAGACTTCCTTTGTCTGTTAATGGAAGAAGGAAATGCATTTTACGTTGAGTACAAAAATCCTATAATGCTTTGTATACTACTACTATTAGTAGTAGTGTAGTCCACAGTCCAGTCTTTAATGATTTGTATAATATTGAGGGTATATCATGACCTTCCAAGCCTCTTATTTGCTCAAATGCTATTTGTTTTGTATAGTTGGACCAGTCCCTAGCTGTTCCTCCCTCCCGTTAGCTGTCTCTTCTATGGCTGCTTGTTCAGCATTTTCCAAGGCCTCCTAACCCCCACATTTGCTGATAGTTTGCCCCTGCTAACTAGACTCCAGAGCAACTATACATATATACGCCCCGGAAAGTCAGTTTGTTAAAACATTTTTTTTTTAAATCAGACTTTTAAAGTTTAGTGGTAGCAAGCCTAACCTCTTCCCTTCCTCCTTTTTTTTTACCTGTTGTTTGCATGGGCACAATACTTTCAATTGTTTAGAATTTTTATTTAACTTTATTGAAGTGTCACTAAATGGCATTTCATTGAACTCTACACAGCATGGTGCAGTGAGTTCTGCATAATTGGCTGTGTTTTTACACACACATGTATGGTGTGAGAGGCCACATATAAAAAAAGAGTTTCTGATGCCCTTGTATCTATGCAGATTAACACAGTTTAATGTGCATGGTATAAACTAACCCTTAAACAAATTAAAGTATCCTGAATTTTGAGTTTGTGTAGACCTGCTAATGTTATCTTTGCTAGAGCAACCCCACCATTTCACAAACCAGCTGTTTTTATATATTTTTTTTTTTTTGCTTCTTTCTTTGTAAAGTCAGCGCTCATTGCAAAAGCAGCTCATGTGATGTTCGAGGTAGCTATTGTGTATAATTTGTAGAGCAATAACCTGTATAATTTAAACTGCTTAGACTACTGATTGTTGTACCCTGTGCAGTTCTAACTATGGCCCCCAACTGGGAAATCTTTGTATTTGAAAACATCAATATAAATGTTAAGTTATGCAGGCAAATATTTCAGCAAATTTAACATGCTTTGACGCTAGTACTGGACATTTCTATTTTATTTGTTGTACCTTTTTTGTAACGATATATGTAAGTATGCTCAAACAGAAAAATGGAAATGAGCCTGATTTAATTTTAATTATTTTGTATTAAGGGTCCCATTTCAAGTGACAAACAGAATATGGATTTGTCTCCTAAATCTTGTCCAGCAGAAGGCCACGACATTCAGCTTTGCACAGAAGAAACACAGGGTTTTTCTGTAGTGGTGTCTGCACAGTAAGTAAAAAAAGACTGTAAATTGCTTGTTTTCATAGTACTTTTTTCTTAATATACACTCTTGTATACATATTTAAGCATGAAATGTTGACTGATGGTTCATGAAGGCATTTTATGTGCTCATTAAAGCAAATTATAAGTTGCCTGAATCTAGCGTAAAGTTTCTTGTTTAAGTCTCAACAGAAAGGCCTATTCAATAAGAATAGCAATCTGATCAAATATCTCAGTTTCCATTTTTTTTTCTTTGAAGATGATGAACTGTGCAATTTTTATAGTTAACAGTCAATATTGGCACACTACTTAAAATTTCATAATCAAAGTGGCGAAGTTATACAAAAATAAAAAGCTAGTGAAAAACGAGTGACTAGAAATAGGCAACTTTTGAAACAGACAGAAAAATGGCGCAGCAGGAAATTTGTCTGATTTCAGCTCTGCGCTAAAGAGTGCTGTCACAATAATGCAGGGGCATGGTTTTTTTTTCTGCACAGAACAGAACCCCAGTATAACACTTAACAGGTGTAGTACAAAAACTTGCATATTTGCTTCACGTATTCACTAAGGGACACACGGCCTACTGGGGTATAAGTCCTCTTTCTAGGACAGTGGTTCTCAACCTTTCTAGGGCTGGGACCCCTTGGTAACATTTGCCAAGTTGTGGTGACCCCCAAAGGTAAAATTTAGGGATGACGCGGCTGCTGCAGCAACATCTGACGGCGTGGCGGGGGAACTGACACTGCTGCGCTAGGAGAGGGCTGAGGAGGACTCACCTTTTATTATTGTTTGTTTTTTATAATTTTCTTATTTTTTAATTGTTTCTTATTTTCTTTTTAATCGCTTTTTTATTTTTTTAGCTATTTTTTTTCCACTTAACTTCATTGCTATCACACAGAGGTAGCAAGCCCCTGTGTAATAGCAATTGGAGGTGACAGGTTCTCTTTATTGACCCTGTCACCTCCAATACAGGAGTCCTAGCACAGCACTGTGCTGGAACTTCTGTGACAGGTGAGAGGGGAAGACTGCTATCCCCTCTCACTGTGCACACGGAGCGGCAGGTTTACTTTTAACCCTGTCAGAAAAAAAAGAGCAGAGAAAGCGCTTCTCTCCTGGGTGGCCGGAAGCCGCTAGGCGGCCCCTGGCAAATCGTCATTCGACCCCCGACAGGGTCCCGACCCCCAGGTTGAGAACCACTGCTCTAGGAGGATGAGCACAAAATCAGTTTCTTGTGGGCTATACCCCTCTGCACCTAGTGAGGGTTACATTTTAGCATGGTGTCCTTGGAGGCTGGACATTTTTGTCTTGGGTTATACTATCAAGACAGATCACTGTATTTTACATAAGTCAGTTAGTACAAGGTGTTTCCAGCAGTGCACACTGAACTTCTAGACCCAGAGGTTTCACTGTCAAAAATACTTCCTGCTAGCCCATTTTTCCCATAGTGTCATGCCAAACTACCACATCTACTCTTATTATGCTGGGCTAAGCCTCATAATTTTTTTTTAATTTTTTAGTGCAGTTCACCATTTTATAATTGGAGTTACTTTGCAGAACTAATGCAGAAAAACAGTTTCGGAGATGCAAAGTGGTCCGTTTTGTGAGATCTTAAAAAACAGTTTTCTGTTTTTTGATTTGCTTTTTTTTTATTTAACCAGTTGGCATCCGCGTTGTTAAACCCCCTTCCCATCAAGGCCATTTTTCAGTATTCAGCGCTGCGGTACTTTGACTGACATTTATTCCGTCATGCAGCGCTGTACTGAAATGAATTTTATACCCTTTTTTGGGGACAGATAGAGCTTTCTTTTGGTGGTATTTATTCACCACTGGGGTTTTTATTTTTTTTACTATATTAAGGAAAAATTAACGATTTTTTTTTAAAAAAAACAGTTTCCCCTATATTAAATAAAACATTTATTATTACCCAATTTTTTGGTAAAATATAAAAGACGGGGTCACGTCGGGTAAAAAGACACCAAACATGTCAAGCCTTAAAATTGCGTGCACGTGCGAAACCTCAAAAAACGATAATACCCAAAATTGGCCATAGGCGACGCTTTAAAAGCTGTTACCGCGCATCAGTTTAGTGTTATCAGTGATTGATGGCCCTAAAATGATTGCTCTTACTGCGACGTTCGCGGCGATATGTAAAATGTGTAGCGCAATTGTAATTTTTGCGC
>NW_017306595.1:1245328-1249580 GCF_000935625.1 Nanorana parkeri | reverse complement strand
CGCTGGGGCCCCGGGCGCGTATTTACGTTTATAGGCGCGTAAACGTGGGGGTGGGGGAGTTAAACATTTTGGGGGGGGGGTTTCCCCTTTTTTTTATGTGACTTTTATTTTATTTTACTTTTTTATATGTTACTTTTATTTTTTTTTATTTATATTTATTTTTTTGCACTTATTGTTATTGCTATTATATAGGGGGATAACAATCCCCCTATATAATAGCAAAGACACAATGACAGGTCCTCTTTATGGAGACATTAGGGGTCTCTAGGACCCCTAATGTCACCTGTGGACCCCAAAAGAAGCTGATGAAGCAGAGATCTGCGAACGAGCACATATAGACGATCGGCGGGCTATGGAGCCGCTAATCGCCTATATGTGAAACATATGGGCAGAAATACAGCAGGTTTATAAATCAGTCTGAAATCTTAGCTATCTTCACTTTATTTAAACATTTTATTATTCTGCGAACTAGTTTTTACTAAAAGCTTTAACTAAAATATCACCTCAAATCGGTCTATCAATACTCCATCTACCTTTCACAATACTCTTATATAGGCTTGATGAATCTTCAAGTACTGTAGAGCAAGGACAAGGGCCTTCTGTGAAACCTCTGCGAAACCGTCTTCAGAAACCAAAACCCAACCTGGGACGAGCCTCTGTGAGAAAAGAGTCTAGAGCTTTTGCTTCAGAACAGGTACGTTTTTTTGTTTTTTTTCCCCCCACCCATGACCTTATTCAGGAAGGGTTGTTTTTTGTTTTCAAGTGCCAATTCTGGTAGTGAACTTGTAATGTCCCCATACTGGGCAAATTAAAAGTTAATTTACAGGAAGGGGTCATAAAGTAGTTGCTGTTTACTGTCCCTACATTTCACCATGACTACCACCACTATCTGCTGTCAGACAACCCAAGCAATACCTGGTACTTCTGGGTAGCAGGGACAGGTAACCCTTATTTTACCTTCCCAGTGTGTAAAGTCATAGGCAACTTCAGACCTTCTGCTGGTGAAGGGTGGGATAGAAGTTCAGCCTGCTTATGGTCCTTGTAAAGTGTACCTGTTGCATAACATGGGCAAGGTATAGGTACGTTTCAACTCTAGTTGGTTATTATAATCAACTAGGATCAACTCTACTATAGAGCAAGCGGTAAAAGATGCATTCCGATTGGTAGTTGTATGTTACTCCACATATAACAGTCTCTTTAAGAACTCCTTATTGAATAAGACCCCTGGTCAGTGTTCAGTTCATTTTGCACATTGCTTGTTTTTCTCCTTTTTAGAAAGAAGTAAATGTTTCTAGCAGCAAAATTCCAGAACATCTTGAAAGTAAGGGAGGCCCAGATCTAGCCATCGGCAAGGATGTTGCAGGGTAAGTTGGCTTATACTTAAGCTGGCCATACTCCTATAGATTATGTGCAGATTTTCTATGATCAGATGGGAAAAGTGCAACAGATTCCTCCATCTAAGCTAAACTGTGTGGATCTAGGAATCTCCTGCTGGTCCAAGCTTGCTAGTCGGCCCCGCTGGCTCTCAAAATACCTGAACAATGCCTGCATCCAATCAGATTGTTCAGGTATTTTGAGAGCCAGTGGGGCTAACTAGCAAGATACTAAAAGCCTGGCCCAGTGGTAGATTCCTCCATCCACAGGGTTTAGCGTAAATGGAGGAATCTGTTGCACTTTTTCCATCTGACCAAAGAAAATCTGCAGATAATCTATAGGTGTATGGCCAACTTTATACCGGATTTAGTTTGGTTTAGTTCTTTTCTTTTTTTGGTTTATTTATAAAGTATATTTACACTTTAAGAATATTTGTTGCAGTTCAGAAAAGTAGTGTGTTGTGCAATTATGACTTTGAGCCTTTATGAGCTACACTATGTTTCATCTTTGTGTTGGTGGCAACATGTGAGTTGATATTTACAGCACTATGTTTAGCTCCCCGAAATGTAGAGAATTCTGGAAGTTCTTTAATTTAATAAATATATAGTTTAGTGGTGGATTGTCTTTTGAATGAAGAAATTGCAATACATGTATTTTTTGTTTACTAAAGAATAAATGTTTAAACTACTGTTCTTCCTCTTTTGTCCTCGGATTTAAAAATATATAATTTTCCACCTCTGTTAAATCTAGTGATAATAGAGAAGAATCTGCGCACACCACTATAAAACCAGCACAGCTCAAACGTGGCAGGCCCATAAGACCAGTGCCAAGCCTTGGAATGCCACCCAACAAGAGGCCTAATGTACTACAAAGCAAGACAGTCAATGAAGAGGCTGCAGTAAGTACACGGAGCTGATCATATGCTTCCTTTTTTTAATTCAGATTTTATTTTCGTTTTTCAATGAAGTGTATAGTTTTTAAACAACACAAAAAAGGAGGAAAGAGAAATTGCTTACAGACGCCTGCATACAGAGGTCATAAGAATCCCAATAGGAGGAGAAGAAGAAACAAGTGGCTGATGCATAATACATTCTCACAGAAAGAAAGAGGAACAAAGAACTGTGATTGCACAGAATACATGGGATATACCTTACCAACCTGTGGCCTAGGGTTGTGGCTCATAATTAAGTCTTCCAGGCTACTGGGTGACCTCTTTAGCCATCTGGTCCATATCAATACATGTTTGTTAGGGGTCCTTCCTTTTTCATACAAAATCTTCTCAAAGGCTATAAGCCTGTTTTTAGTTTAGCTATCCAATTACAATCTTAATATAATCATTCTACAGGCAGAAAACAGGGATATGGTAACTGCCAAACAAAGAATACTCATTTGATCTGGGCAATAACCTCTCCCTGGTACCTCACTAATTTAGAGAGAAGCCACAACAAGTGTACAAGTTCGCCCTGTTCAGACCCACACTTGGCACAGGAGTCTCCTGCACCCCTCTTCCATACAAGAGTACAATATACTGTTTGTATGATGGGGGACAGGGTCATTCTATCGGAGGGATACCTGGGTGAGAGCTTGAAGAACTTCTTCCCATACCTCTTCCATCAGACCACACAAATCAGACTCCCACTGCTGTTTACAGGGAGGAGAGAAAGGACCTAGGGATTTATTGAGAAGATAAACATATATAGGAAGGGTATTAACTTTTTGGTAGTGTATGATTTAAACTAGATTATCCAGGATGAGTGTATTGACCAACATCAGCCTTAGGCACCTAAACTCCTTAATGTATTACTTCTAACTCATAGCATATTACTAAAAGTAAAATATAAGTTATATTGATAGCAATTATCAATACAATCACATAAATAACTTTGCCTAAATGAATGTAAGTGGTTTAAAACTTTTAACTTGAAACTATTTCAAAATAACTCCACTAATGAATCCTTTCTTAATTTTGTGTAGGGATGCACCAACACAGAGTATGTGAGCGAGTACTTGTACTCACCCAACTGCTCCCGATGCCGAAACTTCCGGTATCAGAAAGCCGGGCAGCGAGTCAGCTGGTGACGAGGAAGCATGGAGACGGCTTCCCGGCGAATTAGGAAGGCGGGCGGCGAGTCATTGCATGCCGCCTAGCTTCCTTAATGGGACATTCGGTATTGGCGAGTACCAGAAAAAAAAATATCGGTACGTGATACTGAAAAAAAAATGGTGCAGCCCTAGTGCAATGAAAACAGGTGTTTTGATACACTAGTGACAAGTTTCTTTCCACTACCTGACATGGACAGATCTCCGCTTTCTTAAATCCCTATGGAGAATTCAAAAGGGGGTTTAGGATTCTGCAAGTGCCCTGCACTTGCTAGTGAATTTTCCATTGAGGTATATGAGGTACTTGGTCATAAATCTGTTTTAACAGGAGAGCACAATATTCCATGTCCTGAGCCAGTGGTCCTGCACAGAATTAAAGGAGAACTATGTGGTGAGTGATTTACACTCATCCCCATAGTTAGAGCCAATGTGTGACGTTGAAACTGTCGCACGTCGGCTCTATTGATGGGGAAGTGAGCGAAAACATACCACTGCTCGCTCACTTCCCAATCACCTCCCTGCAGAGAGCGGGGAGGATCACCCCTCCCCTTTCCGGTCCTCCAGAGCTGACTGGTGGAATGGGAAGGGGGTGGGCATAGCTGGTTCTGCCTCTAGATAGGCAGAGCCCGCTGTCAATCAGCCAGCAGGGTAGATCTCGACAGTGTTGTTGGGATCTGTCCCAGCTGCGGTGCTCTCAGAATATAGTGGGCAATGGCCTGCTATATACTAAGTTTTGGCTCATGGGAGGATGCTAGTATATGTCCTCCCATGAAACTAA
>NW_017306595.1:1245021-1245269 GCF_000935625.1 Nanorana parkeri | reverse complement strand
GATGTCAAGTAAGAGGAAAGCCCCTGAGTGTTTACCTGATGATGTATCCTCCAAGAGAAGCTGCTCTCCTGATGAGTCCCAAAGTTCATCAGCTTCTGCATCAGATCAAGTCCTTTCAACCAGTGCCCTTCACGATGGCAGTCAATCAAATGACATACAGGAAGACGTTCTAAAACAACATTCAAGGTAACTAAAATGCACAACTAGTCCTGTGTTTCCCGACAAGACTATAGATTTGGTTGGATGTT
>NW_017306595.1:1238776-1244958 GCF_000935625.1 Nanorana parkeri | reverse complement strand
GGGGGGGGTGTGGTGGGAGGTTTGTCCAATCTTCATCACTTCCTATGTGCCTCAATGGACTCCTAGAAAAGGATTTTACTGTGAGGGCAACAATCCTAATTTAACTATATTGAACCCTTTGCAGACCTACACAACAGTTAGGAGGTATTCTGACCTATTCCTTTATACAAAACCATTTAAGTTAACATTTTGGGACGTTCTAATCAAACACCTTTCTTCAGATCAAGTTTCCTCATTTCCTGCTGCCTTGCCCCTTCTTAAATGTCTGAATTTCTTCCTCATTAGCCACAGTGATGTAAAATTTGACCATTGTTTTGGGTTATTGTCATGCTGCATAGGCCCATCATCTTTCAGTTTTAACTCGCCTCAGGTAGCTTGGTATTCTCTCATATTATTTTATATTAAACTTGCAATTCATTTACCACTCAATGCTTGCAAACCCTGATGCCAGTAAATGGCTTCACAGCAATATACCTCCTTCCATCATGCTTCACATTTAGGGTAAATATATAGGGGTATATTAAATAAATGTTTTTACATGAGATTCACACAACGTTCATCCATTTTTTCCAGTGGAATTCAATTAGAAAAATGTGTGCATCTTCTGTGAAAACATTTTTAAATAGTGTTTTGTTATCTACAAATAGGTCTGTCTTTTTTTTTTTCTTGGCTCTCCTCCACCCGTAGTGCTGTATAATATTCTGCTGATTATTCGTAAATTCAAAAAGGGTAACAATTGCATTTAATTATTGAAGAACTCCAGTGTAGTCATCCAGTCCATGGTCAGCACCCTTATTGTTTTTTTCTTATGTTGGATTAATCAGAGGGTTTTTTGTATTTTGCCTGTATACTGATTTTTGGAGTTTTCTTGAGCACAACTTTTAAAGCAAAGTGGAAAATGTCAAAGCTTGAATTCATATAGCCTTGAAGGAGTGTAGTAAATTTGATGGTATAGTTTTAAGCTGTGTTGGCTTAGCTTTTGAGGAGATAACGGAGGACATACAGTATGGAAGCTTTGGCTGGATCTAGAGGGCATTAGTGCTATATAATATTGTGACATGAGTACAGGTGAAACTCGAATAATTAGAATATCGTGCAAAGTTCATTTATTTCACTAATGCAACTTAAAAGGTGAAACTAATATATGAGATAGACTCATTACATGCAAAGCAAGATAATTCAAGCCGTGATTGGTCATCATTGTGATGATTATGGCTTACAGCTCATGAAAACCCCAAGAACCCCAAATCCACAACCTCAAAAAAGTAGATTATTACATGCCATCAATAAAACAAGGATTGTACATAGAACAATATCGGACCTCTGAAAAGTACAAGCATGCATATGTACTCAGTACTTGGTTTGGGCCCCTTTTGCAGCACTTACTGCAACCTGTTACCTGAGCTCAATAGGAGTTGCTCTAGGGGAGTGTGAAAGGGGGTAAACAGCTTGTCAAAGTTGGAAATAGCATAGGAATTTACCCTGAGAAAATTCATATTCCAATTGCAAAGCTTGTAAAAAGTTTCGGTTGTTATCCCTAAAGAGCTGGTGCAGAAATTTTATGCCCAACAAGACCCAATATTTTAGCAGTAGGCAAGTACAGAAATAACCCACCACAGCGTATTATCAGGGGAATCCAGCTGAGGTTTACTTAGAAGTGGATGGGTCATTACAGCAACTCATACCTAATCTGGCAAAGGAAGCCTCAAGTCAGTAGCCACTGCTATACTATACCTTTTTGATTCTTTGGGAACACTTTTGTCATGCATTTGTTTATAAATTATATGTAAAAAAAAAAAGGCTGGAAATTGTTTCAGAAATGTGTAATCTAAAAAGAAAATGAATCTAATCTAAAGCCATTATCATTTCTCTTTTTAAATGTTTTCCAAATTTCTCCCACAAAGTTATTTAGCGTTTGTACATGAAAACTTGTATTTTTAACATTTAGATTTGGGCGACCTCTGAAAAAGCCAGTGTCCACAACACCACCCGTACTGACCAAGCCATCTGAAAATGTATGTGAACGCCCAGAGAAGGAGAAGACTTCTAGAAGTGTTAAATCGGTTAAAAGTAAAGTTACCAAGCCAACATCCAGTAAGGGTAAAGGGAAGACGACTCTGGTGAAGATCAGGGCTATGAAGCAGGATGAAGATGAAGAAGATGATGCAGATTTAGAATTTGAGGACGAGGATTATGATATGGCACCTGATAAACTGAATCAGGCCCCAGTCTTTGTCCCCTTCCGCCTGAGATCACCAAAACCTGTTCCTGCTGAGATTGAAGAGACTGTAGAAGAGGTATATAGCCTTGATATTTTAGATTGGGCAAACACCTTTACTGCTTAAATTTCTGTGTTCTGTTTTGTATAGCGGAGGCAATCTGGTGTATTTACTGAAATCTGTACACCAATCAGCTTATCCTTTTAGGGTAAAGGAGAACTTCAGCTTTGTGTACCCTGCAATTAACCCTGTACCCTGTATAGGAAGTCAACAAATTATGTCAACATTTTTTTTAATCTATCTTGCTTGTCGCTATGCTAATTAGGAAACATTCACATGTTCCTCTTTGCCAATGGAGAACTATGTAGACACATGGGATGTGCAATGATCAATTTTGGTTATGAAAAGATGCCAGTGGGTTGAAACTGCTCCTGGCTTTTTATATTAGGAATGCTGGTGCCAAAATTTTCCTACTGGTTGGTGTGACACCGCTGTGTGGTCTACCTCCTCATGTGGCTGGAGCTTCTCAATCCTCCTGCTGCGTTGTTCATAATGTAAAATAAATGAGATAAGGAACCCTGTAATAATGGCTGCAGAAACCTAGAAGAATGATCCATTCATTATATCGGATACAGTGGGCATAACAAAAAAGCAGGCAAGTTTATTACTGACGTGTTCTGGCAGTATCACATTTTATGAAAGGTGGATACTTCTGTTTTTGGTTTTGTCTGTTTGGCTCTTTTTACTCTTTTTCTTGAACTTGGTGGCAATTATTTCTATATGTTTTGTACAGCTTGAAATACCAGTGGAAGATTTCATCGTTCCAGACAGCACTGGCCAAAGTTTAACCTCCAACCCTACTCTACAGGATGTGTCCCAACATGTAAGTATTCTTACATTTGCCTCTTGAAATCTGTAGATATCAGAACCATTCAGGACCCAGATTAATATACTTTATTCAGAAGTAGTCTCATGTTTAAAATGAGGATGCTGAACTGTCTAAATGCAAAGGTCTTAAAATAACACAATACTACTATCTAGATCAGGGGTGCCCAATAGGTCGATTGCGATCTACCACGCTGCGGGAGGGGGCACTGTACCACGCAATTGCACTTACCCTATGTCCTGTTGCGGGAGGAGTGTTGCCGTGCCATTCGTTGGTAGATCTCTTTGAGCTGGTCATTTCAAAAGTAGATCTTCACATAAAAAATTGTGGGCACACCTGCTCTAGATGTCACTATTTATATTATGAGGACTGTTTCTTCTTTGTTTGCATTACAGAGCTTTGGTGGTCCACTAACTGCTTTTATAGTATATTAGAATTACATTGATCTTCATCTTAGCATGCAGTCTGCTTTACTGTCATGTTTCTACTAAATGGTATGCTTATCTGTTTTCTGTTCTGTTTTAGATGCCAGTGGCTCCAGCACACCCTAATAATAAAGGTAAAATGTAGGGCTGCAACTAATGATTATTTTCATAATCGATTAGTTGGCCGATTTAATTTTTTCGATAGGATAAAAAAAATGAAATGCCATCTTTCATTTAAAATAAAATACACAAATTGAGTGTTACTTACAAAGTTTACTTCAGAATAAAACTGCATAAACAATTCTTTAGCAGTCGCACTGCACTGTAACCCATGGCATTGCGGTACCACGTGTTCCAGTGCAGGTGATCACACTGCGGGTGGGAGAGGCGCTTGTGGTGCCATTGAAATGAATAGCACCACAACGCACCTCCCGCAGCACAATTTGTCTGGCCAAAACCGAAAGTGACTTTTATATAAATATATGTAATATGCAGGCACTCCCCAGGTTACATACAAGATGGGGACTTAAGGTTTGTACTTAAAGTGACCTTAAACCCTCAGATTTTTTAACATTAACCAATACTGTAATGTGTGCCTTACTGTAATCCATGGTTGTTTCCCTTCTCTTTGCTGCTCTTTTTAAATCCTCATGTCTTCTCATGCTTGGGGAGAACTTCCCTTTTCAGCTCAGGGCCTCTTCCTGTAGTGCTGGCTCAGGTTACAAACCTATACAAACCTACACACAGACACCATGTATCCATTCCTGAGACAAGGCAGTCTGCTGCAAAACAGAAGTTCTGCCCAGCATGAGAACAGATACAGATTTAAAAGGAAGAGCAGCAAAGAAAAGGGAAACAACCATGGATTACAGTAAGGCACACATTACAGTATTGTTTTATGTTAAAAAATCTGAGGGTTTAATGTCACTTTAAGATGAATTTGTATGCAAGTCGGAACAGGTACATTTTTTAAGTGTAGCTCCAGCCCAAACATTTTTTTTTAGTTTTACCGGCCGCTGCCGGTACATTTAGGAGAACTGTGGACCTGATTCATTAGTTTCATTGATTTTATAAACTGAATTAAAACAAACTCCAAGCCAATATAATAAAACGACCAAACCTTTATTTAAAATGCCCCAAATTTGAAATAACTAGCCTGCCATTTGTGTTGGTGTGGTCCTATGCTGCATAATGTGCAAGTAGGAAGTGTGTGACCTGAAGATGCCTAAATATTTTAGTGTATGGGTAGTTTTTTTGTCTTGGAGGCTCTGGGGCTGTCGGCATGATGAGACAATGAAGACAAAGCAGGCCTGAGAAGGCCCAATAGACATGTTGAGCAATATCACTGCTCCCAAGCCAGTGTGAAACTCCTACCTGGACCACCCCTCTGGACCACCCCTCTCAAACATCTTACCCAGTATGGGCTTGATCTCTGTTTTATATTGAAATGGTGATCCATTAATGTAGATTTTACTGAATATAACCTCAAGCTTCATGATCCTTCATCCTTGCTTCATACACTTTTCTATGTTCACAGGACCTTGTGATGGAAGCACTGAAGCGGCTATGACATTGATATCAATAGGCAATTCTGTCTTTCAGTCTAAATTAGGTATGTAAATGTTGGTTGAAAATGTGAAAACTGAGCTTATGTCTGGGTTGAAAATAGCTTTTTCTTGTGCATTGTTTTAGGTGAGTGAGACAAAAAAATGTATGATAGACGAGGGGCTTGTGTACTGTGAGCATTCGGGGACAAAAAGCTGGTAAGGATTGCTCAGACTATAATATTAATGGCAGTTCAGGTTATTAACCACTTGCTGACCGGGGTGTTTACACCGCCTTCCTGTCCAGGCCATTTTTCAGTATTCAGCGCTGCGGTACTATGGCTGACGTTTATTCCGTCATGCAACGCTGTACTGAAATTATTTTTATACCATTTTTTGGGGGGACAGATAGAGCTTTCTTTTGGTGATATTTAATCACCACTGGGGTTATATTTTTTACTATACGACAAAAAAAGTACTGAATATTTTTTTTTTTTTAAATGGTTTTCCCTTCATTATTTTAGGAAACATTTATTTTTACCCAATTTTTTGTTAAAATATAAAAGTCGGGGTCACGTCGGGTAAATAGACACCAAACATATCAAGCCTTAATATTGTGCCCGCCCACGAAATCGCAAAAAAACACCATAGCCAAAATTGGTCATAGGCAACGCTTTAAAATTTTACCGCTCATCAGTTTAGTGTTATCAGTGATTAATGGCCCTAAAATTATTGCTCTCATTGCGACGTTTGCGGCCATATGTAACACGTACATTTTTGTGGGTTTTGTTTTGTGTGTAAAAAAAAAGTTTTTTACACTTAACTTTATTGTTATCACATAGGGTGCTGAGAAGTCCCCTATATGATAACAAATTACAGTTACATGTCCCCTTTTTGGAGACATCAGAGGTCTCTAAGACCACTAATGTCACCTAGGGACCCCCAGAGAAGCTGATGAAGCACAGATCTGCTTCATCGGCTTCTCTCCGGTTTCTGTACCGGAGAGTGACAGAGGAATGCAGACGTGATGTAATATACATCACTTGCTGCATTCAGAGACCGGGAGGAGAGCGGAGGGATGGAGAGACGCCCGGGATTGCGGCGGCGG
>NW_017306595.1:1229125-1238541 GCF_000935625.1 Nanorana parkeri | reverse complement strand
CGCCCGGGATTGCGGCGGGTACAGCGACCAGAGCTAGGGGGAGGGGGGGGGCGCGCACCTTTTACTTGCATCATACAAGCGATCGGGCGTCTTCACAGGCGCCAGACCGCTTGTATGTAAATGGCCATCGCTGCGGTGCGCGTGAGTGGGCACGAAGGACGCCTAAAGACGCCCACCCGCATCCAGGAGACTCCAGGTGGTTAAATTGGCAAAGTTTGGGTGGCTGCGATAATCGGCAGGTGACTGTTGGCAAGCTGTTAAGTGGCAACCTTTCCTAAATGAAGCATGGGCTCAAGATTTTGGCACATTAAAAGAAACAGGCTACATTTTAAAGTTTGGTAGTTTCTACTTTGGGATAAGGTTTTAGTTTAGTAGCGGAGATTAGTAGTTTTAGTTGAGGAGAGCCTGGAGACTGATCCTTCTCTCTTCTTACCTATCCTATTTACAGACCTGGAGTTTAGAGACTCGCTTGTACCATTTTTTTTTTTTTATGTCATTCTAAACTGTAGCATTTTTGTGGCTTTTTTTGTACAATGAATTTCTGTCACAGTACACCATTTTCTTTTGTTTACAAAAAAATACTACTCTACAGTGAACAGTCTCTTATTTTGTATTGTTAGGGGAGCCTTTGGATTCTGATCATAGCACTGAGAGCCAGCTACCACCTAACACCGATTGTGAAACTGAAGCCTTCACTTTGGTTCGTGCAGCTGAGGATGACACTACATTAAATTCGAGGTTGGCAGCTTCTCACTTTTTTTAACACATCTGAAAAGGTTTCAGATGTAAGGTGTATTAAGAAATAGGGCTGTGCAAATTAACGATTAATTTCTCGATTAATCGTTAATCTTTTTGATTTTGAAATACTCACCTCTCCGCCAGCTTCCGGGAGTCCCGTCGGAGATCCGGTGATGTCACGGACATAGACGTCACCGGACTCCTCCCCCCTTCCCCAAGTGCCTCTGTCGGCTAACGAAGGGAAGGGGGAGGAGTCCGGTGACGTCGATGTCCCCAAATGGCTTCGTCGGCTATCGAAGGGAAGGGGGAGAAGTCCGGTGACGTCTATGTCCATGACGTCACTGGACTCCTCCCCCTTACCTTCGTTAGCCGACGGAGCCACTTGGGCTGGTGAGTTTGCCCAAGAAACTTTCTGCGCCAGCCAAGGCATTGGCCTATACACATACAGCACAGCAATGAAGTAATAAAATTAACTAGGATCACACTAATTCAGCACAATATTATTCTGAGTTGCCCCACTCAAGCGGCGGCCATATTGAGTTGGGCACGTGAGATTAATAACGTGCTGGATTAGTGTGATCCTAGTTCATTTTATTACTTCATTGCTGTGCTGTATGTGTATAGGCCAATGTAGTTGGATCTGTATGTGCGTTATAATTAATCGAAATTAATCGTTTTTAAAAACATTTTGATTAATCGAACACAAACATTTTAATCAGTGACAGCCCTAATAAGAAACCAATGCCTACATTTTGTCTGGCTTGTATATCCATAGAGTGACTTAGGGGTCCATTTGTAAAAAATGGTGTGTATATATAATGCACAAATCCCAGGAGCCACATAGCCAATGCTCCTCAAAAATGACAGCTGCCTCCTAACCTTTGAGTTTTTCTCTAGTCTAGTCTGGAAAAGTATCTGTACTTCTACCAAGTATGGTACTTGGTAACCAGACATTCATAATAAGTATTAAAAAAGTGAAAATAATGTGCGCTGCGGTGCTGACCCTTTTTGAACATTCTAGTTTCTTGATCATACATCACAGAACACAGGGAGATAATTCTTGTCCTTTGGCGCGCAATCTAGGAATTTAAAGGCTAGTTTCAGGTGAAAGGACATGGCAAACAAAAGCTGTGAGGACAGCCCTGTATAACCCCTCACACTCCCAGCCTGCCTCCTTTTTTTGCTAGTGTACTTCAGTAATGGAGGCATTCTCTCTGACCTGTGCAAAAGATTGGTTTTCTCTATGGCAGAGCCTTGGCAGACCGTACCCAGTGCATGCAGTTGCTGCATGATGCTGTACAGGTTCAAGGACCTGTCCCTTTGAGGTTTCTTTGTGCATGCGCCCAACATTGTTCTTCTCCTGGTGGTTCCTGAGCTGGCCATATACTGCTAAGGGCTGTGACAGGGAGGCCAGATCTCTGAAAGCCGCTACACCTGGTCACCACACCTACCTGTGGTGATAGGTCACTAGTCGCATTCTAACCTCCACAGTAGTGAGCACTCAGAATCCCTCTCAGGCAATGGCGAGTCATTTGGAGAGGAATGAGGCCCTGGGTGCTCACAGCCTGAAAATAGCTCAGTGTAGGGTCCTTTCCCCAATGGTGGCACTGTTTCTGCAAGCCCTATGCTTTGCTCTTTCTCCCTTTCACTCTCTGCCTCAAGGTCCTCTTCAGCACCCTCTAGGTCACCCTTTTTATATCCTGTTGTTCAGAAGGGATCAAGAATGGTAGAATTTATGGGGAAGAAACTATTGGAGTCATCAGACTGCAGGGATGCAAGTGGGCCCCCCTCCTTCCCCTTTAGAATTTCCCTCTCTCCTTCCCATCTGCTTGTGTGCATTCTGAGAAGGAAGAAAAAAGGGCTGAATCCAGTTCAGTGAACTTGGGAAAAGACCCAGTCTCCGGATGTCTCTTCCAAGCTCAAATGCGCTTTTTTTTGTCCTTGTGGATGTAGTGTGTTTTTGTTCAGTTAAAGCCACCTGCATGGGCCTTGCCAAAGGTCACTAGTCTGGGTTCTTTAAATTTGTCCAAACCTGCCAAAATCTTCCCCTTTCACAGCTGGTGTCGCATGGCGATTGGAACCACCCTCAAAAATCTTTTACTTGTACAATCTATTGAAGCCGGTTGCCTCAAAAATTGTTGTCCCTGCCGTAGACCCAGTTGTTCGACTGTCCTTGTAGATGTCCACGTGGTTTTTGAGAACACAAGAGGTTATAAGTACTCTTTAAGGCCCTTGTAGGCCTTGCTAGGCAACTGGCTGTAGCCACCATGGCAATTTTTCAGACCTTATCTGTGTAGTCAAATACTAAGGCTAGGGACCCTGGGCCATCTGAAACCGTGTGCTTTCCTGTGGCCATGGACTACTATTCACTATTGTACTGCTTGCTACAAAACTGAGACAGGGTGGGCGTGGGAGAGGTTATACAGGGCTGTCCTAACAGTTTTGATTTTGCCAGTATCCAATCACCTGACGGTAGCAGTATAACCCCATCCATTCAAAAATCAACTCCGTGTCCTAGGATGTACTCCAAGAAACATATTTTACAGGCAAGTCAAAAATCCTGTTTTGCTCTTTTGCTTCAGTACTTCTTGGGTCACTGGCAGGGAATAAGATTTAGAAATTAAAGAGATGAGAAATGCTGACTTTCGTTTTGGGCCAATGACTCAGAAGTATTAAAGCGTAACACAGTTGGCAACTGATGTTTCCACAAGGCCTGCTTATATAGGAAAGCCTATATATTTATTTTATGACAGGTCTACTCTAAAGCTCTATTATTCCCCACTGTCAGCAAAAGCTCCATCTAGGGCAGTGGCGTAACAACCGGGGTGGCGGCCGGTGTGTCTGCTCCGGGCGTTAAGCTGAGAGGGGGCGCCGGACGGAGCCCCCCCGGTTATTATGCCACTGCGGGATTTGGCGGGTCTCTGTTGCTGTGGTCCGGTCAGACTCGGACTCTCTCCGTGGCCGCCCGTGCGTATGTGCGGCCGCGCCGCCTGTAGTGTCACTCCTCACGCAGGCAGCAGGCTCCTCTAGGGGACTGGTTTTAACCACAATAAGCACTCACAAATCGTACATTATTTCCACATTTATCTGCTAGCTTTAACAAAGCACGTCTGCTCCTGAGTAATTAGTTCATCCATGGAGTCATTAAGGTCTGGTGAAAGTATATAAAGGCAATAAGTTTGCTCGTATTTTTAAAAACTTTTAGTATGTCCGTGGGTTGGTAAAGAATTATAGTTGGGTAAATTTGAAATTTTTCTTTTGTTTACAGGCCAGTGAAAATTGGTCATGATGCCCTTGATTTACAAGAAGGAAATGGAGCCCTCTCTGTATTTACAGATGAACAAAGTAATGATCTAGTCATTTCAGATCTTCATACATCCACGCAATCTTCTCATCTTCTGAATGTCAACGTACCCCTCCCATTAGAGAACGTAAGTGGGGTGGGGTAGGGGGGAGTAAAATGAAGACCGATGTAAATGCACATCTTGTAAAACATTGTTCTTCCATAGTTCTTCAACTTTTTATTACATTTTATTATATCTGTAGTTTTAGCAAGTTGGCTTTTTTACATAGATTTAAGAGCTTTATTTTGTTGTTGCTTCAACACTTTACTAAAGGGGTAGGAAACCTTCGGTCCTCCAGCTGTGGTGAAACTACAAATCCCATGATGCATCTCTCTTCGGGAGTCATGTCTGTGGCTGTGAGAATCTTGCAATGCATCATGGGATTTGTAGTTCCATCACAGCTGGAGGGCCGGAGGTTTGCTACCCCTGCTTTAGTAGCATGTTGGTATGCTTACTTGGTTTTATCTATTTTTTTTTTTTTCCATTGCAGATAAGCCACCCCAGTATGCAACAGGATGCACAGGAGCAAGATTGTAGCACGTCAGGTATGCCACAAAGTGGGATGTTGACCTGTATTCTAGCCGCTTGACCCATTGCAAGTTTAAACTGTTAGTGAAGACTATGATGTTTACAGCATGTCTGAGGCTGTGTGTGTGTGTATTATATCTATATAGATCTATATATCTATATAGATATATATACAAAAAGCATGAATCCAAGGTTAGAGAGGAAAGACTATACCGTTGAAATGTATTTATGGAGTTGCCAGTCTTCCATCATTTTGTTGCCCTCCTGCACCAGCACTCGTTACTTACTTTTCCTCTCTGTCTTTATTTTGTCTTGCTGTTGTCTATCACACAATTTCCTCAATTTTTTGACTATCCCTCATAATGACAAGTTAAAGCACAGCTTACACAGTGATTTATATTAGACATGTTACTATTGGGACTCAACAGTGTGAGCATAACACATAATCACATGCACTGTTTCGCTACCAACCTTGACAAATATCTGTTTGTGGTGCATGTATATTTACAGACCGTTTAGTTGAAGACGGCGTATCTGGAGAAGAGACCACATTTATTCTTACTTTGGTTGAAATTCCAGTTAGTGAAGGGTACTCCTACTCATGTGATGGGGCTTCAGTAGATGTTCTTCCAGCACCTGTATTGATCACCTCGAGCTCAACCCAGATGTTAACTCCTGATCAGAGGTGAGTTACTGGAGTTTTGATGGTTACACTTTCATTTATATAGTGGAGTTGTTGTTTTTTTGGGGGTTTTTTCGGAACGTCCATATTACTATTTAGGAGCTACCTCATTATAAGGACCGCTGGATACCTTTTTTTAATTTTATGTTTCACTGCTGAGGGGGTTAACGCTAATTGAGCGCTGGCATCATTTGCTGGGTGCAGTGTCTCGCTTGCACTGTTTCCCGCCAGTCAGTATTGAGAAGGTGCCTTCCAGCTCCTGATCACAAGAGACACATGGGACTCTTCATGGTTCATCCTTGCTGCCAGCCTACAGTGATCTGGTCACTTTTTATCACTTTGTACCCAGAGCTACGTTGAGTTCCATGGTGCTCCAGCGGGTGTGGCCACCTCCAGTGCTCTGCCCAAGGAGGATTTTCCTGCAGTTATGCAGGATTTTATGTGCCAATTAGCACATTTGATTGCTGGCTCTGACCATTGAGACCGCAAGCATACCTTCACCTTTTTTTTCTGCAAAATCCTTATCTTTCTGCCTGTGGCCCCTGAGTTTTTAGCTGCCGAGACTTTCTCTGAGGCCAAGTCCCTTAAACCCCTAATGATGAAGGTAAAACCAATCTTGGCATGTGTTATTAAAACTGTACATATCTTTGCAACTACTTGTTGTATCCAAGTAAGTTATAAATTGGGCTCCTAATACCTGAGGATTAGCCTGTAACTTGTCCCAGCTCTGTCCCCTAAGCCATTTCTGGTGCACACGCTGTGGGATGAACCTTGATAAGCTGTTTGTCCCTCCCAAGCAAATATTTGCCTTTTACCTGTTTAAGGAAGACATTGGTAAAAAGTGGACTGTCCCCTCTGAATCCAGCAGTATCCCATCTAAACAAAGCTGTGACCTTACCAGTGAAGGGTGCACTTTTTAAAAACCCCATCAAAAAGTGTCTGGAGGCTCTTTCTAGAACTCTACTCTCCCTGGCAGGCACTGCACTGCAGCCTGCCTTGGCTGTGACCTCAGTTTGTTTTAGCTTACGTGGGCCATATAACCCTGACTGTTCGGAAGTTTGGATGGGTCATGAATCTTCAGAAGACAATACTGGAACCGACTCATTGCTTAGAATATCTGTTTTATAGAGATAATCTAATCTCTAGGAAAAAGCCGTTTGGTGAAACATGCTAGAGTTCGAGGAGCCTGTGTGTGTTTGCAGCATGTTTTGACTTGGGGAATATACAGTATGCAGCTTTTGATACCAGTCGTTAGTGCGGCAATTGTTTCTGCAAGAACCAGTATCAAACTGCAGCGTGCGCTTTTTTTTGCCTGTACCAACAAGAGGGATCGGGCTTTGCTACCACAGGACAAGGAATATTGGCGGTGGCTGATTTGTGAGTTGTTTTTTTTTGTTTTAATATGCTTTTAATTGTTTTGGAACATCTGAGTGCCCCTTTGGGTTTAGGCCTTGTTCACACCAAATGCAGAGCAGATCCGGTCAGGTTTCTGCTCACGCACGCTAGCCTTTTAGTTTAAATCTTTTTTTTTTAGTTTAACATGGGCTTTGAGTGCGTTCCAGGCATTTGCATGCGTTTTTGATGCGTTTGCAGATCAAGAGCAGGTAAAATGGGGCCAGCTGCAGTTTTTTTTACCTGCTCTGGATCTGCACGCTGCGATGTGAACTGGAGCTCAAAATACCATTGGAATACATTGGACGCAGTTTTGATCCGGTCTGCACCTGCTCTGGATCTGCTCTGCGCTTGGTGTGAACTAGCCCTTAATGAGGATTGAGAAGTGTGTTAGGAAATGTTTAAATCTGAAACTGCAATGTTCTTGAACTGTGTCCTGAGATGGGTAAACCAGCATATTATACTTCATTGGAATAGAACACTAAGGCTGCCAGTGGGTGTAAATATTCATTTAGTTTAAAGTAAACCATGTTTGGGCCCAGAAGTAAAAATGTGTTTTTTAAATATCTGTTTTTGCACAGTCCTGAAAATGCTGCATCATCCAAGCCATCATCTTCTGAGTCCTGTCAGTCTGGTCAGGTAGAGGCAAAGCTAATGCAGAATACGCCCTCTAGAAAGAGACGTGTCCGTGTTTCAAGTGAAGAAAACGAGCCTCAACCTTCCAAAAAAGCTTTTCTGTGTGCCAGTCCTGAGGTAACCTGCACTTCTGTTCTTACTATTGCTCTTTTGTTGAAAAAACATTTTTACGGTTTTAAAATGGTATCTTTTTTTTTTTCTTCTTAAAGCAAGGAGAGGACTGCGGACCCAACACTGCAGGTAAATACACAGTCCATATGCACTAATATTTACTACAGACAATATGTGTATTGAAGAGGGGGGGAGGGGGGGCGTAACCGGCTGGAAATTCAATTGTAATCTGTTATGATTGCATTACTGTATCAAACCATTTCACCTCAGTTTTGTCCCTAGAGTTTTTTTTCAGTGCCCTGCCTGCACTTTTACCGTTCTTTCTGCCTGAAAACTTGAGAACGTCCATGGCATCCAAAAAGCGTCTCTTTAGGTCAAAAGCGGTTTTAGACCAGCTAGAACACAGCGATAGTGATTTAGACTCACTTGCAGAATTGAGCGATAGTGATTCTTGGGGAAATTCGTCATCAGACACTGAAAGTGACAACAGCGACGATTCTGCGATTTTTCATACCCGGGATGTTTAAACCAATATGCAGTGTCTAGTAATATTGCACCCTTGTTTGGACACATTTCAGTGTTTTTGGTTTGATTTATGTTATTTAATTAAATGTATTATATTATTATTTTTTATAATTAATTATTATGTTATAAAATGTATTATTTTGTGTTTCAAACTTTATCATATCTGGGATGTCTACTAGACTCTTGTTTGGACAGATTTAAGCGAGTTATTCCTAAGAATTACAGGCCTACAATATAAAACAACAAAATTCCATGCAAAACAATGTACCGCTTTGCCATTCAAAAATACTGACATAATCAGACCGCCAGGGAGGTTAATAGACCAGAAAGTCCCATTTAAGGAAGCCAGGTGGCGTGTAATGACTCGCCACCCGGCTTCCCGATTTGCAGGGAAGCAGTCTCCATGCTCCCTCGTCACCAGGTGACGAGAAAGCATGGAGCCGGCTTTATGGCCAATCGGGAAGCCAGGCGCCAGGTAATGACGCGTTGCTCGGCTTTCTGATTGGCCGAGAAGCTGACCAACCAAGCTCGCCCAAATACTTGTCATCAACACTGATACTAGTGTGTGTGTAATAGGGCTGCAACTAATGATTATTTTCGAGGAGTTGGCCAATTTTGTTTGATCGGATAAAAGAAATTACCAGCCTTAATTTAAAATAAAATACACAAATGCAGTGTTACAAACATAAAGTTTACTTCAAAATAAAACTGCAGGCACAATATTTTGCAATCGCACTGCACTTGAAAGCACAGCATTGTGGTACCGTGCGGGCGATCACACTGTGGGTGGGAGGTGCGTTTGGGGTGCCATTCAAATGAATGGCAATGCAACAATCCTCCCACACCAGGAATCGCAGGGAACTGTGCAATTAACGCACTGTACTAGTTTGAACAGGTCCTCAAAAAAAATGATAGACCCACACAACCACAGACATGCCACTGAAATGAATGGGAGTGCAATGCACCTCCCCGCAGTGGAATTTGTCAGCCTAAAACTGACTAAATTTATTTTATTAACTGTGTAGCATGCACATGGCGCTTGAATAGCTTCAACCAGGGAATGACAGCTGCCAACGGCAAGATTCCGCAGATGGCAGCTGAATGTAATACAGCAGGTATTGGGCTGGCTATTGCACCCGCCCACTGCTTGCTGTGCCCTCCTCCCAGCATGGAGGAGAGAGCTAGAGGATCCAACCAACTGATCGATAATGAGAATAGTTGACAACTTTTCTCACTATTGATTAATCGATTAGTTGGTTGCAGCCCTAATGTCTATGTATGTATATATTTCTCTCCCGTTCATTGAAGGACACGGGGAACAGATGAGAGATCATGTACTGTAGGGTAATATCGCCACCTGCAGAAGAAGGACGCTAGGCACAAAACTAAAGACCAATTCCAGCCTGGGGCGGCCCCTGCCGGTGGCCAAACCCCCCACCTGCTGACAAGTCTCCAGTTAG
>NW_017306595.1:1138358-1228966 GCF_000935625.1 Nanorana parkeri | reverse complement strand
TGCAGCTGTGGCTCCCTGGGGATGGATTGCGCGGCGTTTCGGGCTGCTCCGCTGGGGCTTGTGCCCCTTTGTGTGTGCTGGCCGCTCTGTTCCGCCCGTGTGCTCGCGGGGGCCGCTAATCGAGCCCCCGGCTTCGTTTGCGGCCTTCTTCGGAGTCCGAGGCCGCCATGTTTGGTGTGGGCGCGTGCGCCCTCTTCCTGACGTCACTTCCGTTGCGCCGCTTCCCGATCCCTGTAATAGCGCGTCACCCGGCTGGATCGGTCTTTCTTGCCGGGACGCGGTCGGGTGAGGACGCGCTGGGACACTGGGAATCAGGTGCTGTAGTGGGGGTCGTCTGCCTGCGGGAGGACAGTTGCTGGGGACAACCGGGGGCGTGGAAAATTGGCAGGCCGACTATCTCAGCCTCCAGTCGGTGGATCCGGGGGAGTGGATGCTACATCCGGAGGTGTTTCACCAACTTTGCCTTCGCGGGGGTTTCCCGGACGTGGATCTCCTGGCGTCTCGCCTCAATCGGGGGTCGATCGGTTCGTGGCCAGGACCCAGGATCCTTGGGCCGATGCGGTGGACGCCCTGGTGGCGCCGTGGGATTGCTATGGTCTAATTTGCGCCTTCCCACCACTGTATCTGTTGCCGCGTCTTCTTCGCAGGATCGCGGTGGAAGGCGTCCCGGTCATCCTCGTGGCTCCGGATTGGCCGAGGAGGGCGTGGTACGCAGATGTGGTTCGGTTGGTGGCGGACGTCCCCTGGTGCCTGCCGCTTCGTCCGGATCTTCTATCTCAGGGTCCGGGATTTGAATGTGGTGCTCTCAGTGTTGCAGGAGTCTCCCTTTGAGCCCCTGCGTGAAATTCCAATTCTGACTCTGTCTCAAAAGGTGGCCTTTTTGGTGGCGGTCACCTCGGTCCGCAGGGTTTCGGTGTTGGCGGCCCTCTCTCTTGTTCATCCCCGTTGCTGGTCCTGCATCGGGACAAGGTGGTTCTGCGGCCTCGGCTGTCTTTTTTGCCGAAGGTGGTTTCGGCTTTCCAGCTCAATTTTGAGACAGAGTCATCTTGTGTCCGAAGCCTGTCCACAGGAAGGAGAAGGCGCTGCACTGTCTGGATGTGGTCCGCGCCATCCGTGTTTATCTGAGTGCTACGGCTTCGTTTCGGGAATCAGATTCCCTGTTTGTCGTTGCGGATGGCCCTCGGAAGTGCCGGGCTGCCTCGTCGGCCACCATCTCTCGATGGATTCGCAACACGATGTCTCAAGCGTATGCTATTAAGGGGCGTGAGCCTCCTTTTTCTGTTACGGCCCATTCTACAAGGGCTGTTGGGGCATCTTGGGCTTTTCGTCATGGTGCCTCCGTTTCTCAGGTCTGTAAGGCCGCGACTTGGTCTTCTGTTCACACCTTTGCCAAGTTCTATAAGGTGGATGTTTTGGCATCTACGGATGCTGGTTTGGGTCGCAAAGTGTTGCAGGCGGCCGTTTGAGGGGGATTTTTTGTTCAGTTGGGTTTGTTGTTTCTGTTGGCCCACCCCTCTTTTTTGGTCTTGCTCTGTGACGTCCCTAGAGTACATGATCTCGGATCTGTTCCCTGTGTCCTTCAATGAACGGGAGAGAAAATAGGATTTTGGTACTCACCGTAAAATCCTTTTCTCTCCGGTCATTGAAGGACACAGGGCCCGCTTCTCTGTGTGGGTGTGTACTCCTTTACTGCTTGTTGCTAACTGGAGACTTGTCAGCAGGTGGGGGGTTTGGCCACCGGCAGGGGCCGCCCCAGGCTGTAATTGGTCTTTAGTTTTGTGCCTAGCGTCCTTCTCCTGCAGGTGACGATATTACCCTACAGTACATGATCTCCGATCTGTTCCCTGTGTCCTTCAATGAATGGAGAGAAAAGGATTTTACAGTGAGTACCAAAATCCTATTATTCTTATATCCAGCCACTGCACTTTAGGCTGATCATTTTCATGTGTTTTCCAGTATTGGATTTTTTTAATTTTTCGAAGTCTTAACAGAGCTCGGTAGCTAAAGTTGAAATTTACACACACAAATTAAGCATTTAGGGCAGTTATTAATCCCCCTTTCTCGCTGTCCTTCTGGATGGCTACTATGGTATTAAAACAAACCTAAAAATTGAAGGTAAGTTTAGAAACTTAAAGTAAAAGTTTTAAATGAATAAAGCAATTCTGTCTTCCCATTAAACAAGACCCTTTGTTGTGTTAATGCTGTAGGGCTATAGAGCTGTAATGGTTTTAAGTAACCAGCAATGTACTTATAATGTTTTTGTTTTGCCAGCCTTTGAAGAGAATGAGAAAAGCAGCAGTATGCCTGCTGAGATCAAGACCAAGGAGACGGAAGCATCCCATCAGAGCTCTATTGATATAGCAAGCTCCTCCACAGGAGAAGAAAAGGTGCAGGAATGTACTTCCCCTATTGAGAAGTCTGCAACTGCCAGTTGTAATTCGCCAAGTAGATTTTTACCTGCATCATCTTCTACACCACTACAACAAAGGTGAATATGACTTCTGTATTATTTAAGAATTTGCATTAGGATGTTTGTCACTGAAAAAACTGAACGGTATGCATTCGTGCCAAGGTAGGTGTAGGTATTGTTTGGCACGTTACAAAATGAAATGAAAATCAAAAATTTATGAATTGAAGGTGAACTCCAGAATTTTTTATTTATTTTTTTTACTCTTGTAGTGGGTCCCCCTCCAGCACTGCAAGTGTCAACTGCTCAGTAAGTCTAGGGGTAGAGGAGTCGGCTATATTCTACTGGCCTTATTCTTCATTCCACCACCCACTGGCACTTTCCTTCCAACATTTTGATTTGTTGGCTGGCCCTCCCCATCCTTGCGTACAGTGTAGGGCTACCGGTCCTGTGTTGTACTTCACGTCAGAGTGCCGGCGCCAGCTGGACTGCAGAAAAGAGGAGACTTTCGGAGTCTGGTGGCACAGCGTGATGGAAGCCTGCCATAGCAAGGAATAAGGTATTACAGCCTATTCCTCTGCCCTCAGACTTAAAACAAGCATTTCATCTTTGTCGACTGCGGAGAGGGGTGAGTGCACTGCAAGGGTATAATTAAAAAAAAAAATCTGGAGTTCTGCTTTACAAAGCTGCCAAAACTTAGATTGCAAAGTTTAAATTCAGTTGTAGCTTTATGTTCATATTTGTTTTTTGTTTTTTTTGATGAACATATTAATGTTCTTGTTTCCTCAGGCCTGGGAATAAACCTCTTGGCTTTTTATCTCTGGTCTGCAAAGAAAATCAGCTTAAAAAAGCTAAAGTGACCGGTAAGAAAAAGATTTTAAAACCAAAGTGTAAAAAGGTCAAGGTCAAAGTTCAGGAGCCAGAGGAAGGAAACTCCACTGGGAACCCTGAGGATGCGGCAAGCAGTGAAGTGCCTTCTCAGTCTTTATCTTCTGCTGATGCATCAACTCCAACGAATACAGAGAGCATCCCCTCTACTTGTCAAGTAAGTTGATAAGCTGTCTGTTCCACCAAGACATGACAGTATGTGTAAACCCTTACAGCGAGTTTCTCTTTATATGCCCCCTTTTGGCCTGGTAAATATACCAGTAAAAGTGATTTGTTATATCTGTTTTAGAAGTGCAAGGAAGAAACTCCTTGTTCCTGCTAGCAATCCAGTAAGTACTGTCCTGTGCACTCTGCATTCCTAACTGCCCTGTCCATATTATTTCTGAACTACATATTATGGAGACAAGGAAAGGGAAGGCCTTCTGTAGTTCTTACACACTTTCTGTGATAGGATAACTATGCTGCTCAACCATAGGTACAGTACAGCAAGTGAGCATTGTCACCTTAGAACAAGAAGTGTGTTGCTGGCAGGATTTTTTGGTGAAAGTGAGAAAAATAAACTAATGCAGTTACTGTACTGAGTAACAAAAGTCCCAGTCACTGTGGGGAGCTACCAAGCGGGAAGGCGCAGCATGTATATGTAGTGAGCATAATATATGACAGCCAAGTTATGGATGGAGGCAATTCAATTAACAGATTATATCAGATATCAAAGGGCATACAAACCCCTTAACAGGCCATAAACTATGTTTGAGAAATTATGCTTGCGGGAAACAAAAAATGAACATGCATTATCATTGGTCTATGGCCTGTTGAGAGAGGAAGAAGCCAAAGGTCAAACAAAATATATGAAGAGATGGGAACAGGAGTTAAGGAGGGAGATCTCGGAAGAAGAATGGGGAAGAATTCTTACTATGTCACATAGTTCTGTCAAATCCTCATTTTATCAGGAAAAAAACTATAAAATACTCTCGAGATGGTATAGATGCCCAGAAGGAATTAAACATATAAACCCGGGGGAGTCAGACAGATGTTGGAGATGTAATATAGGAGAGGGAACGTATCTGCATATTTGGTGGAGTTGTCCTAAAGTTTATACCTTTTTTGGGAGTCAATATTTGAAGTCTATCGATCTATAGGTAAACCAAATCTGGAGAATAACCCCACAATTGCATTATTATCCTTAATCCCTGGTCCTATAAAAAAGATAAAGGTAGATATCCTGAGATTCATGTTGGCCGCATCACGAGTCAACGTATCACGGGGTTGGAAATCAAGGATCCCTCCCTCCCTTGAGAAGTGGGAGACCACGATGGAAGAAATAAGATACATGGAGGAATTAAATGCAAAAGATACTGGAAAAATTGACAAATATAAGTGTATATGGGAGGAATGGGAGTCTTATAGGAAGTCTGAAGTATTTAGGAGTTTGATAATGAAAGATAGGGAGGAAAGGAAGAGATATAGAGAGGAAACCTTTATGGGGTCTGTGGAAATATAAGAGCCAACAATCGAATGGCCAATCTCTAAACAACATTAGGATTTATTGTTTTATAATGGATTATAAATGCATTTGACCTATATGTATGGAAGTAAGGGGAAGAAGGAGGATAGAATATGGGGAGAAGGGAAGTCCGAAGGTTCACAGGGCCTAGAAAATAGAATTCTAGGTGGTATTAAAGTGTAACATTTCACATAGATGAACACGAATAGTTATTATACATAGTTGGATGAGTACACAATAAGGAAGATTACACTGAATATGTTTTTATCATAGGAGGGTGTTCCACTCTTATTATTCACAGATTGATATATATTTTAATGGGGTACACATAGAAATAAGGAATACACCCACATAATATGAGTGGCGGGGTAAGTAATTATGGAGAATATAGTATAAGGAATAGAGGAATAACACAATATTCACAAACCGCACATATGGGGAATTAATAAACATTTGGTCTTCCATCTTCCCCCCATGAATTAATGTATGCACATGTATTAATGTGTGCTATGTAAATCTATATGTATTTGGAAATACAAATATATTAACCAAAAAAAACATATATATGACAGCCCACATGCATACCTAATCTTAAACTGAAATTTTAAAATAAACTAAAGCTACATATTTAAGTCAACTTTGTTTTTTCCTTAAGGATATTGAGAATCTGGACAGCAAAGATTTGTCTGAGAACCTGGAAACCATAACTCAAGAATCGCCCAAATCCCAGGACCTTGCCACAGAAGAAGAGGCTGCTACAGTGTCTGAGTACTTCTTCAGTGATATTTTCATGGAGGTGGATGAATAATGGAGCCTCCGAGATGTTTCATTACATTTTCACTACTGCATACTATGCCACCCGTTCATTATTTGATTTTTGTATTTATATAAAACTTTCTGCCTCATCACTGATTTATATTTTCCATAGACAAGCGAGCATTAATGCTAGATGAAACCAGAACTTCTTTTTATAACTTTTTGTGTATAATCCAAGAAAGTGGAACATTTCTATTTATTTATTTAAAGTTAATTTATTGGCTCCTTTCTGAGCTGTAGGCTTCTATATGTTGCTGTGCAATGTGAGCTGCAGACCCCAATATTATGGGATTCTATGGAGCCAGCTTGGACATTGTAAATGATTACCGCATTGTATTACATTAAGCTGCCTGTGATTTCTCTCCTATACTTTTCCTAAAAAATAATTATATATATATATTATAATTTTTTTTCCCTTCCTTTAACTGACAGCCTACATCATATGGCTAGATTTCCATAGGCTGCAAAAGGGGGAGCTGGTTAGGTATTTCTAAGAAATGCCAAACACCATTTTCTTATTCTTTCAGCAGCCTCCATACTCTACCTTCTAACCATGACTGTGTTTTTTGAGTGTGTGCAGAGCGTTACCTGATCACAGGCTTTGGATGTTCTGCACTTAGAGACCTAGCTCTACTCTACTTTCCCAATTTTGATATTGTGAAGCAGAATACAGAATAATTAGCATTTGTAACAAGTATTCCTCATCTATTTTAATTGGGTAAATGTTCAGTTTGCTCATACAGTATCTATGAGGATTTATCTGCAATTCTCTATAGATGACAATAGGCAGTCCCATATACACAACATTTCATTGTATGGGCAGTTCTATATGACAAAGTCCCTGTAAAGTTAAAATTGTCAGTTAAGTAATATGCCTTATGTGTTTTATTCTTCAGATGTTTGGCTGTATCAGGATTAACTAACTCCAATCATCTGTTCATAATACCTTTTTGATTTCATTTTTGTGCTGGTTTCGGTGCTTCATTGGAATACTTTTGTTAAAGTCTTTACCTCCCTTTGGATTATGCTGCAGTACTGAGAGAGCAGTTTGGTGTCATATATTCTAGACACTAACCATAAACACATCTCATTGACTATCAATCAAAGGATCTTGTCTTGAAAGCGAGATAAAGGATGTCTTTGCTAACCCTATTTTCAAATTTCTAATTGCTTGGTTGTTATGCTGACCCTTTGACATCAATACATATGATCACTGCCATGGAACAAGTATGCAGGCTAGAAAAATTAGAGAAAAGTCACAAGTCTCTATGTGTATCATACTTGTTCAGGGTCAGTGACTCGGGAGGATCAGCATGCCTGCCAGGAGGCTAGCTTTTGCAGAAGTGGAGGCCAGCAATGTCAGCCTATGCTTCTTACATCTGTAAAGCACAGAAGGATTATGGGAAGGAAAACTTGCAGAACAGCACAAACTGGGCTATTCATTTTACCACTTATGGATGTAGAAATAATTTTACTATCTAGGTTGATGGCCTTCAGATGCTGTGAGGGATTTGTTAGGATCTGAATAGTCATAAATATTGTTTAACTATTTTACTGTCAGATTGGATACTACAGTAAAGGCGACCATGATTAAAGAATCTTGCCAATTATGAAATCATATCAAATCAAGATATGCATGTGCTATTATAGATTACGGTTGCTGGGACTTGCATGTCACCTCCGCTACCATTTTAACTAGAAGATTTGACAGGTAATGCTGCACTCCAGTTTTACCTTCAGTCTTGTACAGTTGTAGAGGCTTATCTTCTCTATGAAATTGCTTACGCTGACTTCACTGCACACTGTGGGGGGGATTTATCAAATCTGGAGCAGATACAATCTGGAGCAGCTGTGCATGCCAACCAATCAGATTCTCTCTTTCATTTTCAAATCCTAATGAAACAAGCTGAAGAGAAAAGCTGATTGTCGTGCACAGCTGCTCCAGATTTTGTCTGCTCCAGTTTTGATAAATTCCCCTTGTGAGCGTCTTACAGTGTTCATCATAAACTGCAGTAAGTCGGATAGAGCCCGACTCCTTTCCTGGCTGGAGGATGTCCAGTATAATCTATGTTTCTTTCTTCTCAGCCTTACTCTCCCTAGCCCACGCCTTTCAATTATTGGATTTCAGTTCTTTTAATCATTGAGTCTCAGCATAATATGGTTATTATCTAGATTGGTCTGCGTAGAAAATTCTACTCCTCCAGACTAGAGCTGCAGCTAACGATTATTTTCAAAATCGATTAGTTAGCCGATTATTAAGTTCGATTAATCGGTTAATCGGATAAACTATAAAATAAAGTTTAAAAAATGGCTCCAGTGATAGGACTACAAGTTTGTATTGAGGTTGTAGTCCATCACAGGAGCAAGCTTGGACCGGTGGAAGTAAAAAAGAAAAAAAGATAGTGTGGTGTGCAATATAGTGAAATGGAAAGTGTAAAATTATACAGCAATGCATGCAGAATGGCACCGGCTATAGAGGCATACAACTATATCCACCCAATGCTTGTATCAGAGCTAGGGGCTGCTCAGAGGCAGGGTATTGTGATGGTTTCAGGAAGCTATATACTGCACCTTGCCAGCCCCTCCTACCAGCCATGATCTGCATGTGTTGTATAGAGAAGCACAGAGCACAGTAATGACATCACTGGGTCTACAATAAGGGATGTAATAAAAATCAAAAGGTTTTATTTAAAGATTTCTTTAGCATGTTGATAAGGGTGAAAAGAAGGACCCAGGGAAGACAAAATATAGGCAGATGAAACTTCTGCTATAAGTCTATTGAATAATGGATCTCCTTTTGTTATAACACGCTTTGATAAGCTTGTTAAACTACTCGGATAAATGGGTTTGTATGAGGAGTAGAAAAAGGCGATATGTATAAAACCCCTCCATTAGGGAACATTGTGAATGTCTTCTCCCAGATGATTAGATTTGCCATGTGGTCTTTCTTCTACCTGTACAAAGAGGATGTGTGTAGAATTCCGTGGAGCTGAATGTAGAAATAGTACGCATCTCACTCTATGGGTGCTGATAGAATGGACTTTAAATTGTATTTGCTGGGAAGAAATCTAATGAATGCAGGAATTGAGGAAGGTTTTTTGTTTTTTTTTGAAGTTTAGTTTTCCTTCTGCTTAGTGCAGCTTTTTTACTCTTATTTTTCATGTTGCAGAAACCTTTTCAAGAAATTAGATTCAATGAATGGAGATCTGCTTGAATTTGTTTGGAAAGTCCAAAGTGTTCCAGGCAGAACTTTTCATCAGTTTTCTTATATTTTTTTTACGGCAGTTTGACTTTGGAAAGGACTGAGGTTCCTGTATTTGTTCGGGTTATGTACTGTTTAGTTTCCTACTTTATTAGGTCTTTGTGTTTTTATATGTAGATTTCTGTAGGTCTGTAAGACATATTAGAGCAGTTTGTAAGATCAGTAATGCTAACTATAGAAGGCACAGAAATAACACGAGGGCTGCATTCACATAATATACTTATAATGTGTCCAAATCTATGCAACTTTTACCTTTTGCTTTAAGTAAACCCTACACAAACCAATGCAGAGGTCAATTTGGACTGAGCATATGATGAAACCGTACTGATGGTCTTATTTAACAGTAGGGAAGAGGATGGGGCAATCACTTGTGCAGCTAAAGTTGAGAATTCTCTAAGTGCATGTGCAGGCAAAATCTAAAAAATAAAAATAAAAAATTATCACCGCAGCTTGCCAATAAATGCACATTTCCCCACGTTATGCCTCTTAAGGAGATAAATAGGGAAATGTGCATTTATGATGTGAACAGTGATTTTGCGCACACACTTACAGGGTTTTCACAAAAAGTTTGAAGAGTTTGGAGAAGGCAGGAGAAGTGAACACTCTAGGACAACATAGCTGAGCTGGAAAGTGAGAGGAATTTTTCCAAATCAGCTATTTTATCCTAGATTGTTCTCCTGCCTTCTCCAAACTCTTCATCCTTTAGTGAATAACCCTGTAAATGTTTACTCTTTACATATTAGGACTGGTCCACACCAAATGGGAGCACATAACGTCGGGTGGTGTTGGACAATGCAACCCAACAGTGCTGGTATGAACTAGCCCTTAATGTTTGCTTTAGATTGTGCAATTTGTTGTAGCCATGAAGGAAAAGAGAAAGCATTTGAAACTCTTGTCAATAAAAGTACAATTAATCTGGTTTTTATTCTCCAGATATTTCATGCCTCCAGGGAGTCATGCCTGTGGATGTCAGTCTTTCAGTGCCTCATGGGACTTGCAGTTCCACAACAGCAGGAGTGCCACAGTTGCCTACCCCTTTTATAAGGGAGGCTCTCAAAAGCGTAGCAGGTTATGCAGTTCATTCAGCTATAATATTAAACCTCCACAAGATAGTCCTTGTATATGGGAACCCTCAGAAAACAGATTGGACAATATATTTCTGCAGCTATTGCATGTTCTGCTGGGGTGGCTTGAGATAAAAGAAAGAAGAAAAATAATGAATCCAAGCAAGTGTGTGTTGTGTATACCATAGTCTCCCTGCTCACTTTAAGCATTGATTGATGCGCATATATCAGATTGTATGGCTGTACAGAGAATAAAATGGTTAAAAATAACTTGTGCAATATTAATCCTATCATTAACAACTGTGTGGAGGTATCCAAATGGCTAGATTTGATTTGATTGAATGTAAACCACTGGCATAAAAACATTGTGGCTGCCGCTGCTGATTTGATTTGGAAGGTGCAGGCTCTCTAGGTGCCTTCTTTTCCTTCCTTTTACTGCTTGGTGATTTGTTAAGGTGTAACAAATTTCAGGTCTCGGGACACTGAGTTGGGCATTTTGTTCTAGGTGAGGGACTTGTTTAAGAGACTCTGTCACTAGAACAAAAATGTAAAAACAAAAAGTGCCCCCAGCACCAGCTGTTTCTATTTGAGACAGGCCGCTACCTGAAGAATTTTCAATAGCAAACACTTGGGAGTGTTGGATTCCTGGTCCCTGCTGAGCTCAGTGGCTTGATCCATCGGCCCCTCTACTGTGTCCTCTAGTGACACAGGGCTTGTGGGAGGAATCACAGGGGACCAGGTATCGCACACACCCGCAAGTGTCTGATTCTAAAGATTCTTTAGGTAGCAGTATCTCCTCAGTACAGTGAAGATCGGTGCCAGGAAAGGTAAATTTGAACTGTCATGTTTGCAGAGGGCATTTTTTGTTTGTATTCCAGCGATTGCCTCTTTATTCGATCATCTTCTTCTTTACTATCCTTTTCTACTGTCCCTCCAGCGCTGGTGCAGGTCTCCGATCCAGCGCTGACTCCTCTGTCCTCTTCAATCATGTCCCATGGTGTCTGTGCGGGTGCACGCTGCTCCATAGACTTACCTTGTGTCTCTCTTCGTCTCCCGGCTGAACATCTGAACTGCGCATACGCCCGCCCCAAGATCCTTTGCGGCCGCTTGAGTCTCTTCAGCTGTTCGGACGGGAGCGCGCGGCGGAAACACAGGTAAGTTTAAACCTGTTTCAAAAGGTTTTTTTTTTTTTTTTAAAGTTGCATATATCTACTGTTTGCTAGCAGTAGATATATGCAAAAAAAAACGTGAGGGTTTAAAAACTACTTTAAACCTTAAGATACATTTCTGTTACTAGTTTAGGTACTAGAATGTATCTTTATGTGTATCACTCGGCTGTAGATCCTGAAATCATCTCTGAATTGGTGCCAACACTGTCCTTCCTGGATGGTGGCTACTTTTGTTCCCCATGGTCCCTGTGTGTGTTGTAAAGTAGCCACCACTCCAAGCTTGTGTCTGTAATGGACTAAAATCTCACTACAAATTAGTAAACTAAATATGAGATTGTAGTCCATCACAGGAGCAAGCTTGGCGCAGCGGGTACTTTACAACACACACAGGGACCAATTCGGACGATTTGAGGATCTATACGAGTGGTACACAAATAAGATACATTTTTGTTACTAGTTATGCTACTTGAATGCATTTTAAAGATTTAACTCCTGAGTTTAGAATCACTTAAAAGAGAACAATAGGTTAGTCTTTTTTCCCAATGGTTCTTCTTAGGGTCACGGGAGGACCTATACTAACCTCCTCCCGTGACCCAAAGCTCAGTATAGCCCTCGATATACTGAGCGTGCCGCAGCCGGGGCGGATCTCGGCAATACTGTCAAGATCCACCCAGCTGCGTAAGTGACAGCTGGCTCTGCCTATCTAGAGGCAGAGCCAGCTGTGCCCGCCCCCGTTCGATCCTCCAGCGCTGAATGGAGAGGGAGGGTGACTGACGGTCACTGCAGTGAGACGATCCAGAAGTGAGCGGATCGGCTGCATGTTTCTGCTCACTTCCCAATCAATAGAGCCGACCTGTGATAGCTTCTTTGTCACAGGTCGGCTCTAACTATGAGGATGAGTGGAAATCACTCACCTCATCGTTCTCCTTTTAAGGCTAGTAATGGGTACAATGCATGCATTTTCAAAAACAAGTCTGTAGTGGCAGCGCCCATAGTTCCATCTCGATAGGTTTTCATTAGTAAACACTATAAGGAAATGTTTGGCAATCGTTCTAAAAGAGGAACTAATTATACCTGGTTTTCTGCTAGGAAGCAGCTGTGATGGTATAGTACTTGCTTGGCAGACTAAGTTGACAGTTTGTATTCTTGGTAAATTTCCCACTGTCCTACAAAGGTCTCATCTGCCACCTAAATTGAGCCATACAGCTGAAAGCCCTTCTTGGCATCTCTTTTTATACAACAGCTGGCAGACTACCTATTTTCTTAATGTGAAGAGCACACTAACATCCAGGCAACCAATTAAGACACAGCAAGATAGGCCTGACAATTGAAAACTAGAAGGGAGATGGGTTGTTATGGTCAACACAGTTCTTTAAGATATCTTCATACTTGGGGGTCAGTTATGCATTTTAGGTTTAGGGGAATTGGAACATTACATGCTTTTGATCATAATTTATGTACAACCATGCTTTTAAACCTTATGTTTTTTAGAGTAAATGTATTTCTTTTGAAATCTAATTACTGAAAAAAATCATCTGGGAAATGATGCAACTCTAAGTTGGTTTCATTAAACGTTTCATTATCTTCTTTGCTGAACTGCATTTATTTTTTTTAAGTGTAACTATGTATATAATGTACAGTGTTCAAAAAAATAAATTATTTTATAATTTTCTGGTCTTAATTTTGTTTTTGCACAGATGGTTTGTGCCAATAGAAGTTTTATTCTCACCAACTGAACTGCAATCTAATTCTGCAGCAATGTGAATTACAGTCTACAGTATGTACTGACCTGAACATTTGGAGATTATTTTATTTTTGTTTATTGCTATTTATAAAGAAACATCTGGTGAGCTTAAATTGTTAGTTTTCTGTCTGCTGCTGTAGAATGTATATTCCTGACTTCATTCATATGGCAAAGAATATTTATCTCTCCTGAAGAAGCCCGAGGAGGGTCAAGTACCTGCAAAACTAAACTTGTGGGTCAGAACCAAATTGCATTCATGGCATGGGCAAAATTACAGAAAATATGTGATCGGGGAAAATAAATAAATATATATACACACACACACACTACTGTGCAAAAGTTTTAGGCAGGTGTGGAAGAATGCTTTCAAAAATGTATATCTTGTATTTTTTTTTTAAATCAATTTAAATGCAACGTGAGTAGAAGAAAAATCTAACTCAATTCAATATTTCGCGTGACTACCCTTTGGATTCAAACCAGCATCAATTCTTACACTTGCACACAGTCAGAGACTTTGTAGGATTAACCAAATATACAAAGCAGGTGTTAATCATCAATTTCATATGTAGGTTGAAACACAGTCATTAGCTGAAACAGAAACGACTGTATGGGAGTCTGAAAACTGGGTGAGGAACAGCCAAACTGCTACTAAGGTGAGGTTGTGGAAGACAGTTTCATGTCACCATGGCTAGACTAAGCACAAAAACAAGACACGGGGTAGTTATACTGCATCAGTAAGGTCTCTCCCAAGCACAGCAAAAGATGTCCTGCAGTGCCATCAGCATCAAACTGGCAGAAAGCAGTGGGATCCAGGTACACCCATCTACTGTCTGGAGAAGTCTGACCAAAAGTGGTCTTCATGGAAGAATTGCGGCCATACCTCCAATGTGGAAACAAGGCAAGTGACTCAACTATGCACAAAATCAGGAACTGGGGTGCAGAATTTATGGCAGGAGGTGCTCTGGAATATCAGAAATATGTGGCTGTAGCAGGAGGCAGCTTGTTCACCGTAGAGCTAGAGATCGGTGAAGATGCTGAGAAATACAAACAGATGCTTATCCATCATGCCATACCATCAGGGAGCCGTGTGATTGGTCCCAAATGTATTCTGCAGCGGGACAACTACCCCCAAACATACAGCCAATGTAATTAAGAACCATCTTCAGCATAAAGAAGAACAAGGAGTCCTGGAAGTGATGGTTTGGCTTCCACAGAGCCCTAATCTCAACATCCATTGAGTCTGTCTGGTGTTACATGAAGAGACAGAAGGATTTGAGGCAGCTTACATCCACAGAAGATCTGTGCTACCGGTAACTATTTCCATTAATCTACCAGGACAGCAGCTGCCTGCCCATTGATGCTTGTAGTATTAATGTAATGTGGTGGTATTGCCTTGGCTTTTTCCAGCTTGCCTTCGGTACTCGTGATGAATTAGGGAGTGGAGGAGCCTGCTTAAAACTTGTGCACAGTATTGTATATCACATTCACACGGCCGGGCCAAAAAAAAGGTCACCAACTGGATTTCGCTAAGCAAATTGGTAAGTGCCTTCAAATGGATAAGTATTATGATCTGGGGTTGGTTCGGCAGGTCAGGTCTAGGTTCAGCAATGTTATGTCCCCCAAAAAATTAGGTCAGCTGCCTACCTGAATGTACTGATTGACCTCTGATAGTATGGGTGTATTCCAAGATGAGAATGCCAGGACTCATTGCGCTCAGATTTTGAATGAGCAGTTCAGAGAGCATGAGACATCATTTTCACACATGGATTGGACACCACAGAGACCTGAACCCCATTGAGAATCTTTGGGATGTGCCGGAGAAGACTTCCCATAGTGGCCCAACTCTCCCATCATCACTACAAGATCTTGGTGAAAAATGAATGCAGCTCTGGATGGAAATAAATAGAGGTGCACCGAAATTAAAATTTCAAAACCGAAATGAAAAAAAGTGTCAGGCCCAAACTGAAAATGTTTTTTGTTTTTTTTTCCAAATATTTTTATTTAATTTAATTTTTCTAACCCCTTCATGACTGAGGCCTTTTTTTCATTTTTTTGTACCCATGTTATATTCCACATTTTAGGCCTGAAAATTACTTAAAACCCCCCAACATTATATATTTTCTGAATGCCAAGATCCTATAGAATAAAATGGTGGTAGTTGCAAATCTTTATGTTGCCCAATATTAGCGCAACTCCTTATTAAACCCCAATATTTAGTGAAAAATTTAATTAAATGCCCCAAAACACAACAAAATACCTGTACGTCGTCAGTCACGAAGGGGTTAAACGTAATTTTTTTTATTTAATTTTTATTTTTTTAAATTAAATATTTAAATGTATTAACTTTACTGTTGGGGGCTTCTGGGAAATATTAGGAGTCTAAACAGACCCCTGATATTTCCCTTTTAAAGTAGAAAAGGAGATTGAGGGCACATAGTCCTCAAGCTCTTATTCTGCAGCCCCTGTTATAAATGACAAGGAATCCTCTATACTGAGTGTTCCTGTTCATTTATAACTTGAGGATATAGTAGGTTTACCATGTCCACAGTCATGACTGAACAGTAAGTGATGTACATCATTTCCCATTCATTCATAATTGGGGACAGGGTAAACATACTTTTGTCCTCAATTATGTACAAACACTCACTGACTGCCTGTACCCGTTCTCCATCTTGGATCGGCTGTCACAGGAGGCTAAGTGAGCGGTGCTGGGAGGAGGTCTCGATCTGACAGCTGGCTCCTCCCCTGCACCACCGGCTGGCCTCCTGTGACAGCTATCACCGCTCACACACCGCTGCTCTCCCGATCACAGTGCTCTCCTCCCGCTCCCCTTGGCCTCCTGTGACAGTTTCTCTCCTCCCCGCAGAGAAGCGCCCAGGGCGTAGGTGAGAAACTAACAATGCACCACTATTTTGGCAAAATTTTTTTACTTTCGGCATTTTGGCAACCGATATGTTCTGGCGGCCGATATATCAGTGCATCCCTAGAAATAAATGTCATGGCATGCAGTGATCAAAAGTAATGGTGGTCCCAAAAAATATTAAAGAGTGTTTTGGCCAAGCAGTGTGTGTGTGTATGTATATATACACTGAGTGGCCAGATTATTATGACCACCTGATGTTTGTAGGCAAATTAGCTATAATTTCGCGCTGAAGTTGCTAGAGGGAAGCAGGTTGTTTACTACGACGGTAGAAGTGATTTTTTTTTCTGAAGATACGGGTAAACAACGCGATTGAACAGCCTTTGAACGTGGGATGATTGTTGGCGCTCGGAGCCATGGAGCGAGTATCAGCAAAACAGCAGAATTCGTTAAATGTTCAAGAGCAGCTGTTGTTAAAGTGTTTAAAGACTGGACTGTCAGCCGAAAATCTGGGTCTGAACGTGCGAATTGTGGCCGTCAGCGACTAGTCAATGTTAGGGCAGAACGGAGAGTGGCAAGACTGGTACAAGACAACAGAAGGGCAACAGTGCATCAAATTACTGCAGATCTTAATCGGGGATCCTCTCAAATGATCTCTGAACGCACTGTTCGCCGTACACTGCATCGTATGGGATATGGAAGCCGAAGGCCTGTTCGAACACCTTTGCTGTCTGCAGTTAACAAGATAAAGCGTCTCCAATTTGCACAGGAACACAAGGATTGGACAGTCGAGCATTGGAAAAAAAGTCATGTGGTCCGATGAATCACGTTTCCAGTTGCATCATGCAGATGGCAGAGTGAGAATTTGGTGGGAACAGCATGAAAGCATGCACCCCACATGCATGAGTACAACCCTTCAAGCTGGTGGGGGTAGTGTTATGGTTTGGGAAATGTTTTCCTGGCATGATTTGGGCCCTTTAATTCGTGTGGAACAACGTCTGAATAGCACAACATACTAAAGTATCGTTGCTGATCAAGTTCATCCGATCATGTTGATGGCGTATCCCAATGGAGATGGCTTCTTCCAACAAGACAATGTGCGTCAGCAAAAAAATCATTTTGGATGTTTCCTTATTTTGTTTTTTGGGATTTGGGTCAATTTGTTTTCGGCATTCGGACGAATTAAACATTTTCGTTAAAATTATAATTGCGTTGCAGAAAAGTGACATTAAATGTTTCCTTTTTTTTTTTTTTTTTAACTTTTGACAGTCCACAGAAACAATAAAAAAAAAAAAGGGGTGTTCCCTGCGGCAACCCAAGTTCCCGGCGCAGGAATACCAAATCGCACATAAAATATGGGTTTGAATAGAACCTAAATGATGAGATAAATACCTTTAAACATACATGTTTTAAAGAAATATCTCATTCAGTCTCCAGTGCGTACACTCCTCTACCATCACTGTGTCTTTGATGCGTACACTCCTCTATCCTCACTGTGTCTTTGATGCGTACACTCCTCTACCCTCACTGGGTCTTTGATGCGTACACTCCTCTACCCTCACTGGGTCTTTGATGCGTACACTCCTCTACCCTCACTGGGTCTTTGATGCGTACACTCCTCTACCCTCACTGGGTCTTTGATGCGTACACTCCTCTACCCTCACTGGGTCTTTGATGCGTACACTCCTCTACCCTCACTGGGTCTTTGATGCGTACACTCCTCTACCCTCACTGGGTCTTTGATGCGTACACTCCTCTACCCTCACTGGGTCTTTGATGCGTACACTCCTCTACCCTCACTGGGTCTTTGATGCGTACACTCCTCTACCCTCACTGGGTCTTTGATGCGTACACTCCTCTACCCTCACTGGGTCTTTGATGCGTACACTCCTCTACCCTCACTGGGTCTTTGATGCGTACACTCCTCTACCCTCACTGGGTCTTTGATGCGTACACTCCTCTACCCTCACTGGGTCTTTGATGCGTACACTCCTCTACCCTCACTGGGTCTTTGATGCGTACACTCCTCTACCCTCACTGGGTCTTTGATGCGTACACTCCTCTACCCTCACTGGGTCTTTGATGCGTACACTCCTCTACCCTCACTGGGTCTTTGATGCGTACACTCCTCTACCCTCACTGGGTCTTTGATGCGTACACTCCTCTACCCTCACTGGGTCTTTGATGCGTACACTCCTCTACCCTCACTGGGTCTTTGATGCGTACACTCCTCTACCCTCACTGGGTCTTTGATGCGTACACTCCTCTACCCTCACTGTGTCTGCGGTGCGCACACTCCTCTACCCTCACTGTGTCTCCCTGGCGCACACTCCTCTACCCTCACTGTGTCTCCCGTGCGCACACTTCTCTACTCTCACTGTCTCCCGTGTGCACACTTCTCTACTGTCACTGTCTCCCGTGCGCACACTCCTCTACCCTCACTTTGGGAGAAGTGTGCGCACCAGAGACACTGTGTAAACGGTGCGCACGCTCCTCTACTCTCACTGTGTCTCCGATGCACACGCTCCTCTACCCTCACTGTGTCTCTGGTGCGACCGCTTCTCTGCCCTAACTGTGTCTCCGGTGCACACACACTTCTCTACCTTCATGGTGTCTCTGGTGCGCACGCTTCTCTGCCCTCACAGTGTCTCCTGTGCACACACTCCTCTGCCCTCAGTGTATCCTGTGCACACACTCCTCTGCCCACACGGTGCTTCAGGTGTGCATGCTCCTCTGCCTACACGGTCACTCCGGTGCGCATGCTCTCCCTGCCCACACGGTGTCTCCGGTGCGCATGCTCACCCTGCCCTTGCGGCGTCTCCGGTGAGCATGCTCTCCCTGCCCTCGCGGTGTCTCCGGTGCAGACACCCTTCGCTGTACTTCTAGAAAGCAGTGTGGAGCAATCTGGAGCTCTAGCTATGTTATATAACTCTTTTGTCCAGCATATAGCTGGGTGGAAGCCATTTGCACGGCACCACCACTACAAGACCCTGATGAGCCTTACGCTCCGCAGCACCGTCTAGTGGCGGTAGTGCAGTTAGAATAGCATTCTAGTGATATGCTGCATGGGCCATAAACTGGTATTATACTATGTACTGGGTAAGGTCCCCATGATTGACAATAGTGAATTCGTTGTAAAATGTTGGAATGTTCAGAAGTTTTTGTTTGGCCTGAACAGGTAATATTCCGAATGAGATGATTACCTGGAGTTCTTATAGTGGAATGGGATCTACTTGTGGAAGAGTAAAGGTCTTATGATTGCAGTCCACAGACTGCAGATAATTATACTGATCAATGCACGTTCTGTGTCACCAATGTAGAGATCACGTGACAGATTCTCTGGTGGGGGTCACAATGGAGTCCTGTCACCTTCTGATCCTTCACAGAGCTGTATACAGGGAAAATGACAGGAGTGGGCGGGGAACCCGGAGCGAGACGCGCGATTGGTGCAGGCAGTGGGTGTGATGTAGCCGCTCCATCCAGTCACATCGCGGTCTGGGCGTGTCTCCAGTGTGTGCATTGTCCTATACCCGGCAGGACCGGGGAGCTCGGTGTACTCGGTGCGGCCTCTCCACCTCCAGCTCGGTCAGCTGTCACTCATGCTGCACACAATGTGGCCCCGGTGGGCTCTCCAAAGGGGCCACTCCATGGGCTCTCTCCGGAGACTCTACCATGGAGACAAAGTGGCCACGATCGGATCCGCAGCCGACACTAATTCCACATCATACCAGGTAGGCCTGACACTGTCAGGGTCAAACAGACTGCTGGAGGATTGTATGCAGCCTGTCACCAGACACAGACATGTATGGGCGAGCACTCACCCTGCAATATGAATCGTGATATCAGGAGTGCAGAGATCAGTGCTGTGCACAGGAGCATACGATCAGTGCTGTGCACAGGAGCATACGATCAGTGCTGTGCACAGGAGCATACGATCAGTGCTGTATACAGGAGCATACGATCAGTGCTGTGCACACGAGCGTACGGTCAGTCATGTGCACACGAGCGTACGATCAGTCATGTGCACACGAGCTATACAGGAGCATACGATCAGTCATGTGCACACGAGCGTACGATCAGTCATGTGCACACGAGCGTACGATCAGTCATGTGCACACGAGCGTACGATCAGTCAGTGCACACGAGCGTACAATCAGCCCTGTGCTCACGAGCGTACAATCAGTCCTGTTCTGATGGGCAGTATGATTGGCATTGCAGACATATTCACAAAATTGAAATGAAAAATAATATCAGATAAAAAACACATTGGTGGTCAGTGAGGGGCCCTCTTAAGAATAATAATAATATGCAGCGCTGTGGGTCCAGATAGTAACTAGTTAAATGGGTCTAATCTAAAGGATATTGGTAAGACAATAACCGCAAATTGTGCATAAATATAAATAAATAAACAGACCTCTTTTGGTCCAAATTGTGCAAAGAATGCAAATGGTGCATATAAATACGAATAAATATATATATTGTACATTTATGTACTAAAGATATAAACCATTACCTCATATAAACTGTAAATCACTACTGATCAAAATTGTGCAAAAAGTTCAACATTGTGCAGTAAATATATATATACAGATGAATATACATATAAATATGAGTGCAAAAATATAAATTCATGAACTATAAATACGATTTATACATAAAGTGAAAAAAATCCTAGTAGAGAATATATAAGTCCATAAAAGTCCAAAGCCTTATATCATATCCAAAGTGTGTGCAAAAAAAGAATCCCAAAGGTGCTTGATGATCTTTCCAGAGATCGTGTTTGTGTCCACGCCAACACCCCCTCAAGAGTGCACACTTGCCGCAATTTTATTGTATATTAGCCACAGGTAGCTCACTGATAGACCACGATGTCCCAGCGTCTATTTTATAAGCTCTCACAACGATGTCCCATAAATCGATAGATTGCCATAGTTATAAAAAGAAAAAACTCCTCATTGTATAGTATATCAAGACCATTTATTAAGATAAATATAAAAACTCACATTCAAAAATGAAATAACCGGCCGCCCCTGGGGGCGGACCTGTCTGATATGATATCACACTAAACACGGAAGTGCGGGCTCCTGTTTGCTGAATCTGACCGGCCGGTTATTTCATTTTTGAATGTGAGTTTTTATATTTATCTTAATAAATGGTCTTGATATACATTGTACCAATATCCTTTAGATTAGACCCATTTAACTAGTTCCTATCTGGACCCATAGCGCTGCATGTTATTATTCACAAGCTGGACCAGGGTGTCTATAGTGCAGCAGCTGTAAAAATATCTAATAGTTCTCTAGGGCTACCCATAAGCGCAGATTTGACATTATTCTCAAGGGCCCTCTTATATTGGTGGTCAGTGAAAGGTCCCGTTACATTGGTGGTCAGTGAAGCGCTCCCTTCATCATTGATGCTGTGCTGTGTTCATTGCTTCCATGCCCCTACATGCAGCATTCTGGGTACATCGGGTGCCGTTTTGTAGGTGTTCTTCTAGGAAAACCTGCATCCATTGTTGTAAGTGAAATATTGGGGTGACACCGACAATCTGAGACACGTTTCTTATATAAGAGACCTATCAGTCAGTTGGCATGTTCGTTTCCTAAGAAGGTTGTGCTTATAGATGGTGGTATATGAAGAGTAGATGTGAATTAATCCCGTACTTTATGTTTACAATTCTCTAGGAAAGTTACGAGAGAATGAAAGCATTAGTATGTGAACTCAAGGAGAAAGCAGAAAAGATACGTCTTGGTAAGTCTTCATTGAGGGTCTACCATACACCAGGGTGGAACATGGCTTGTAAAGACTCTACGGGCCCCCAATTAAGGGTTTGTTCACAGCATGAAGTGTTGTTGATGTGCATTGCCATTAATTGCCCCCCAGGGCACATCTATGGTGCGTTTTTATATAGAGTGGTTCATGTTAAACTGTATCTGTTTGTGTGTAAACCACAAATAAAGTCTCTTCTCTTATAACACACCGAACATGTGCAGATGCCCGCGGAGTTGGGCTGCAAAAACCGATGCAGGGATTCATTCTTCATGCGTGGACTGTCTATTAAAAATGAACATGCTGCATAATGCAATGGGCCTAAACATATTTTGTCTGATTTACTAAAGGAGTTGAGAATCTTAACGCAAAAAATGTCATCATATGAAAAGCATCTGCGCGTGATTGGATTATTAGAATGAGCCGGAAATTGCTTTTCACATGATTGAATATTGTTAGTGAATTATTCACATTCACCCTCACCGCCCTATGGCATGAATGTGCATTAAAGACATGGCGTTAATCTCTAGAATAATTTTTGAAAATGGCTTGTCACTGCATCAGCCGGGTGCACCTCAAAGTGGCATTTTTATCATTTGCACTGCAATGTGAATTACATTGCACATCCATATAGGGTGTAATTCCAGGCGGGTCATAGGTTGTGGCCTCTTCGGGGGCCCATGAGGTCAGCAAACCTGTTACTTTTGTGAATTCACATGACATTCTGTACAGAAGGTTGTTCTTTCAAATCCTGTTTTGCATTTAGTTGTCGGCTGTTTAAACAAAGGTTTACTGAATGAACTATATCACATTGTATTGTGTGAATAGGAATGCTGATGGTCTTTGGATGAGACATAAAGGGGCTAAAAGGAGAACTATGGGGTTAGGGCTTTTCCCCATAGTTCTCCTTAGCGTAACGGGAGGACACAAACTAGCATCCTCCCGTCACCCTAGGCTCAGTACATCGCGAGCTGTAGCTCACCGTATACTGAGACGCTGAAGCGGATCCCGACAATTGTGCCGGGATCCGCCCAGCTGCGTGAGTGACAGCTGGCTCTGCCTATCTAGAGGCAGAGCCAGCTGTACCCGCCCCCTCCCCCGTCCGTTCCGCCAGTCAGCGCTGGTGGATCTGGAGCGGGGAGGGGGGAATCCAGCCCCTCCCCTGTCACGGCAGAGAGCCGTGACAGGATCGAGAGGTGAGCAAACCCCGGTATGTGTTCGCACACCTCCAGATCTACTGAGCCAACCTGTGACAGTCTCATTGTCACAGGTCGGCTAGAACTATGAGGTGAGTGAAAAGCACTCATCTCATAGTTCTCCGTTAAGATTTTACACCAGTGCCATAAGTAAGATTCTACACCAGGGCCCTGTGGCTCATTGTTACATCTCTGTCCTCTACTGAGGTGAAAACAGACAAATCACTTTATTCAGTTGAAGTTCTGTTTCACAGACTGGCAAGAATGCAGCTCCCTGGTATAACAGGATGCACACATGCAGAATTATTGAATGTCAATGCATGGATTCATATTGCTTATTAATAAATGTCCAATATCCCAGATAGCAAGCAATTGAGCTGCAAGTTTGAAAATGACTTGCTAAACTATTGCAGACTTGCCAAGCTTCACAATTTTGTTGCACAATTACAGCAAGTGTGCATTGCAAGTCTCCAGATCAACGTGCTTTGCAAAAGTGCTGTACACTAGCAGAGCTCTTGCTAAGACATGCAGGACTCTTGCTGTAGACTTGCCAAGCAAATCTGCTACAAATTCAAAAAGTGTCAACTAGAACTTGTGCTGCGAGTGTTCTGCAAGTCTACAACTTGCCAGGAATGTGTGCAGCAAGTTAACAAGAATTACAATTTAACCCTGCCACAAGTTTGTAGCAAGTTATCCTTGCTATCTGGGATGGTGTTCCTTATCAGTCCTAACATTTTCCAAAGCTTACAGTCGGTTATAGACATTAAAGGGCTATTGGACCCTGACAAGATCTGACTGCCCTCTGTTGGTTGTGTCGTCTGGGGGTCAGGGTCCATAAGCATACATAGCTGAGGGTATACTTTGTAGAGAAGGGTTGGAAGCCACTGGCAGACCCCACTGGTGCAACTCATCAAGGGGACCCCATTACGGTCTGTAGCTTGGACATATCTGGTACCGCCCATAACTCTACATTAAGACCAACCATTCATGGTTTAGTATTCTCTTAACAGACCTGTCCAGCACTTAACAATAGGGCTTAAAGGGCACCTGTTGGTACTATAATGTTCCTAAATTTGCTCCAGGATTGAAATTGTACAAAATACAGGCAGCCATTGTCTGTATATACTTTTTGATGTCTTCTCCAGATCTTTAGACGTTCATTCTCACGTTATGTAAAGTTTTATTAAAACTACAATAAAAAACTACTGAAACTTAGTTGTTTTACCACCTACATTTCAAAGGTACTGGGTTATGATTGGTTCTAAGCATTACTACAGGGAAATGTCCATAGGTGACAGTCTGAAACATTTTCTTTACTTCATTGTATGTGTCAATAACAGAATTTTCTGATACAAGTGCACCTACTTCCAGCTTCATAGCTTCTCTCTAAATTGACACATGAACATCACTTTCTTTTACACAATTGTAGGTTGCCTGTTGTTAAACATATGACCTTGTTACAGGAGGAGGAGAGAAGGCCAGAACACTCCATACTTCAAGAGGTAAACTGCTTCCACGGGAGAGGATCGACAGACTCATAGATCCTGGGTATGCAGGAAATCTATTTTCTATGTCTTTGGTACTTCACTATGGTCTGATGCTCCTTTTATAGTCTTTTTTTTAACCTACTTGTAAGTCGGTGTTAATGTAAGCCAAGGTAGAGCAGGTTAACAGGGCCAGTTAGAGAGGAACTTCACTCTCCCTTAACCCCATCTTACCATGTCTGCTGGATTAAGCTCAGATACCATTCCCACCCACCCAGCGAATCCAGCATTGTCCTGCTGTGTGCTGCCGATCCCCTGTGAGGCCGGTTCTGAGCTGTCATCTTCCTTTTTAACGTCATCTGGAGTCGGCCGTCTCTTCCTGGTTCAGGCTGCCAGCCCTCTGATGACACTCCATTCCTCAGCAGTTCTCTGTAAGGTGATGCCTCCTGGAATATCTGACATGGATATCTCAGGAGGCTGCTAGAGCGTGGTACATGTCATCCTTACCTAGGCGAAAATGGAGGGAGGGGTGCGGGCTGGACTGGACCAGCAAATAATGGTAAACATATGACCGTATCAGCTTTTATGACTGCAGAGGAGTGAAGGTTCAAAGGATCCAAAGTGCTTTCGGAGAGTGAAGGTCCACTTTAACTTTCCCAGCAGCACACACCTTTCCTTCCATTCTATTCCCTGCTGGTGCTCCTTTAAGGGGTCAGAAGTAAGGAAAAAAAAAGTAAGGAAAATTATGGAGGCTGCCATTGGTGATAATTCCTTTTTAAAAATGCTAGGTGACTGACATGCTAAAGCATTGTTTTAATGCTTCCTAAACCACTAACCCAGAGCAAGTCTAGAGATAAGGAATTCCAAAAGCCTTTCTTCAACACAAAATCCAGTTCCACTTAGTTACATAGAACATTAGAAGATTCCTCATGGCCTGAGGTGCACAAATAATTGAGCAATTCAGCTGCATGAGAGTGATGCCTTCACTATGCTCTTCTGGAAACTTAATGTTCTGATCTTACCATTTCAGTTTGAAAGACTGCCATAAAGATATGACTTGCAGGGTTATTCACTCAGCTGCTGGAGGCAGCTGAGTGAATAACTGAGCCGTCGTGAAGTGAGCCAAACAACGTTCGGCTATTCACTTTGGCTCAGTGCGACTGATTTCAGCAGTACAACGGCTGCACTTCGGTCAGCCAAAGTGCAGAAGGACTTCGACTCAGCCGATCCAACATCTGGTTCGGCTGAGCCGAAGCTCCAGCAGCTCACTCGCTGCCGTTTTTTTTTTAATATTTAATTTTTATTATTTTTACAAAAAAACATAAACAACATATTTTAACATACAGTGTGTTACATACTTATAATTATAATCAAATTTCAAATACAGTTTAATGATTTTTAAAAACAAAACACACAGAAAAAAAAAAAACAACAAAAACATACAAAAATTTACACTACACTACCATATAAGGGGATTCCGGCAACCTTTAATATTCCTTCAATACAATCCTATTCTAGAGCACTTCAAAATAGCACTGTGTATTATCCCAACCCCTAGTCCATCTATTCTATTACTATACAACCCCTCTATCCTATATCCTCCATATATCTCGAGGATTTTTTAAACTCAATTCATTGTTGCCAGGTACTTTCAAATTGTTTATACGTATCCCTCCGTATTGATGTCATTTCCTCCATCAGTCGATAATATTCTATTCTTTTCTGAGGTACCGTGCAGAATAGCAAGTAGTGAAAAAAATTGAAAAAAAACATGTTTAAAAATGTAAATTAAAAAAAATACATTTATAAAAAGAAATAAAGATTTTTTTAAAAAGAAAAAAAAAACAATTGGGTGGAGCTAGCAGTGACAGCTAGCTGTGCCCAACTGTTCCCTATTGGTCGGCACCTGCTAGAGTCTTCTAGCAGATCCCAGCCAATTGATAACAACTGGGCGGAGCCTGCCATGACATCACGGCTGGCTCCAGCAAGTTGTTGTTGTTGTTTAATGATGGATCAGTGTCCCCAGGTGTCATTTGCAAGGCATACGGCCGCCCACCCCGCTTCGACTCAGTCAAGCCAAAGCATATGCCTCGGCTCGGCTGCCTTCGGGAGCTGCACGGGCTATAGTGAATAGCCCGTACAGCACTGAACTGAACCGGAGGGCTCCCGCAACCGTTGGAACCTAGCCAAAGGATCAGCCACCTTTGTGAATAGACCCCTTTAGTGCTAGCTAAGTGAGACGGCTTAGATTAGGATCGGATCACATCCAGGTAGCAGTGATGCAGAAATCCAGACTAGTTGCTTTAGGGCTCACAAGCATTTTCTCATTTTCCATGAATATAACTTAAATGTTTTCTGCTTGAAACTGAAACTGAGACATTATTTTTTTCCAGATCCCCTTTCCTGGAATTCTCCCAGTTTGCTGGTTACCAGTTATATGGTAATGAGGAGGTCCCTGCTGGAGGTGTCATCACTGGTATCGGTCGCGTATCTGGGTAAGATGGTCTCAAGAGTCTATGTGACACATTATCATCATTGCTGAAAGATTTGCCATTAAATACTGAGTTATTGAGATAACTAGAGTGAATGCCTTTTTCAGCGCATTTGCTGTTATGTTACATGTTCTGTGATGCCTGTCACAGAGGCATTATTTCAAAGGCTGACACTATTTATTGTCCTTTTACACCATGTGGATTGTGTTTTGATGATCAAAAATGCTTTTCGCCAGAAACAATACCCTATAGAACTCATCAGGAATGGTCTGATGAGGTTTTTGAAGATCATTTAGAGTTCACAGTCTTAGGCCGGGCTCACACCTGGGTGTTTTACAGCGCTGATCGACGCGCTGTAAAACGCTTAAACAGTGAAGTCCCATACTTCCCTATGGGGATGGTTCCCACCCGGGCGTATTTCAAAACAAGTACAGGAGCTTCTTTGGGGCATTTTTCCACGCGTTTCCATTGGTATTCCCGAGTGTGGCTCGGGGTTAACAAAGTGGTAACCCGGAGCCACACTCGGAATACAGCGTAGGACTTGCCTTGTCCGCGATCCCCGCTGTGTCCTCCGGCGGCTGCCGACTTCTGGGTTCCGTCCCTTGTGAGCGGCCACGTCGCAGGGGGGCGGAGCAGGCGGGAAGTTTGAAAGTGGACAAAAAATAAATTAAAAAAATAAATAGAGAAAATAAGGGAAAAAAAATCATACCGCCAGTGAAACGCGCGTTTCACTGAACGGAAAAACGTGCTAAAAAACAAGCAGAAAAAATACGCCCAGGTGTGAACCCAGCCTTAGATAACTATATTTATTATTGGGGGGCACATGAGGCCTCTGTACACTATGTAGCCAAAAGCTTTATTATGTCTGAAGTCTACGTGCATGATTTCTCTCATTAAACCCTGATGGAGGGGATGTGTTCTGGACCCCTAAAATGTGTTGGCTACTCTACTGGAATTCTCCCCAGACCTAATGGGGAAAAAAAGTTGTATCTGGCCCATTTTAATATTAATCTAATGTGCTCGCTGTTGAGCAAAGGATACTGTGGAGATCTTTGGATTGTGAAAGCTGCTTAGCCAGATCACCTATAGCCACATCACTTAACTACTGTTGAATGGGAAACACCAAGAGAATAATCACACGTGTCCAACACTTTCTATTCCACACTTGCAGATATCTGCCACAAGGTTGGAAGTACACAGTTGTCTAAAATGTTTTTTATGCTGTAGAAAACCCAGTACCCTTTAATCAAAACACTTGACCTTAATCATTTGGAGGGTGTCCACATACATTAGACAATATTGTGTAGCAAAAGCTCTGTTTATAGGAAGTCAAAGAGAGTAAGAAAGTTACTTCTTCTCTGGGGCTTTGCACCTTGATATAAATGCAGTATGTGATCTTTTTTTTTTTTTTAAGCTTGTGATAGCTGATACCAGTTTGAGTTTCTTTTTCACATGAAATTTTATTAAAGCGTCTTATCAGTTTATAAACTGACTTATTTGTTGACAGCTCCTAGTTTATATCTGGTTGCTACATGAGCACCATTGTATTTTTGAACTTCTGTCTACAGAGGAGGAGGGTAGAGCAGTGGGACCTCTTCATGTTGCTACATTGAGAGGTGAGAATCCAAAGTGCTTAAGCCTGAGCTTAACATCCCCTTCAAGCAGCAACAGCTTAATGTGACCCTAAACTTAGGTGTTAAAACTTAAAAATCATCATCTCTGAATTCATGCTGACACTGTCCTTCCTTCTGGAGGGTGGCTACTTTTGTGCCCCATGGTCTCTGTGTGTGTTGTAAAGTAGTCACCACTCCAAGCTTGCTCACGTGATGGACTACAATCTCAGTACAAATTGGTAAACTAAAGGACAATGTCGGCACAAATTCAGGGATGATTTGAGGATCTACAACCAAGTGATGCACAGATAGGCTTTTATGTTAATAGTTAAGGTACTTAAATACATTTTTAAGATTTAATTCCTGAGTTTAGTGTCACTTTAATGGAAAACACCAATTTTGCTAAACATTATATAGGAAATATAATCTCTACACAAACCACTTCCTGGTTTTAGTTTCATTATAATGAATACATCTGCTATAAAATTCAAATATCTCTTCCCTCCTTCCATAGTTTTACAGGGAATTCTCCGTAAACAGTTTGTGTACAGAACAGCCTCTAAAATCATCCGTAAAGGGATGCTCCATTTCATATGAAAATGGATTAGGTCACGGGTGTTTAAAGTGAAGGAAGGTCTTCCTACAGAGCTGTCAGTTTAACAAATGTCCCCGCAAGGTCATCATCAATCGTTTCAGAACAAAAGCAGGTACAAACCTGTAATTGTGTTTACCCGGAGGAGAACAGAACAGGAGTTACCTTTTTATAATATCGCTGCTTCTTGATACAGAGAAAGCTGAATAGCAGAGATGCCGGTGGGGGTGCCATGTCAAGAAATAGTTTGCAATTTATAAAAGCCTCTATTTCATCCTTTTTCACAGTGTCCTAGTTAGAAAAACACCTAGACCTAGGTCTGTAAGACTAAAAAATTACTATCGCCTAACCCTGTATAAATGCATATATTTTATATTTTTTTGATTGAGCTGATGGTTGAGGTTGCTTGGTGCAAGCCAACACATAACCAATCCAAGCACCTGAGTAGTAACCCTGGTTCTAGACTCCAGAGGTGGATGATATTAAATGAAATCTGTTGTAAATCAGACAAAGACATCCTTTCTGATGCAGACTGTCATTTTCTGATTCACAAGCTGCGCTCTCATTCCAGGCCAGTGCCCTAACTGGCATGTGCTTCTAAAGGCTGATGTGGCAGGTTTTGAGTGGGTTCAACTTTTTTTTATTTTTTTTTTTAAGTTCACTTACTGAGCCTATTCCTCAATTTCTTCTGCAGGATTGAGTGCCTGATTGTAGCTAATGATGCCACTGTGAAAGGTGGAACCTACTATCCCATCACAGTAAAGAAGCACCTCCGAGCACAAGAGATTGCAATGCAGAATCATCTCCCCTGTGTATATCTGGGTAAGCTTCGCATTAATAGTATTTTTTTGTTTCACTGCGACAGCTAAAACTTTAACGATGAGTCAAACGATTTAGAAAAATACTGGGGTTGCACAGATACCAAGTACAGTACTCGGTACAAGTACGAGTACATGTACCGATACTTTTGAACTCCAAGACTAGACTAGAGAAAAATTAAAAAAATTAGGAGGCAGCTGTCATTAGTAAGGAGCACACGGAGCTCCTGGGATTTGTACATCTCTGTTTTAATGTACGATTTTGTTTTTATAAATATAAATAAAGGGATGCTCCCTTCAAAAATGTTTTTATTTTTTTATTTCGGTCCCCTGTTGGATTGGTTAAAGTCATGGTATGAGCATTTCTCCATGTACCATGTACCCTCCTGGAGGAAGTGCCTGGAGATCTACATAAAGCAGCAATTTATATCTATTTAAAACGTTTATCAATGTCTCTTGGTATTGGTCATTTTGTGATACCCTTTGACATGTTTCCTTGTATTGCCCTCATTGTATATAAACATTTACAGATCCTTTATGTTTTAAATTATGTAAAATACTTGCCTATCTCTGTGCCATGTGCTGTTTGATAAAACTATAAACTGGCATGATGTATTTTCTTTGGCAAGTAGAAGTCTCCCTGCAAGTTAGGTATCTATAGATGTATGCTTAGCAATGGTAAAGGATGTATGGTTTAAGACAGGAGTAGGTCCACTAGATCTGGAGTGGCAAGGTTGCCTACTTCTACTGTCTAAGACCTTAGCACAGAAATACAGCTCTGTCCCTATTGTGTCTGCCACTGCATGGCTTCAAGCCAAGTAGCAAGGTCATGCCGGCCTGCTTAATACTCCATATATTCCTGTGGACACCACTGCTTGAACAATACAGCCATTATTCCATTTAGGTGTGCAGGGACTGATATGTTTAAAATGACAATGACCGTTTCTAGACCATTATGTTGTGTTTGCACATTCTTTGAAGAACTAAATGTCTGTAGTTGCAGCAGTTAGAGAATGTTACATCCATCCACAACATACATAGGTTATCTGTTAACATTTTACAATTACACTGCAGTGGATTCTGGAGGAGCAAACCTACCTCGTCAGGCTGATGTATTTCCAGATAGGGATCATTTCGGTAGAATCTTCTACAACCAAGCCATGATGTCTTCACAAGGAATCTCTCAGGTAACCAGATATGATTAATGATTTATTGATCACTTTGCAATTGGTTGGGAGAGAGCCTTATATTAAAGGAAAGCTTTCATGGGAGAAATATGGAGGTTGCTATTGTTGACTACTGAAAATGTTAGTTGCTAGGCTATATTGTTGAGTCGCTGACCCAGGACAAGTATGTAAATAGGGACATCTGACTTTCATGTCTGAATACTTGTTCTTGGTCATGGACTCTGGAAGCACCGAAACAAGTTGATGTGGATAACAGCCCAGCAACTCGCAGTTTAAAAAAAGAGATTGGAGCCACAACAGGAGAGTTTTTTTCAAAAATCATTTTACTTGTTAAGTTGAACGTGTTCACTTGATTGTCCCTTCACTGCCTATACTCACCTTCCCTTTATATACATGCTTCCCAGCACTGGAAATATCCAGTACTTCCAGGTATGTGGGAGCATGTGACTCATCTGCCTCCCAAGTTGCAACGCTGGATGCCTAAGTGGCCAATCACCGGGCCCCAGGCTTCTCCTTTGGGGGTGGAGAGATACCATTTTCAGAGGTTTATATTAAACCTACCATTTACAGGAACATTTTTCTTTTAAATAATAGAATCACTTTAATACTACATTCACACTGGCTAATATGTGCATCTGGGGTTTCTTAGGATTACCTGCAGATGCAGTCCAGGGACAGTTATCTATGCCAAAACGCAGGTAATCAAATGTACTATTACATGCGGACAGCCACTAATAGGTGTGGCCACTCTGCGCCTTTCATTAAATTAAACTGGCGCAGCATCTGTATGGACATACCTGGGATTCCTCCCACAAGAATCTGTAGATTTTGTCCTCAGGAATCCCCAGCTGGAGCTACTAGTCCTATGTCTTAATCTGCTGTCCTTTGGGCTTAAATAAACCCGTGAGTACAACGATATGTGACCTGACTGTTCATGAATCAGTGACCTATTGGGTAGTAAAGCCCAGATAACAATGACAGTCCCCAGGCTTGCACCTTTTATAAATGCCATGCTATCAATAGTAGCTCTGAAAGCCCCATCCCCACAGGTTCCCTTTAAATGCTAGTAATACCCACAAAGGACTGCAGCATTGTGGGTATAAACATATATAGATGTGTGCAGTGTACTGTATTAATACTTATTATGCTGTGTGGTTCCACTGAACATTTGCTCGTTTTCAGTCTAACGACCCTTAAATATTATTTGCAGGTAGCGGTAGTGATGGGATCTTGTACAGCAGGAGGAGCATACGTTCCAGCTATGGCTGATGAAAGCATCATTGTTCAAAAGCAGGGAACTATATTCTTAGGAGGACCTCCATTAGTAAGTATAAATATTGGCAATACAAAGCCTGTAAATGCAAGTGTTCCTCAAGCTGATAATAAGGGGTTCATTTATTAAAGTTCCTCTCGGCGTATAGATGGGTGGATGTTGTTTGCACAGCACTAGCACCCCTAAATAGCACTGACGAGTACGGGGATTTCCTATAAAATAACTTTTATAAATTAACCTCTAAGTGTTGTATGAGTGTTAATGTTGGTTTTTTTCACCTGTTCGCTTCTCCTTACATCCAGAGAGCCTGGGGCTATCATCTCTTGCCAATGCTGTTGAGCGTTGAGCTGACCAGCCCCTAATTAGAAAAACAGGAGCAGAATTTCTGTTACTACAGTGTACCAAATGAAATTGTTATATGCCCATAAAAATGTAATAAAAAACTATTTTGGTGGGTATATTAGTAATTGAACTATAGCCAAGGTAACCAACATGCTGACATTCAATTTGACCTGGGCACCTGAGTATCTCTGGGCACGAAAGTGATAAAGTATGACTTACTTTAAAACTATTTTACACATAGCGGTGGTGATGGGTCAACAAGTGTCTGAACCTACCAACAGTAAAACAAAACTCAGTTACAGGAATGGCAGACACAGACATTATCTTGTATTACAATGCAGTTTTGTGGGTTTTCATTCTTTGCCTGTGATATTATTTGAGACAAGTAATGACTTAAATGCAAACTCGTGTCAAACATGAACATTTTGAATTAAAACCCACTTGGGGGACACAGCCTACTAGGAATTGTTTCTGATATTTTTCCTTGGATTCGTCTGGCTGCGCACTAGTTAAATAGCTTAGGGTATCAACATCTTTTGAATAATAATGATTCTAAGCCTGCAAGAATGTAGGTTATATTTGCCCTCCAAAAAAAGCCAAATATGTGCATTCATACACAGCTTAGGGGAGACTGTGTCTGGATTGGTGCATCCAATATGGTCCTTCCAAATCAATTTAATACCTCTGCCTTCTCCTTGTCCTTTGTGATTAATCTCCCCTTCTCATCTTTTATTGAGCCTACCTACTCTTTTCTAACCTTTTTACTGTTTATATATTGGAAGAATCTTTGGGGGGTTCTTCTTGCAGACTGCGGCTATATGCTTTTCGTGCTCTATTTTAGCTGCCCGGATTTCATGTCTCCATATCTTATTGCATTCCTTGTAGCTCTGGGATGCCAGTGCTGTCCCCTCCATCTTATATTTTTTAAATGCCAGCTTCTTTTCTTTGATGTGTTGTCTTACCGTTTTATTTAGCTATGGAGGCTTAGCTCTCCATCTTTTATTTTTGTTACCCAGTAGTATGCACTTGGTAATAGCATTCTGCAATGTATTCTTAAAACAATCCCACTTCTCATCAGTGTTCATAGTTAGGAATAAATTGTCCCATTTAGTGTCATACACCAGATGACGCAACTTTCCGAATTTACCTTTTTAAAATGTAGTGTTCCTGTCAAACCAACACACTTCTCTTCACAAGTATTTGCGATTTATTAACTCAATAAAGTTATGCTTTAGATTCTGTAGGAAATGTGTAAGCCATGTTGTGTTTGTGTGTGCGATAATAATGATTTTAGTGTATTTTTATCAAAAATATCATTTTGATAAACATTTGCTCAACTCTCAGAGCATCTACAGAATCAGTTGCAGCATATTGTTATTCTCTTTCCTGTGTTTTTTGAAAATGTATGGTTTGGGGAGTCTTTTACAAACTCTGAAAACTCTAAGTGAAAAATGTTTAAAAAGTGAAAAATAGTGTGGCCATCTGTGGTGAAAAATGGAGCACAGGGCCTGGCAGCGAAAGGGTTAAAGGGCCATAATCGTTAATGGACTTGAGAAATAGTGCTAAACAAAATGATATCCAATCCCTGAGGATTTGTGGCGGATTGTGAAGACTGTGAATACAAATCCCATACGCATCAACGTACACAGTACATTGTTTTTCCATACTATACAGCTGCCACTCATTTATTGTATAATGCAAAATGAGGCTGATTTCTAAAAACTTGATGAAGAGGAAGTATATTTTTATAGACAATAAAGTCCAGCTTTGTGATTAATTTTCAAGGGTGACCCTGCCCTCTTTTATGGCTCTATTTTTTTTAAAAATCAGACCCCTCATGTCCATGTGGATCCCAATAGTTATGTTTGCTGAAATTTCCAGCTGTAGGAAACTCAGGCAGCGCTATGACATCTGTATGCATGGGCTATGCCACGCAGATCTATACCTGTCTCCACAATGATAAATATGCAAGAAACGCATCGATTTCTCATTCTTTCTTCTTACATTTGTTTTCAAGTGATAATTAAGCTCTGTTTTTGTTGTCATTCTCCCCTGTGTATATTGCATAGTTCTGTGCTCTAAGGGAATGGCTTGGTCAGTAGAGCCACCTGCACATTGATTTTTACATTGACTTCAATAAAACTTGTGGAAAGAGGATCATCAATATGGAACAGTAATGGGACCTGAAAGATTTCCTCTTCATGTAGACACAGGCACGCTTACATAGGATGTATGCAAATAGAACTTGGTGCTTATTGGATAATGAAAGCTTATTGACACTGGTGTTAAACAGCATTGATTTAAAAAAAATAAAAAAGTTATAACAAAACAATAACAGAAGTAAAAAAAATAAACGGTTGATAGATGTCTCAGGGATAGTAAAAGAGAACCAATTGAATCCTAGCTAATAGGAGTACACAATAATTACACAATAATGTGATCTAATGATGCCAAAATGTAGGGCAATAAATAAAATGAAACCCTATACAATTCATAAATTATAAATATAGATCATTAGCCCAAATGATGATCAATCAGTAAAACATATAGTCGGTGCATATATTAATATTATCTTTCCATATAATACCTAAACTGTGCACAAAAAGAAAAAAGTGCCTTTTAAAATAGAGAAATATCACTAAAGTGCTTCAGAACAAACTTCATCCAAACACCTTTTTTTTTCTTGAAATAACATATGTTGATTTGTAGGCATCAATATGCTTTTTTTGTGTGTGGATAGATATTATTAATATATGAACTGCCCATTTCTGATTGATTATCACTGTTTGTTTGGGACAATGGTCTATATATATTCTACAGGGTTTATTTTGTTTATAGCGCTATAAATTGATATTCATTTTTTAAAATGTATTTGTGATATTTGTACGGCTGCTAGGTTGGAGTTTTATCACATTTCATTATTTTTAGGGACGTAGAATATTTGAATATGTGAACACCAGGGTTAAAACATATATAAACCAAAAAAAAGAAAATGTATATATTGCAGCTTACCAGTCCTTAGATGTGGTGGCTGCATTAGCTTTGTTATTTCAGGCTATGTACGAGGGGAGGCAAATAAGTTCTTACCCTCACCAAGATACAGATGTGCTAGGGATCTGAAATGTAATCCACTGGCTCTTCCTTCTCTACATATCCACCTCCTATGGTTACACACTTTTCACATCTGTGGAACAGACCTTTAATACCATCTCTGTAGAAGTATGCAGATTTGGAGGAAAACCAGCTATCAACTTCAGTAATGACTGCCTCATCATTGTGGAAATGTCTTCCCTGTAAATGTTTCTTGAATGAATGAGGCATCCAGCACCCATCCATATTCATGTGTCGCTGTGATTTAAATAAACTTGATTTGCATCCACCTGTATGTCCTAGAGGTAGGTTTATTAAAATTCTTAAGCTAGCTATAAACTGTTCTATTTTTTACTCGTACTTGTCCAAATGCTCCGATACAGGAACTTCCGGTCAGGGGCAGATCTCCCTCTGACCAGCTGTGCCAAGGGAGCATAGAGCGGCTTCCTTTCCAATCAGAAAGCCGGGGCGGCGTGTTATGACCCGCCTCCCAGCTTCCTAATTGACAAGGAAGCCGGTGTCACTTGTTGCTAGGCAGGCAAGTGACCAATCAGGAAGCCGGTAGGCGGGTCATTACGTGCTGCCCGGCTTCCTGAATGGTTAGGAAGCCAGGCTGCCTAGCAACAAGTGAAGCTGGCTTCCTAGCCAATCAGGAAGCTGGGAGGCGGGTCATGATGTGCCACCCAGCTTCCTGATTGGCTAGGAAGCCAGCTTCACTGGTTTGGTAGGCAGCCTGGCTTACTAATCACATAGAAAGCTGGGCAGCACGTCATGACCCGCTTCCCAGCTTCCTGACTGGTCAGGAAGCCAGGCTGCCTAGCAACAAGTGAAGCTGGCTTCCTAGTCATTCAGGAAGCTGGGCGGCACGTCATGACCTGCCTCCTGGCTTCTTGATTAGTCCAGGATTGGACAGGAAGCCAAGCAGCCTCGGCAAGTGAAGCCGGTGTTGTTTCGATAGAACACCGGCTTCCCAAGCAATCGGGAAGTTGGGAAGCGGGTCATGATCTGCCGTCTGACTTCATGATAATCGGGGAACACGGCATTGGTATCGGCAAGTACCGGGAAAAAAAATATCGGTACTTGTACTCGATACTGAAAAACCGGTATCTGTACATCCCTAGTTGCAGGTATTGCAAGATCTCCTATTTTTATTGCAAAGTTTGCTTGAGGTTTGTTAGGGTATATAGCAGTGCACATATGGCATAATGAGAATTTTCTTTGTCTTCCATGTAATTGTTCATCATAGTCACTTTCATCTAGAATATCCCTCTAGTGCACCTGGTTTCTCAGCCCAGGAGAGGATGACGAATTCAGCTTCTTTTGAAGGTCGTGATATTTATCTCAATGAATACAAGTACTGTACTTATATTCATATTGCGTAATGTGTATATCTCCAGAGTATATCCAGTGTGCACTCAACTGCCGTATATGAGGTCAGGGGTTCTTGGCCTTTCTCAGACTGAGTACTACCTGGCAATTCTGGAGAAATAGAGACTGTGATCCACTGCACTAGGTTAAAGGAGACCAATGGGACTCTAAATAGTAAATAAGTCTTTAGGTTCCTGTCCTACCTTTATAGAATGGCGCTCTAGCCAAAACTGTATTTCTGTGGAGCATTCTGCATGCAAATATATATTGTATTCATTCAATTTCCCCTTGTAGGTAGAGCTTTAAGCTAATTTTCATATGTTTTTCAATTTCTGCTTATCCGTTGTAAAAATCCAGTTGTTCCTAGACTTTAGGTACTCTGCTTCCTCCCTCTATCTCAGAGCCGTAGCTAGCTCCTATTGCGCCCGAGGCAAGAACAGAAAGTTGTGCCCTCCCCCTCCGAGGTTATTTTGAGGAAAGTAAATTAACAAGGAAAATAATGATATTAGAACTATTTATGGGGTGACGGGGACAGAGCATGGGGACATGAGGTTATAGGGACGAAGAAGGGGAGAAAAGGAGATTTTTAAGGGGGTGATGGGGACAGAGCAGAGATCATTTGAAGATGGGAACAGAGCAAAGAGGAGTAAAAGGGATTTTTTAAGGGGTGATGGGGTTAGAGCAGGTTATGGCAGAAAATACTCCCAATGCGTTAGCATTGACATTCCTCTTGTTATCCAGATCATTGCATTTGTACTTGCATATCTTTGCCAAACATCATAAAATCCCCCGAATTTAAGGGCTAACTACATGTGCAGGATACCAATTGCTTACTCCATGAGGGGATATAGCAGGTTATGGCATTAAAGTCTCACAATTACATAATTAGTTAATTCCCAGGTCTCCTCAATCCCCAAGTTTTCAGCTGGCTTTAAGCAGCATTAGCTGACAGCCAATTGCCGGCTGGGAACTCCTCCCCTCCTGGGAACCAACCAATACGCAGGGGCGCTGCTTGTGTGTCTGGTCTATGGTAAACTGAGGCGATTAGCACTGCAGCAGCTCTCAGCTTCCCCCACACCTGGGAACCAGCCAATAAGCGGCAGAGCTGCACGTGAGTGGGATAGTAATGTGAGGTGATCAGCACTGCATCCAAATCCCAAAGCCCCCACTGACCTCTTACCCCCGCTGGGCACCAGGCCCGGCAGGTCCAGGTCCGGCCCTGGCTGTGCCCCCTCCCAGCTGCACCCGAGGCAAGTGCCTCACTCGCCTCACCCTTCCTACGGCCCTGCTCCACCTTCCTTTGTTTTGGAAAACCTAAAGTGCTTTGGGAGTTCTTTGTCAGACCTTTAAGCTACCTTTTAAGCTACAACATATCGCATGTATTAGAAGAAAATGTATCTCTCCTTCAAATTCTGTTTAGGATTGCAACAGGGAAATCTGAAGCTAAACTGCAGTTACAGTGCTTTACCTTTTACATGGTGTTGTTTTGTTTTATTAGGTAAAGGCTGCTACTGGAGAGCAAGTATCTGCTGAAGATTTAGGAGGGGCTGATCTACACTGTAGGTAAGGTCATGTATAATACATACGTCCTAGGTTGGCAATTTTTCCTGCTAGTGTACAATTTTTACAAAAAGCAGAAAAATTCATGAAGATAAAGACTACCGCCATTTTTCACTGTTAGATTAACAAAACATCAGTGATGGGGCATCTGTGACATTCAGATTGTATTTATAAAGAATTCACAGAGCCATTTGTCCTGCAAAACAACATGTACATTCCTTTTGGTGTGAATGAAAGCAGAGTCATTTTTGGTCAAATGTAATATGAGATAAATACCACAATATGACCACTACATGGGGCTGAAGAGTATAGAAAATAAGTATTTATTTCTTAAACTCCTCAGCTCCATCTAGTGGCCATCATGTGGTATTTGTCTGATATTACATTCAACTTGGTAAAAAAAAATCTACTACTAGCATTAGTTTTTGCCTCCATTTGCACAGAATAAATGTACATGCGATTTCACAGGACGAATGGCCCTGTGAATTGTTTATAAATATGCCACTTAGTGTGCTATTTCATCTGAGCATTTTTTCTGTCATTTTCCTTTGTGGCAAATTGAGTAAATTTTGTGACAGTGATATTAAAAAAACAAGCATTGCGGTGTTGTTGCTCTGTATTTATGTTTGGTTTATACATTGGAATACCACGGTCATATTGGGAATGTTTGCTGTTATCCTAAAGGATGAGTGTAATTTTTATTTTGTAAGGCCTTGTTCAGATGGACAGCAAGGGGTCTGTGAAAATGTGGATCAACCGCCTGTCTTTACCTCCCCCTTGCTGCCCATTTGAAGGAGACCTTACAAGAAAAAAATAACACCCCGGCTGCCCGCCTAAAAGCTAAAATCGGGCCGCTTAGGCTTGTACACATACTGCAACAAATTTTAAACAGCTTGGTGCATTTGGCAGACTGTGCCGCTTGCCAAGCGCAGCCATTGCAATCAATGTGGGCACGCGGTTGTAGCTCGGTATTGCAGCTCTAAATTCCCTTTAGGATAAACAAAAAGAAAGCGAACAAAATGGTATTCAAGAGGTGGCAGTATCGTCTCCTGGACTCAGGGCTGCCCCTGCTCCATTGCCCTCTGAAAAGCGATCCACTGCGGATTGTCTGTTCAGAGGGGGCGATGGAGCCTCCTGTCCATCTGAACGAGGCCTTAGTCATGCATTATTACTTCTTTCCTTTGTTCTGAAATGACAGCTGAGTATTAACCAGTGTGCAGGATATGAACAAATATGCTGGCTGGGCTGAATCAACTTTAGGGTTTGAGAAAAATTGTCACAATTTTGGCAATGATGAAGATGGGTTTGGGTCCTCTGGAATATATCAAATGTGCTTGTATATTCAGACATGTGTTGATGCACACTGTATGTATCAGAAGAGACAATGTACCTGGCTGTAGTGTATGAGGATCTTAGAAGTCTGTGAGGAGTACCATGACCATATAAAGATTCTGAGGCCTGGTTCACACTTAGGCGATTTATCTCGCAGATTTAGCCGTGCAATATCGCGCAAAACACAGATTCACATTTAAGTCAATGGAGGCTGATCACACCTTTTTGCATTGCATCACGTAAATGAAATTGCCTGTTGCCAAAAAGGTGCAGGAGCTATTTGTGGGCGGTTGTTGCGTGGTTTGAATCCCATAGATGTCTCTATGTATTGAAGACCGTGTGCTTTTTGCAGCAAAATTGTGCAAAACAAAAAAAAAGTGCGACATACATGTAGGTGTGAACTAGGCATTTAGTTGACTTCTTGAGTTTACCTGATAATTACATGTCTGTCATTCTCATCAGTACTTTGAGTTATTGACCATGAGCAAGTATTTCCGGCATTTTTAAGTAACATGCTGCATATTTATTTTGGGCTACTGACTCTGAAGGTATTGTCATAATTTTCATTATGTTTCTTATTTTCAGTTTATTTTTAATTGTTACAATTGGCAATAGATAGTTTGGTAGCAGGATGCAAATTGAAACACTAAGGCCCCATTCACACCTGTGCGATTAATTGTGTGCCACCCACTGCGTATTAACGCATAACGAGTAGATTGCCATTCTTTTCTATAGAGCCCATTCACACCTGTGCACTGCGCTGCTGTGTGTTGGGTAAAATGGAACATGTGCGTCTAACTTGCATTTTTTGCTCATAACAAAAAGCCCCTGACAACAATTTTTTACTTTACTGGCCAAAACAAAAATGCATAATGCATGGAAACGCATAGAGACTGCTTAGAAGTGCATGAAAATGCAGATCCAAAACTTGGCACTTCAGCTGTGGTGAAGCTACATGTTCTGGGAGTCATACCTGTGGCTGTCAGTCTTGCAATGCCTCATGGAACTTGTAGCTCCACAACAGCAGGAGTGCCAAGGTTGCCTACCCCCGGCCTAGGTTAATGGATAGTAAATGGTATATCTATAGACAGATGGACCTGGGTAGCTTTTGTGGGTTTTGTTACGATGGGTATGTTAATTGTTTTCAGAAAAAAGACACTCAAGCTGTCAATCATAGAAATGGCTCCAGCTTAACTATTTAACAATAGTTAAATAGCTTAAAATAACCAAAGTTCTTTACATGGTGTTTTTATTATACAGCGATGTGCTAGTGCAATAAAATTGTTATATATACATATATATATATAGCTAGATAGATATACATATACACACTTTTTTTTGCCATGCAGTGATGGCGTTCAGCTGAGCGAGGCTAAAATCTGGCGTACTGTTTCAGAAGGTGCGTTTGAAAACAATCCCATAATAATTCTTTTTCAGTGGTACATTCCTGATGTGCCGGGGCTGTTGTCTCGTATTTCTGCTCTGAAGTTCGTAAGTCAGCTGTCGTCACCAGTAAATTCAATTATAAATTTCCCCAGAGCAAACTGTTCGTCCATCATGCAGAGCTCTGTGACGGAATCACTGAGGAAATGGCTCCATCCTCTGAATTAATGTGTAGAGCAGAAAATAAAAGCACAGCACACCGTTGCGGTCATATTTCTGTCACTGGTCAAAGTTAACTCATCCAGAGTCTGAACCGGTTTATATGTGAATGTGTGGACTAAAAACATGCTTGCGTCATACACTCTAGGGGGAGTATATTTGGGGGAGTCAATGATAGAGAAGGATCTGGGTGTTCTGGTAGATCATAGAATGAGTAATAGCATGCAATGTCAAGCCGCAGTTTCTGAAGCAAGCAAAATACTTTCATGTATTATATGGGGTCTAGACTCCGGAGAGAGAGACATAACATATGTAACGGTGGAATGGTAAAGGTTTTACTTTAGGAGTGGGGACACAAACAGCAAAAACAATGTGGGTCTAACCTGGGGGAGGGGGTGGGGGGCGGCAACTCCTGTCCTCCAGGAGTTGCATGCCTGTAACTGTCTATCTTGCATTGCCTCATAGGTCTTGTAGTTTCACAACAGCTGGGGGGCTGTAGTTGCTCACCCCTGGTCTAACTCCTCATCACTCTCTCCAAAAACTAAAAAAAAAAAGTTTAGTTTAGCCATGCACTTTAAGATATGTGGTGTGCTTGCCCTTAAAAAAAATCAGAGCCATAGAAGAGGTTTTTCTAACCAGTGAAGATTGTGGTATCTGCACTTAGGTGAGATGTTTACTTATAAAAGTTTAAAATGCAGTACAGGATAATATGAAGGATTGTGTGTTGGTTAGTAACGATTATAAACAATTCGTAATGCTTCTTTTTTTCTGCATAGCTGGGAATCCTGTGGGTTGGAAGGGTTCCTTCCTGATGGTAATAAATAATGGCAAAACCTGAGAGTTATGAATGGCTCAGTAAGGATGTAGGGCTAGTTCACACCAAGTACGGAGTAGGTGCAGAGCAGTTACAGAACACATCAACACTGCATCCAATGTATTCCAATGGTATTTTGGGCTCTAGTTCACACCGGAGCGTTCAGTTCCACAGTTCCAGAGCATGTGGAAAAACTGTAGCGTGCCCTATTTTTTTCTGCTCTGGAACGCACCAAAAAGCATCAAAAATGCATCCAAACAGCCTGGAACACACTGAAAGCACATTTTCGGCTTTTTTTTTTTTTAAACGGCCGGGGAAAGTGGCAAAAACACAGCAAAACACACTGCACTGCATGTGCAGAAACTCATGCAGATCTGGTCTGCATTTGGTGTAAACAAGCCCGTAGATTTCGTTAATTAATATGCTAATTGTATAAGTGAGGGCTGATATTTTTCTTTCCTAGAACACTATATTAAAGAATGTTCACAGTATTTAATTTTACTTTTTATTCTATTAGGAAATCTGGTGTCACTGATCACTACGCTTTAGATGACAGCCATGCCCTTCATCTTGCACGGAAAGCAGTACGCGCCCTAAACTATAAAAAGACACTAGATGTAAGTCACAATACATTCTTGTCTGGTGTGAATGTCCATGTATGCCCTGTTAGGGCTCATTCAGACATGTGTTTACTATTTCACAATGTAAATGCAGGATCTTGCTATTAGAAGCTGGTGTTTTTCTGGTAGAATCCTGCGTCCAGCGTCCAGCAGTACAGTGTTCATGGGCATTGCCAGCCAACATGGAAATATCAACACTGTTTAGTCAGTCACACCTGTGCTGCTAACTATACACCACTGACGGGCTCCTTGGTTGTTAGGACACAGACGGCCATTCAGCAACCAAGATGGCGCAAAAATGTGTAGTCCAGTCCGCGCTGCTGAAAATATTCATATGTTGGCTGGCAGCAGCCAATAGGCTGCATTACCGATGTGGGCTTGTACGCATATAAGCATTATGCAAACATTTACATGCGTACAGCATAAATATCCCGGCAATTTACGGCACTGACCCAGCTGTGCAATTGGGACCAAAGACTTGTATTCCGCTGCACCCAGATGCGAACAAAACTATACACTGTACAGCTTTTTTAATGCCCATGTAAATTAGTCCTAAAGCATGATGAGAAAATATTTGTTTATGGCCAGGATATGTGCAGTAACTGGTAACATGTTTGTCAATTAACACGTGTCTCACACATCATGGCACCATGATTGAATTCTGGTGATTGAATTATGGAAATGAAACTGGATTGAGGTGATTGTGTTGCATTTATGGGTATTAATATTGGGGTATTTTTTGCACCTCATTTGAACTGAGGAAGCCAACTAGATGAATTGTCAAACATTTTCAACAATTCAAGACAAGTTCAGTTGAATGTGACTACTAAAAGCTCTTCCATGACCTAAATAAATGACCTGACAATCTCTCCAAAATATTTTCCAGTATGCTGGGTGATGAGATAGGATCTCTTGTGAACATTGTATATAGAGTTGGATAGCAGTGCTTGGGGATCTCTTTTAGTATGGGGGACATTTTGTAGTTTCATTGCCCAGCTACGAGCAGCTACAGTTTTGAGTCTTATGGCTAATGGTTTCACTCAGAAGCTTATCTCGGAATGTGATGATTTGATGCATAATTGCTGGTGGGGTAACGCTACTTAAACAAAAATGTCACTTTTTTAGGTTACTGTAGAAAATCCTGAAGACCCCCTTTTCCCAGCAGATGAGCTGTATGGAATTGTTGGAGACAATTTGAAGAAGAATTTTGACGTTCGAGAGGTATACCTTTTAAAAATATACAAAATAGGAAGCCACCTAAATAGTAACAACTTAAAGGCCTTTGAAAGCAGCTGTAATGTGACATGGTGGGGAGTCTGTTCTGCAAACTTGTTATTACCTTGTGGTTTATTATATCTGAAAGCAGGTAATGAAGTGCAGATTTCAGTCTTCTGGCTTCCTAGTGCAACATACAAGAGGGCCTGTCTGGCCAGGCTGTTCTTCGGATAGTCCATTGTCCGTGTCATGCTGTGGCTAGAAAGGATTGCATGACTCTGTATTTCAGGAAACCTGAACTTAGAAAGTGAAGATCTGCTATGTTATAGAGAAATATTAGTTGTGCCTAAGCAGTACCATGAAAGTTTTTTTTTTTTTCTTTTGCCTTGAATAAAGCAGTGCACCTTCTGGTGTGTAAATGTGCCCAGGCACATCGGTGCCAACAGCCTTGCAAGTGCATATCTGCTGTACAAGAGCCGCTATTTGATTTGGAGTGAGATCTGATAATGTCATTTCACTACTGTGCTGTTTGTTGGAGGGGAAGCTGGTCCTCAGAAACTGTACTATGTGCATCTCCCTGCTTCTGCTTATAGAAGAACTCTAGGAAACCTTTTTCTTAACCCTTGCAGTGGGGCTACACCCGCACTGCAAGGGTTAAGTGCTTGTTTGTGTCTAGGTTCAAAAATAACAAAGATATACTCACCAGAAGCTCTAAACCGGTCAGCTATCACAGCGCTCTCTCCAGCCTGCCTGCTTCTCCGATGTCTTTCTTGGTGTCCTCACATCCTGTACGCTGTATAGACATGATGGTTTAGACTGCTGCAGAGGAGAGGACAGACCAGTGGCGGACCTAATAGCCAAAGGGCCCTGGTGCGAGATTTTATCTTGGGCCGCCCTCCCAAGACGGATCACACTGGCAAACCCCCTCCCCAGCGGTCACTAATGTTGCAGTAGCGTGCTGGACTTACCTGAGACCCTGCAGAGCACACCATAGATCCTGCATAGCCCACCTGAGACTCTCTATGGTGGACTCTGCAGGGTCCCAGGTGGGCTGGTCTGGTCGTCGGAATCCCTTTCCCTGTACCTCCTCCCAACTCTTCTTACCTGCTGCTGCTGGGGCCCGGCCTCCTCCACCCCCTACCCTGTCACCTCTGCCATACCGCCACGGTACAGTTGATACCCAAATAAGAGGCCCCCCAGACCCCTCACATGGGTACCGGCCATACCCCCCTGATGGCTGTGTTCTATCAAAGGTTGTGACTACGTTAGAATGTGTGACCGGTGACGTAATCACACGTTTCAACGTAATCCTGCCCAGTTTTTCGGCGGCGGAATGTGTGACCGCCAATAGGTGAAGCATTCCAGCGCTTTCCCAACTGTTCCGGGGCAGATCGGCATCGCATGTGCAGGAGAACCGATCTGCTCTGGAACAGCTGATCGGTCCTGAAATGTCACTTCTCTCCGACTGCGATCTCACATTCCACCGCACTGAGAAAGTCGGATAGAAGTGACATTTCAGGACCGATCAGCTGTTTCAGGGCAGATCGGTTCTCCTGCACATACGCTTTGCGAAGCCGATCTGCCCTGGAACAGCGGAGAAAGCATTGGAATGCTTCACCTATTCCACCGCCGAAAAACTGGTCACACATTCTAACGTAGTTTCGAACACCGGGACCGGTGTTCGAGACAATTCGAGGCTGTATTATACAATGCAGAGTACCATGCACAATACAATACAATACAATACAATACAGAATACCAATGTATAATACAGCGGCATACTGCAGAACACCAGCAGCTATAGAGGAACAACAAATCCCAGCAATAATACATTATGCAGGCTGTATAATGTATTATTACTGAGATTTGTTGTTCCTCTATAGCTGCTGGTGTTCTGCAATGTGCCGCTTTTTTTTTTTAAACAGGAAACATTAAAACAGGTTAGATGAGACCTATAGTATACACATTGGTATGGTCAGTCTAGTCCTCTGAATTGTTGCCCATGCTTATTGGAACAAGGTGCCTTCTGCAGTGAGTGCAGTGAGAGGATGGTGGCTATTGGGGATTTGCATGTATTGGAGTCTTCTCTATAGTGATAAGCAGTGCACTGTGTGCCTTGTTGATGCCAGGGCTGGGGTGGCCACAGTCAATAGTTAGGGCATTCGGTTTCAAAATGGCAGGACCCAGAATGTCCTCGTGAGAAAAAAAAAACAGGTCCCCCCTACCCGTTTCTTGTTTCCCCCTTACCTGAACCCTTGTAAGTCGCTGCGGTGACGGCGTGCTCTGTGGGCGTGTGTCCGGCTTAGCGTGTGTGCGATGGGCATGGCGTACGCGTCGTGCTTAGCGTAGCTCGTCTATGGAGCCGCGAACAGGCCGGCGTGGGCAGCGGTGAGCGGGAAATTTAAATTTTAGCCGACGAATCGACGAAGGAGAGCGTTGACAATGTTTTCCATCGTCGATTTTAATCGACTTAATCGAATAATTGTTGCAGCTCTATACCTGGCTATTCAATCTAAAGTGGGAAAACTGATTGGTCATGTTAAATATTTACTGTAGGTCTACTGCTATTGTTTCTGCAGACTTAAAGTGTATTTCCACTTTTGCAGTCAGATTTGAGAAAACCCCTCGATATGTTTGTGTTCCCATTCACACAGCATACCTAAAAATATATTTTTAAATATTTCTTAGCTTTTATATGTTACTTTGGTGAAGGCCTTTGCTCAGATTCCAGACTTCTCAGCAGTTTCAAAGTGAAAGTAGAGGGACAAACTGAGGGTCAGGCCGAGCTTCTTCTCATTAACATCCAATGCTTTGAAGTCTTTAATGCTTTCTTAGGACAGACAGTGTTCAAATCAAGTTTACAACATGTGATGAAATCCGCCAGCACAATACACACAGGGTTAATTGGGGTAAACAGAACTTAACTTCCCCCTTCAACTCCCTCATTAACATTACATGGGGGGGGACTTAAAAGCAAGTGAAAAGCACTGACAAATGTAAGCATTTTTTAAACATTGTATTACATTATGCAATGTGAGTGAGAATATGTAACAAATGTGAAGTAGATGTTATCCCAATTTGACCGCAAAAGTGGAAATAAACTATAATTAAATCTATAATAATATCCCTGCTGTTAGCTGCATTGCCAGCAATACAAGGCTAGTATGAGCATAATTAAATTGAAGCTGCATTGTACCCTGACATGGCATGGTGTCATTCAGAATTAATGTGAAGCACTGTATGGCTCTCCAGAATGAAGATTTTTCTCTACGTGCGTCTGCTTCAGGATTCATAGACACGTTATCTAATCGCATTGTCTGCCCCTTGGTGGACCTCTGGAGAAGGTGCTGTGCAGGTTTCAAAGTAATTCTATATTTGATTTCCAGATTGTCTGATGGATAATTGCCTGGATGGCCTGAAGGTGAAAATTTTCATCAGTGTGACTGAACTGTTAATTTTGTATCTTGGCTTTAGTTGATGCTGTAAGTTATGCTCTTTCAGATTAGGTGGGACCTGTCCTTCCATAATCGTTCTTTGCTTTTGTAGAATGATAGCCTTTTTCCCTATGCATCCTTGTTAAAGTGGTCCTGTCACTACAGGGCAGCACAGCAAATAGCAATACCTTTATTAAATAACGTATTTACCTTTCTGCAAGCTGTTGTCTTAATACACTGCCTCAGTGCCACCCACTCAGCCACCACAAGCATTCAACACTTCTGCACGTGTAAATTCCTGCTACCCTGCTGTAAGCATTGGTTCCTCCCGCCAGCTTGTATGTCACTACAGGTTGTACGAGCCATTGGAAGGAACCACTGCATGCAATTAGGAAAAGGGTATTTGTCCCATACAGCCAGGTGAATACTTGTGGTGGCTGGGAAACTGCATCACAGCGACATTTCAAGACATGCGCCCCCTGGAAGGTAAGTAGACTGCCCCTTCTGTCTGCAGTAATTTCACTAACAGGGTCACTTTAAAGGTACATGCGAGCCAAAATAAAAATAAGACCTTGAGATGCATCAGCCATAGAGACCCCCCGCTCTCAGTTTCTTTTGTTGGTAATCTGAAAACTCCGATTTGTGATTAGGGATGAGTCGAGTGATTTTAGCTTGATTGATTTTTGCTAATTTTGCCATTTGTGACATTACACAGAAACAGAATGTTATTTTTCTTATTAGGTAAAATTTGCTTGAAAAAAATACATTTTTTTTTCTTTTTTTTTAATTTTCTTTATTCAGAAGAATTTTTTTTTTTTTTTTTTAAATCTATGGGGGGGGGTGGGGAGGGGAGGTGTATTTAGGGTAGTTTAGTGTATAATTTAGTGTTCTTTGTTTTATGCCTTTCTTCCTTTTTGTGTGTGTGTTTGATTTTTATTTGTCTACTAATGCTTTACATATTTTTATTTTATTATTTTCCTCTGTTAAAATAATGAGGCTTGTGAAGGGAATTTTTTGGCACAAGAACAAGTACAAAAATACTTCCACTGTCTCTCCTTCTTTTTATAGGTCATTGCCAGGGTTGTTGATGGAAGCAAATTTGACGAGTTCAAGGCACTTTATGGAGATACACTAATAACCGGTACAATCTACCGCCTTGTCATATTTTACTTGTCACCATTTTTCTCACTAAAATGTTAACATTGTTTTCATTTTAAAGGCTTTGCCAGGATATTTGGTTACCCTGTTGGTATTATTGGAAATAATGGTGTCCTTTTCTCTGAATCTGCAAAAAAGGTAAGTACTCAACACGGTACCCTTCTGGTGTGCTTTGGCTGTATCTTGGTTTTCTAATTATTCGAGTTTCACCTGTATATATTATCATAAGCCTAAGTTCTTCCATGCTTGAAGGGGAACCAGTTATTTTACATTATGTGTTGGCCAATGTCAGAAAAGTGTAAGATGTATGTAAAGTATACAGAATTTCGGTGAGCGACATCTGTACATAAGGATGTAGGCTGTACAAGTGCAAATAGAGGCTGTGCATCTGCCTAGATGGTGGAGATCTTAGTGGCACACATTACAGCAACTGTACTCATTTTTCAAGAGAACTGCTGCTGTTAATGACAATATAGGAGCAGGGTGTTCATACAGCTGGCCTCTGACATTACAAATTTGGGAATCATTTACAACATGGACAATCACTTAGTTGTCTCCTCAAATTATTTCTGTTGATATACTATATTTATGCACAAGGAATGAATAAATGGGATGTATGTAGGATAGATACTATTGTTGGAATTTAGAGTGTTTTAATATATAGAAGTTATATTATACAGTATCAGTAGGTGAAAGTTCTTATGGAGGGCCCTGCACTATTTTTACATTTATGAGTTACTATTAGTAATCTTACTTTGTGCACACAGCTAGATAATAGGATTTGGTTCACTGGAAAGGGTGTGGAAATTTACAAAAAATGTTTAGAAGACATAAAGATTGTATTTGTGGTTGGGTCTAGCGGTCCCATTTTGGGGTGTTTGGAAATGTATCCACAGTCAAGAGGCTGCAGGCTGTATTGTTGGAAACAGGACTTCTCTTTAGGAAGGGTGACACATTTAGCATTTTTCAGAAGGTGTTGGAATAAGCAAACATTTTACATTCATTGTTCACCAAGATCTTGTAGTGATGATGGGAGAGTTGGACCACTATGTAAAGTCTTCTCCGGCACATCCCAAAGATTCTCACTCGGGTTAAGGTCTGGACACTGTGGTGGTCAATCCATGTGTGGAAATTATGTCTCATGCTCCCTGAACCACTCTTTCACAATCTGAGCAGGAAGATTCCTGGCATTGTCATCTTGGAATATGCCCAATGTGCCATTAGGAAATCCATTGATGGAAAATCTTTGTCATTCAGTATATTCAGGTAGGCAGCTGACCTCATTTTTTAAAGGCATACCGTTGCTGAACCTAAACCTAACCAATTGAAGCAATCCCATAACACTGCTCGAAATACAGATGGTGACTTTTTTTGACCAGGCATTGTATTTTTTGTAAAACTGCAGTTATACTTTATTACCATTGCAGAGTTTTCTAGATGGGTAGATAAAGTCAGCTGGTGTTAGAATATCCAAAGTTCTGCATTCCTGATGGTAATTTTTTACCTGAGATCCCAGCCCAATGATGATGTTGATTAAGAAATCTGAAGTCACATAGAATTGAAACGTCACCTTTTAGCACATAAAAAAAAAACTAAATTGGGAATGTATCTGTGCATGTGTAACTGGACCAGGAAGATAAAGCAAAATAAAGGAATGAACATTTTTCCTGCACTAAAATTAGCACAATTTATTATTGGAAGATTATGATGTTATTTAATATCACACATTTCTAATGTTCAGGAAAGTGTGCTTGAAGTGATGAAAGTATGATTTCCTTGGGTTATAACACATAATCATTACATTTTGTGCTGTCCACAAGTATCTTGCTTGCAGTTAAAGTATAACTAAAGGCGCAGCTTTTCTTTTTAGATTTTATTGCTGTTGCGTTCCCTTTAGGGAGATTAACCCTCTCTAATTGTCATGGTCACCAATGTCATGGAGAAATAAATTGGAGGGTAAATCCAGGATTTGGGGTTACCACCAGAGCAGGAATAAAGGGAAACTCTTCCAATGGGGTCATTTTGTTACTGTGACAACTGTCTTATAGATTTCTTCCCTACAGGACAGAAAGTGAAGGGAAATCTCCCCAATTAGAAACATATGGCAATGGTTTTAACCATTTCCTAAATATAAAAACAAAGTTGTGACTTTGATATATTTTTTTTCTCTATAAAACTTGCTTTTTATGCCTTGACAAGGTAGTAGTGCTTGGTGAACAGGTATAAGAGCACAGGCAGCCCTTGGTTTGCGCTGGTTCCGTTTGCACTGTTTCAAAATAGTGCCCTTTTTGGGTGGTCACATGACCGCCATTGAAACCACTGCAGAGTTGGTGCCATCTAGTTTATCCTTCCTCTGCAGACCTCAGCTGCGGAAAGATACGCAGGGGGCTTCTCTACAACTCCATGTGGCTACAGTTGCAGAGTCAACGACGGCTTAGGAAGGGGCTCTTCTTAGTGAGATAACTAGGGACAATTACAGACTTGGAGCCCCACAGAGGTACACTTAGAGATATGGAGGTGCTTAGAGCCACGCTGGGGGCACAGGGGCACACATATACATGAGATACTGTACACAGGCACATAGAGACAAGCTGGGGGTATCTACCCTTGGAGATACAGAGGCACATATGTGCATGCTGGTGGCACAGGGGTTCACTTGGACATATAGAGGTTCTTCAGTGGCTGTCTCTCCTTGCTCTCCCTCCTTTTTTGATCATTAAACTTAGTTTGATGATACATACTGTGTTTTGTGGTTATTTTATACCGTGTATAATGCTGTTTAGCATTCATAACATTTATTTCAAAGCTTTAAATATAATGTATTATGTCACTTCTGTAATTCTTGGGGGAGGCCTGGAACCTAACTCCCCCACCTCCCATTGACCTTCATTATATACTGGGTTTCAGTTTACATTAGTTTCTATTTGCAACCATTCCTTCAGGAACCTAACCCTGGTGTAAATTGAGGGCTACCTGTATTAAGATTTGTGTGGGATTTTATTTAATACTTTTTCATTTTGTGTTTGGGGAAATCAGCTAAAAATCCAAAATCTGATCTAACCAGATTTTTGTAAAAAAATCTCATTCCTTTTAATAAATGGAGTAGCAGTTGCCATGGTTTAAGCCTCAAGGGTGCTGGAAGGGCTACACGATAATTTATCAGGACTAGCCCTTTAGATGAGAAATAGCACACCACAAAGCAGCAGAAGAAATGTGCTATTGACAAGAGCACAATGTCACCCCACTTACTGTGCCGCCTCGCTCAATGAACAGCTGTGCCCTACACCCACTGAAACTTCATACCATACATATATGTGTACTATTACAGAGAATTCAATCTTCCACTAGCTAGTTGACCTATCAGGCCTATCTGCGAACCTCTTTTAAAATATGTGAAATACATTCTTTTGAAGTCTCTAACTTTAACCCTTCCCAGCTTTTCAGGTGAAAAAATTGCCATGGAGCTTTTAACATTGACGTATTTTAGCTGTGCGCCAAGATACTTCCAGCTTGTCTTACACATATTTACATTAAACAGTGACACCTAACAGTTCCTTATATATCTCAGGGTCTTTTAGTAGTATTAAACTCTCAAAACATTTTTTTCAGTAATGAATCCCGGTCAACAAAAAGACATTATCCAGCAAACTTTTTATTCAAATTTTTGCCCAAGCATTTACACTCATCATGTTTTCCAGTAGCTGGCTCCAACTCCTTCAGCTCGGCTTCCCTGAATTTCCTGTCCAGTACAAGGTCACAAGGGGCAGAGCAGCCTGCATCTACTATCTTGGAGGAGCAGAGAGCAGGGGAGTGGTTTGCCTTGCTTTGTCGGTGTGTTTGTGCCGACAGCTTACTTGAAAACACAAGGGCGGCTCCATGGGTGGTTCCATAGGACCCTGCAAGGGAAACAGGATATCAGGGCCAGTTTTCAGGGGAATGGCTTATCCTGCAGGAAACCAAAACTTTAAACATCAAGAAGCAGCCTCCATTGCAAGTGATTTAATCAGCATTTTGACTTTTATTTCACTTTAGGGTGAGCTATCTGTGCTTGTGTTCCTGGGTCTGAACACTTGGTGTGGCCATTATGAGGGAATCCTACTGTCCCTGTAGAATTTTTATCATCTCTTATTTGTATTTATTGTTTATTATGTTATGTATCACATATTTCAGCGGTACCTTGACAGTGCATGGAACCATTGAAAACATTTCATTAGGGTATTTGTTTGCTGACCAGCTGGAAAGTATGCTGGGGAATTTTTGTATTGTTCAGAGTCAGGGATTATGGCAGTTGGAGTGACCAGAAATCATAAGCCAGGGGCCGCTCTGTCCGACAAGTTTCACCTAGAACTAATATTGTAGTTGATGTTTATCCATAATGATTACAAGCTCTGCTCACCAGCTACAGACATTACCGGAGGCCATCGTCCTTGCTGTTTTATTTAGGGTCAATGCAACATCTGAAGTGAGACTCCATTACATGATGTTCTAAAGGCATAGGAGTAAGTGGGGCTTTAATGCCACCAAACGACAGATCCAATTAACCACAAAATTGCGTCATATAAAAAAAATATTTTATTGAGTACAAACATTCTAAAAAGACCATAGACTTAAAATAAGGGTGTGCATATCCCAATAGGCAGGTACCTCCAAAACCCACTCATTAATTCCATGATTAAGACATACAACATATAAAAGACATGATTCAAATGATACAAAAAAGAATAGGAAAAGTTAATTTTCACAACTTCATCAGTAACATCTATACAAAGGCAAGATATAACACATGATAGGTAATACACATAGAAATTGCCAAATATTCTCCAAGTCATAAGTGTAAATAAAAAAAACAAAAATCACTGCGCTTGGAGTATTCAATAATGGTGGACCAGCCGCAACAATGTGAGGTATTAAACCCGTGTACTTTTAGTGAATAACAAACGATATTCACCATATGTGTAAATAGCCTTATCTGAAGATGATATAGAGTGGCTATTATTCTCTACGCGTTTCACACTCCAAGCGCTTCCTCAAGGACCAAAGGTGGTTAGCTGGGGACCAAAACCCACAGAAGGCCGGACAAGGAGTGATTTCTTTTTGTGGTTTGATGAAAGAGGGGGGTCTGTCTCTATGAAGTCCGGAACCATTTAATACATCAATATCTGTTTATGTTGATTTATAGACAGATTGGGTTGCTGAATAAGTTTATCACTCCTTGTCCGGCCTTCTGGGTTTTGGTCCCCATCTCGGACTATTCAGGGCCGTGGGCTGCTCCGTTCTGGCTGGTCACGTTGGATGCGTATGCATCGGCTCCCGGTTGGGCAGGTAACCTTGGCAGTGATTTAGTTGTGTTGCTATGTATGCTTAGAATTTTATCTTTATCTTTGTATGTCTTTATCTTTTTACGATCAACCACCTGAGGAAGCACTTCGAGCGCGAAACGCGTAGAGAATAATATCCACTCTATATCATCTTCAGATAAGAATATTTACACATACAACTTGGAGAATATTTGGCAATTTGTATGTGTATTACCTATCATGTGTTATGTCGTGCCTATGTACAGATGTTACTGATGAAGTTGTGAGAATTATCCATCAACTTTTCCTGTTCTTCTTCTTTTTTTGTATCATTTGAATCATGTCTTTGATATGTTGTATGTCTTAATCATGGAATTAATGAGTGGGTTTTGGAGGTACCTGCCTATTAGGATATGCGCATCCTTATGTTAAGTCTATGGTCTTTTTAGTATGTTTTGTACTCCAATAAAATATTTTTTATATGACGCAATTTTGTGGTTCTTTGGATCTGTCATTTGGTGCCATTTAAAGCCCCACTTACTCCTATGCCTTGATTGACTAATAGGGGTGTGGCACCAGTTACTCGGGATCTGCTCACAAAACTTTTTCTATGATGTTTGAAAGGGAATGGTAGGGATCAGAGACAAACTTTCTGTCCTTGTCAGGTGTATGAGGAACCTGTGGGTCATTCAACAATCAGTGTTCTATCAAAACTAAAATATCAGTTTTCGGTGGACAATCTCAACCACACTTATGAATTTGGTTTATCTTTTTATGATTATTAGCTGCAAGCATAAGCAGCTATACCACAGAACTTACAAACTCACTTTTTAAATAGTTCTTTTTATAAAACACTTATATAAACAAGGCCCTCTGTGTATGTATAACAAAGGACTGCTACACTTCTTTCTCACTAACCTGACTGGCTAAATAACCCAATAACAGTCAATAGATGTCTGCCATTTCTGTCTGAGCAGCTCACCCTAAAGGGGTACTGACTGTCGGCAATGATCGTGATTCATTTGTAAGCTTGGATGTTGTGAGTTGCTCCTACATTGTGCACATTATTATTGCTCTTTTCAAACTGCCTTAGGATCCATTCACATTTCTGTAGTAAATCACACCATCTTACTGCTGAGAGGCCACAGCTCAGAACTAGTATCCCTTCGTGAGCTTCACCATAGTGAATAGCAACATCATAAAATCCTCTGTACTGCATTTGGTTTGTTTGGCCAGTAAAAGCCATAGAGAAAAAATGCATTAAAACACAGCTTAAAGCCCAATTAAACTTTTAGTTTAAATCTCATAAATATATTTCAGGCACATCAAAACAAAAGGTATGCAAAGTCTTACAGTTTGTCTTCATTAGAAAGTAGCCACAGTCTGAAGAGAAAAGCCTGTTTCCTGCCAGCGTGCAGAGAAAGACCCTTGCTCTCTGTGTGGAATCGGTGGTCTCTCTGCAAAGATCCAACATACCCGCGCTAAGTCAAAGTTGGAGCTCTCCAATCAGCAAGGGCCCTTCTCTGCAGCATGCTAGTAGGCTTTTTTCCATTGAGGGAAGCATGGATTCCAAAAACCTTTGGGTGATGCTGCCACCTACACGAGGATTGGACACTGACAAACGAAATACTGTAGGCTTGGGTATAACCCCTCCTACTACCAGTTTTTTTTCTAATCTCCTAGGTGGATGGACTAGAGGTTAAAGGAGAACTATGGAGTCAGGGCTTTTCCACATAGTTCTCCTAAGGGTCACCGAAGAACACAAACTAGCGTCCTCCCGTGACACAGAGCTCCGTATACTGAGATGCCGCAGCCGGGACGGATCCCGACAATACTGTCTGGATCCACCCAGCTGCGGGATTGACAGCTGTCTCTGCCTATCCAGAGCCAGCTGTGCCCGCCCCCACCCCGTCCATTTTGCCAGTCAGCGCTGGAGGATCGGACAGGGGAGGGGGAATCCCTGCAGGGAGCCGTGAGTGACAGTCATGGCTCTCTGCTGGGATAGATCGAGAAGTGAGCGAGCGGCGGTATGTGTTCGCTCACTTCCCGATCTACTGAGCCGACCTGTGACAGTCTCATTGTCACAGGTCGGCTCAGATTATGAGGCTGAGTGAAAATCACTCGCCTCATAATTCTCCTTTTAATGTTGTGGGACAGAGACATCATTCTGCTGGGTGGAGTGTCATGTGCGCACACTCCATGTTGTCTTTCCTACCAAGAGGTTAAAGAGCATCTCCCCACTGCTGCTGCAAGAGCAAAATGGAACTTCGATTCCTGATCTCTTTCTACTTTCCGCCTGAAGTAATTCTTGGTCACCTACAACCATTCGACCTTCCAGTCTCAAAGTGTATTTCCACTTTTGCAGTGAAATTTGAGAAAACCCCTCTATATGTCTGTTATGTGATCCATTTCACACAACATAAAGAAAAATAATTTATAAAAAATATTTCTTACCTTTTTAAGATGTTTGGTAAAGCAGACAAAATGGGCAATTCCAGGTTTTTCCCAGCACCTTCACAGTGATCTGTCCTAATGGAAATGCTTAGGACTGAAATTTGAGGATTGTGTTTCTCTCATTAACAAATATAAAATAGAGGTTATTCCAATTTGGCTGCAAAAGTGAAAATACACTTTAAGCATTTCTGCCAGCAACTATCCTCGAGTGCTCAGGTTCGATGAGTACTCGAGACCTTGCCTCCTACCTGCACTACACTGGAGCACACGGCATTGCAGTACCGTGCATTCCAATGCGGGCGATCACACTGCGGGTGGGAGGCACATTTGGGGTGCCATTGAAATGAATGGCACTGCAACGCACCTCCCACACCAGAATTTATCAGACTGAAACCGTAAATTACTTTTTTCCCACCTTTTTGTAATTGTTTTTTTAAATAATTGTAGTGTAAGCACATGGCGCTCGAATAGCTTCAGCCAGGGAATGACAGGTGCCAGTGGCAAGTTTCTGCAGTGGCAAGGTTCTGAATGTAAATACAGCAGGTAGGAGGCTGCTATTGGTCATTTTAAATTGCAGTAGCAGGCTGGCTATTGCACCCGCCCGCAGCTTAATAAGGAGTTTGTCACCAAGTGGTATGTCCCAACTGTCCATAAGGCCATTTCACTGTACCAGCTTAATAAGGAGTTTGGCACCAAGTGGTATGTCCCTACTATGCATAAGGCCATTTCACTAGGGAGTCTTTCTGGCCTCAGTGGATATCAAAGATGCCTACCTACCTATACCAATCTATGCTTTGGGGTGAGGCCTCAGCCACTACTGGTTAGTGTCATTTCCATGCGGCACACTTTTTTTTTTATGCACCTGGAATGTTTTAAGCTTATTTAAATTTTAATTGGGCTTCAAAGCATACAAAAAGCATTAAAATCTTGTACCCATGCGTATTACAAATGTGTAAAAATGCAAGAATTTAAATGTGAATGGGCCCATATGGTGATCTTCAGTTGATCTGGATAGTAAATAGATTTTAAGCAAAATTACTGTTGAATGTTGTGTGACAGCCCAACTATATTGTCTGTACTCTATTTACAGGGCACGCACTTTATTCAGCTGTGTTGTCAACGAAACATTCCTCTCCTTTTCCTGCAGAACATTACAGGTAAGTCTTTTGCTATCTATCATGATGAAAAAGAGTAATTTTGAACCCTTTCGCTGCCAAGGACGTACGGCATACGGAGCTACAAAAGTGCTTCCAGCTGGCCAGGTCAGTATGCCGTACGGACCTGGCATTTACAGTTCTACTATAAGCTGATGGTCGACCATCAGCTTATAGTAGAACTGTTCAGCAGACTGTCCCCTTTAAATTAATAGCTGTCATCACTGCTATTATCAAAAATACCGGGCGCCCCAGGGAGGGACACCCCAGGGAGGGATGAGAGACTCCATGGATCCCCGCTGCTGTTCGTCGGGCCTACAAATTTAGTATCACCATCTTTTTATTCTACCGTGCCTGCGCTTTCAGAAAATATATGGTTTGGAGGGTCTTTTACAAACACTAGCAACCCAGCAGTTGAAAATCAAATCAATAGGAAAAAAATGCAAAAATGGCTTGGCCAGCTGATTTGAAAAATGTTCCCGAGGGCTTGGCAGCGAAAGGGTTAAAGGACATATCCAACCATATACTGTACAGTATATACAAATATTCATTAATGTGTTCCTTGAATATGTCTTTAAAATGAATACCTGGCATCAGTTGAAACTAGAATTATTTGGTGGTATTAGATGGTGAGAAGGGATGTGCTTAGTGTGCTAACAGCAAGATGGGGCTTTTTGGGTATTATTACTTTTGTTACTTGGAGCTCTATGGTAAAGGTCACTGATAGTCCAAAGACCATGCAAGAAGCGAAAATTGAAATGAAGTGTGCAGAACTTTATTCTCTGCAAAGTTCATACTGGCACATATGCGCAAAATTCTGAAGAGAGCTTCCAGTAATAGAAGTGGCCTTGAGAGGTTGTGTCTAAATGAGCTGATGGATAATGAAATCTACTCTGATACTTTCAAAAAGCTGAGACCATCTATAAAGTTTATAAATAGTTATTTAGTTTGGTTGAAGAAAAACATTAATTCATCTTTGGTGTTATTACTTATAAAATGTTAATATCCAGTAATATTCCGAGAATTTAGGAGTTCATCCAGCTTTTTTCTAACTGTTGACTAAGCTGGCTAGAATTAGTGCCCAAGGGAGTCTATTCCACGTTTTTACAGCTCTTACTATGAAGAAGGTATTCCATATGCAATGAAATATGCAATATGAAAACCACCGACGTAAAGGAAAGGGTTAATACAACATAGTAACCCCAACTACTACAGTGTATTACATCATCTTTCAGGTACTGATACAGCTGCTATGCTGAGTGTCTTATTTGTGCTAAGACACAGTTACTCATCTAATTGTTGCGGCCATTCAGAGGATGCCTAGTATTTTTCTTAGTGAATACGAGATGTTCTTTGATTGGAAAAGGGGCAGTGACGTCATGACTGTGCAGTACTCAGTGCCTAAGAGGGCAGTCATCATGTCGGGATGGAGAAGTGTGTGCTTTAGGCCAGTTGTCACGTCGGGATAAAGAAGTGTGTGCATAGATCTGAGCAAGTGTAATAGTAATTACATAAGACCAAAAATATCTCCTACCTTGAAGTATAAAGGTGGGAGATATTTGGATACATTTGTGAAAGGTTAGAACCCCAGTCCAGTTGTAATTGCTATCTGTTTCACTACTAGAGAGATTCACCATCCCTATTTTGTCTTGGTAACCACTGTCTTTGGGACATAAAGAGGAATCCAAAATTTTGAGTTGTCACCGGAACATGAACAGATAAATCTTCCAATGGGGACACTTGTGTTGAAAGATTTCCCTCACTTTGGAGAGATTTCCTCCTTAGGATAGGAGTAACCCTCCAGTGACGCTCTTGTCACTCTGAAAAGAAATAGACACCGGCACTCCAATAATAAATCGATTACGTCTATTTATTGACGTACATCAAAAGCAAAATAACACACTTAGTGCGACGTTTCGGGGACACACAGGAACCCCTTCATCATCACTTGTTTTGCCTGATGAAGGGGTTCCTGTGTGTCCCCGAAACGTTGCACTAAGTGTGTTATTTTGCTTTTGATGTACGTCAATAAATAGACGTAATCGATTTATTATTGGAGTGCCGGTGTCTATTTCTTTTCTGCATCACTTTGACGGTGGCCATCTGTCGACTACTGAGCACCCAGGATACTTTGTTGGACGTGCGGTCAGGAGTGCAATGGGTACATGGACTGTCGCTCTTGTCACTCTGGCCCATTCTTACCATCTATGATTAATGGTGCACTTTTTTGTCTAGCCTATTTTTTGCTGTCATAAAATTTCATTTTATGATTTTTCATTGTAAAATGAGAAATACATCTTGTACTGGAACTTGAAAAGAGTTTGGCTCTAATGACACCAACAGCCATGCTATTCTTTGGACTAAGGTATGTTGATACACTAAATTTCAGGCAGAGGAAATATATTAAACCCTGGTGATATAGCACTTCCTGCAATTCCGCTCTAAGGACATTTTTATCAAAATGGGGAATGTGAATTCTACATGTGTTTTTTTATGGGGTCTATTTATAATACAGTGAATGTAGCTTTTACTAAACTTTTTCAGGTGGTGAATCAATCACTGTAATTTATAACACATGTACCTTAAAGAGTCACATGCTGTAAATGTTTTCTATTCAGTGTCTTATACAGGTGAAACTCGAATAATTAGAATATCGTGCAAAAGTTCATTTATTTCACTACTGCAACTTAAAAGGTGAAACTAATATATGAGATAGACTCATTACATGCAAAGCAAGATAATTCAAGCCGTGATTTGTCATAATTGTGATGATTATGGCTTACAGCTCATGAAAACCCCAAATCCACAATCTCAGAAAATTAGAATATTACATGCAATCAATAAAACAAGGATTGTACATAGAACAATATCGAACCTCTGAAAAGTATAAGCATGCATATGTACTCAGTACTTGGTTTGGGCCCCTTTTGCAGCAATTACGGCCTCAATGCGGCGTGGCATGGAAGCTATCAGCCTGTGGCACTGCTGAGGTGTTATGGAAGACCAGGATGCTTCAATAGCGGCCTTCAGCTCTTCTGCATTGTTCAGTCTCATGTCTCACATCTTTCTCTTGGCAATGCCCCATAGATTCTCTATGGGGTTCAGGTCAGGCGAGTTTGCTGGCCAATCAAGCACAGTAATCCCACGGTCATTGAACCAGGTTTTGGTGCTTTTGGCAGTGTGGGCAGGTGCCAAGTCCTGCTGGAAAATGAAGTCAGCATCCCCATAGAGCTCGTCTGCGGAAGGAAGCATGAAGTGCTCCAAAATCTCCTGGTAGACGGCTGCGTTGACCCTGGACTTAATGAAGCACAGTGGACCAACACCAGCAGATGACATGGCTCCCCAAATCAACACAGACTGTGGAAACTTCACACTGGACTTCAAGCATCTTGCAGTGTGTGCCTCTCCATTCTTCCTCCATACTCTGGGTCCTTGGTTTCCAAATGAGATGCAAAATTTGCTCTCATCAGAAAAGAGGACTTTGGACCACTGAGCAACAGACCAGGTCTGTTTTTCTTTAGCCCAGGTAAGACGCTTCTGACGTTGTTTGTTGTTCAGGAGTGGCTTGACAAGAGGAATACGACATTTGAATGGCCTTTTCCTGACAATCCTCTCCAAGCTGCGGTCATCCCTGCTGCTTGTACACCTTTTTCTTCCACACTTTTCCCTTCCACATAACTTTCTATTAATGTGCTTTGATACAGCACTTTGGGAACATCCAACTTCTTTTGCAATTACCTTTTTGAGGCTTTCCCTCCTTATGAAGGGTGTCAATGATGGTTTTCTGCACAACTGTCAGTGACAACTCCCATGATTGTGATTCCTACTGAACCAGACTGGGAGACCATTTAAAGGCTCAGGAACCCTTTGCAGGTGTTATGGCTTAATTTGCTGATTAGAGTGGGATACTTTGAGCCTAGAATATTGCACCTTTTCACAATATTCTCATTTTCTGAGATTGTGGATTTGGGGTTTTCATGAGCTGTAAGCCATAATCATCACAATTATGACAAATCACGGCTTGAACTATCTTGCTTTGCATGTAATGAGTCTATCTCATGTATTAGTTTCACCTTTTAAGTTGCATTAGTGAAATAAATGAACTTTTGCACGATATTTTAATTATTCGAGTTTCACCTGTACATATGTTCCTATGTGTATACCATTCATCGCAATGGGCCTGGTTAATGTGCCTAAATGTCCCAAAATGCAACTTGCCCAGTGCCATTAGCACCTCTCTGCCTTTTCCTCCGCCAGCATATTACCTCCCTGTGTCATACTTGTTCTCATATCATATCCCCTTCTATTATGATGTGACTACATTGCTTGCTACCAACTTGGGTCTCTAAGGCTGCATCTTTTAAAACACAAAGCAGGACAGCCGGATCATGTGATGTGAATTTTAGGGTACTTTCACAATTCATCTTGCATAAGTGAGGATTTCTGTTGATGTCCTCGGTGGTTTCTCTGCTGATCTGTTTGGTACCCTGACTTCTGTTTTACATTACACAAATTGGCAGTAAATAATACTGTTTGTAACATCAGCAATTTATTTTGCCTCTTTTAGGTTTTATGGTTGGACGTGATTATGAAGCTGGTGGAATAGCAAAGGACGGAGCCAAAATGGTGACCGCTGTAGCCTGTGCCAGCGTGCCCAAAATTACTGTTATTATTGGAGGCTCTTATGGGGCAGGAAATTATGGAATGTGTGGCAGAGCTTACAGGTCAGTGTTGAGCTATCTTGAATACCTTCACTGTTTAAAATGTAACTCATTTATTACATAAAAATGTAACCCTCGTCATCTAGTAAGTAGTGTTATAAACTGCAAACTGCTGGCTTAGATCTGGTGTCTTCATGCAATCATTGAGGAGGAGTTGCACACAGATTTCTTGTGCAAAGTATACACCGTTTACTGAATTGTATGGAAAGTGTATTCTATGGAGTTGCTTTTGCAAATGTTTCACAAATGTATAGAAAATGAGTAATTTAACTGTAAAACTGATAAATGAGGAAGACATTTTCAAAATCACTCTCTTGACAAGTACTGAAACCACAGAAAGCCAGGCAGCTAGTATTTTCAAAAGGTGAGCAATGACAGTCCCTGTATTTCTCTCAGTACAGTTTTTATGAACTGAAACAGAATTACGAATACTATGATCAATGAAAAACTAACAGCGCACCTGGCTGATTCCCATGGTAAATTTGTACACATATGGGAACTCTGGATAGCATATGCGAGCCCTCAATATTTTGATGCCACTCTAGTGTCATTTTCGCTCTAAAGTACCACATGTAGTGGAGCCTCCCCTCCCCCCCACTTTTCTACTTCCTCTCTTCCTGTACCCTGAAAAACATCTTTAATCATTCTTGATTTACTCTTCCTTTTTACAATCTTTTCTTACTCTCTTTTCTCGATCCTCTCCCCTTGCATTTTCTTTTTTTCTTTACAATATAGCTGACCTTTCGTCCTTTAGACCCCCTTGGGGAGGTTATGGTAACCAACCTACCCCATTATTAATCTGTCTAGGTAGTTTGGTCAACGAGCATTCCATCATTTTTATTATGCAACGTTTTTTCGTGATGTGTGTTCACACACTGTACTCATAATAGAAAGGAACATGATGATACTCCAGAGGCTTTATTTTCTCAATCTTTTCAATGTTACCCTACTGCTGGTTGTATGGTATGTTCCTAGTTATATTCGTATTGCTCTAATTTTTTGCTGCTTACAACTGCTGCGTCAGCCCACTGAATTTACCGTGCATGTTGTGTAATACGTGCATATTCTCTCTTTTCCAAACAATAAAAAGATTGTGAAACAGTTTTATGAACTGATTCAAGCTGTGTGTGTAGGCATTGGAAGCAAAGATCTTACAATTGTATTTAAAGGATACACTTATATATATATAGATGTATAGATATATATCTATATCTATATATATTTTTTTAAATGTAACATGTATTATCAGCAATCTAGTGGAAGTTAGTATTTAAAGCCCAACTCATAAAAAATAAGTTTTATATGATCCCCAGGCAGTCTGGCTGCAATACTCCTCTTCAATCCAGAGCTCTCTCCCACAGTACTACTTCTCCACCACAAGATGCCCTCAGTCTTCTGGGTTTAATGAAGATTGAGGGCATACTGTAAGTGGAGCATGTCATGGGCCCACCCCAATGGGAGTTAGAACAGCACATTTCCTTCACAGTGTTGATGCAGAGAGCATGCACTAGCGCTATCACATCACCGCTGCACTCTGCATCAGGATCACCCAAACTGAAGCCTGAAAAAAGGCAAAGAAGAAGAGGACCCTGAGGCATCATATAACTGGACTGAAAATATCTGAACAAGGTAAGAATTAATGTAAAGGTAAAAACAAAATACACAGAGAGCCACAAAGGGGGAGGGGGCACGGAGCTTGGAGTCATGTCGAGTTTTTTTGTCTGCATCAAATGTTTAATATGCACATCTTTTGTTTGTTATAAATCCATTTCATAAATAGTAAGCAGATTAACCAGCAGTACAATTCCATTAACAACCTTATTTATTATTTTATCATTTATTATTATTTTGCAGCCCTCGTTTCCTTTACATGTGGCCTAATGCTCGAATATCAGTGATGGGTGGTGAACAAGCTGCTACAGTATTGGCTACAATTGCTAAAGATCAGAAAGCAAGAGAAGGAAAGGCAGTAAGTATTAGAAGGCATGTCATGTATTTAATAAATATAGAAAAGTCAGGAGATAGATGATCATTAAACGTCACCAGAAAAGACACAAGGCCGGTCTTTGTGCCTGCAGGAGAAGAGGATTAATTCAGCATGTGGAAAGGCATGTGTAAGAGGTGTAAAAATGTGGATTGATGAATAAAAAGCATGGTTTTATTAAGGAGCTAGATCTGACTGTAAAAAATGAGAGCCAGGTATGGTCAACAATAGCAGCTAAACAGTTGCATGGAAGAATGAGGACATATGGTGTAGACCCAAGGCACTTTGATGAAAATGTTTAGGACATACAACGTATGCCTCAATTCTGGAACCCTTAAGATGGCAAGCAAATTAAAACCACATCACCATTGATTGCTTTGGGTTAATGGTAACCACTGTTGTTTGTACCATTTTATCAAATCTGTCATAAGTGTTTCAAGCACTTCTTACCCTTGTGTCACACAATAAACACTTACCAACAACTCTTCAAATGCTGAGCTACAAACTCAAAATTGTATAAACATTTATAGGCTGTTGAAAACAAATGTTAATTTTTCTTTTACAATATGCCTCCTAATTACCTGTTCCTAAAATAAATTTACAAGATGTACAATACAGTGTATTCTCAGTGATTACCAGAGCTCACATACTTCAGCTGCTATGGTTTGAGTGGTGGTGATAGGGGGCAGATTGATTGATTATAAATAAAAGTGTTTTTACAGGTTTACTCAATGTTGCATCAATGACACAAACTGCTTTAAAATGTCAGGCAAATATATATATATATATAATTTTTTTTTTTTTCTTAATTGGCTAGAACAGTGGTTCTCAACCTGTGCAACCTCAGGACCCACCTTTGTCCTTGGTCATTTAAGTCATGACCCAAGTCACACTGCACTGGAACACACGGCATTGCGCTATCATGCGTTCCGGTGCGGCAATCGAACTGTGGGTGGGAGGTGTGTTTTGGAGTGCCATTCAAATGAATGGCAATGCAACACTCCTCTCACACCAGAAATCGCAGGGGACTGTGCAATTAACGCACTGTACTAGTGTGAACGGGCCCTCAAAAACACTGATAGACACACACAACCACAGACACACTCCTAAAAAAAAAAGATCCACTCACTCTGTCTACCTTACGAGATCCTCAGACTGGGTCCAGTGTGGGCTGCTGTGCTGTGATGGAGCGCTATCCATGTGTGCATTGCTTGTACAGCTCCCTCATGTGCCCTGTAGAGGTGTTGGGAGCCAGAATGTGACATCACTCCAGTCCAGGCACCTCTAAAGGACACGTGAGGGAGGTGTAAGCAATGCACGTATGAATGGAGCTCCCTTGTGGCCATAGCTCCATCCCACCTCAAACTGACACTCGGCACCAGGCAGCATATTTTGAATGGCTGCTTGGCGTGAGAATTGACAGTGCTGCGCTACGGGGAGGCAGAGGAGCCTCTCACCTCGAAAAGTGGAAGGCATGACCCACTGAACAAGGGGTCGCGACCCACACCTGGGTCACGACCCACCAGTTGAGAACCAATGGGCTAGAATATTTACCTGAAATCTTATATTGAGTAACACACACCACCTAAAAGTTAAAATCAGGCTTGTAGTAGCAGTCCCTGGCATTAGCTGTATAGCATTGTTGATTTTTGTTCTGGGGTTTGGTGTTGGCAAGAGCTAAAAATAGCATTGCTGTCCCAATGTCCCAAAGGGATAAACTGTTCTCTAACCTGAAGCGACTGTTAACATTTTCCTTCCTCTATCTGGAATTTGAACCACCCCCTAAAACACGCTCTTAACAATTACTCCCACTGCAAACTCAGTTCTACACATATGCATACACTCATACCCTGTATATCTCCCTAGCAAGTGATTATTGGCATGTATATCTGTGTGCAATTAGGATACACTAAAAGCCGCTTAGCTTCCGTCATAGCTGGCCCACAATTTCCTTATCAAACAGGACTTCTTGGCACTAAGCATTCAAAGGAACCGGGTACTTGATCTTTGCAGTCTCTCTCTCTCGCATAGTCCAGCTTTAGTGTTGTCCCATGTTGAGGATTATATGACATTTTCATGACTGGGTTTAGATCTACTTTCAGTAGTGCAGCTTTCAGGTGTTAGAGTCAGATACAGTATTTTGAGTGTCAATAATCTGGTTTAAGTAGTTTTATCATGTTTGCCTTACCATGTTTTTCCTGTCATGTTACCAAATGTTACCAACATACAGTGAAGTAGTGCTATAATCTGTGGGCTACCATTTCTGGTTCTGCAGACAAATCTTTATATCTAACCTAGTCAAGTCAAGTTCCGCTTGAATATTTGAGCAGGTGCTACAGATACTCAATAACTAAAGTTTCAAGTAAGCTTTAACATGTTAATGTAATTTCCAAAATGTTTAAATCTGCAGCTTTCAATAAATCAATACCTAGGGATCCTGCCATGAACGTTTTTTGTTCAGGCACTTCCTGTTATACGGTGACAGTGCTCATTCCGTGTCACACAGTTTTGCTTCTGTGTTGTCGTCCTGTTACTCAAGCTTCCAATGGAGACTGCAACTGGCCATTTCAACACAAATTACACATGGTCCACTGTTCTCACCATCATGAAACACACCCATGTAGCCATCACAGAAGTGTATGTATGCAGAAAGAGGCGACGGGAGATCAGCAGCACTAAGATGTAACAAAGTATTTAAAAAAACATGGCAGTTGTTTGATGCACCATGCTTTAACAAACTAAATGCCATTTTGCTGTCATCTACTTTAAGAAATGAGTTCAATAACCCTGCAGCAAGTAGACTGAAATCTGGTTGCTATGGGTAACTACATATTGAGCATAGTCATTGCTCTTTGCCCATACTGCTGTGGAAAGAAAGGTATTTCATAAAGTGATTGATCTTCTTTGGCAGGCAGCTTTTCCTAATTTGGATGTGGATCTACCACATTGAGGTGGTATTCTTCCATCCATGTTCCTTTATACATCAAAGCACCGATTTGTGACATTGTTAATAAAAGATGCAATAAATTCAGTCGTTTGTCAGGCTTTGAAGGGAATGTGTTTTACTCATTTTGATAGATTAATTTAGGCTTCATGCCAGTTTCATTACTTAAGATTTTATATGATGTCAGAATGTGTCCGCTTGTTTGCATTCATATTACAAATGTAATTGTTTGCCCTGTGGTCATGTTCTGCGATACACTGAGCAGGCTTTTTGTTTCCTTGGTTTTCAGCGGCAGTCACAAGCTACGTTCCAATTGTATCACAGAAAATTATTTTAAATCATTTATTTTTGAGCTACACAGTATTTGAAACATTATTTTTTAATTTGCCAGTACTGTGTGTTCCTTTTTTTTCTACCCATCAACCTTTATACTCATGGCAATGACTTCTAAGATTTTAAAATAAAATCAGGACATTTTAATGTAAAAGTCCATCCAAAAAAATTTCTTTTCCCATTGTGTTAAGTTTGTGTTTGAAATCTTCAACATGAACAGCTTGCTAAAAAAGAAAGTGAAGCCTCTCCGGCTTTTTAAAAAATTACTTTAAGAAAATAATTTAGTTCACTTAGCTACAAAAAACTAAAATAAGTTTGTTGATAATTCTACAGAAAACTATACCAATTATAATTAGTAAGCTTATAAAAGCAACAGTGTCTAGAGTATTTGTTACAGCTGTTGAGCCTGTGGAATACACTTATGTGGCTTATTATTTTTTTGCAAGGCCAAGGCTGCTCTTTTTTGTTATGCAGTTATAAAACAAATTCCTGCTATGTACCTGAACTTGTGAATTGTAATTTGTTATCAAGGATGGTTTTAGAGATGATATACAGTATAATAGGATGCTAGTTACACGAACTCTAGGTGCACGTTCATCCAGTATATTTCAAACATAAATTGCTTAATCGAGTGATCACATCTGATCTCCACAATGGCTTTAATTGTTTGTGCAATTGTAAAAGATGGGCAGAGCAGAAGTGGAGAAGAACATGCAATTATATTAAAATTGATTTAATTCCCTGTCATACTGTAATAAAATGTCTATACTTTGCTGTTTTTGTATAACAGATTTCAGTTTGCCATATTTTCACTGGCTGTTCAAGTACCAGCGTAACTAATACAACAATGTAATTCTGTTATTGGATAAATTTTGACTACTGGTGGGAAATTTATCAAACCTGGAGCAGATTTTGGAGCAGTTGCCCATAGTAACCAATCCGCTTCTCTTCAGTTTGTTCTGTTAAGATTTGAAAATGAAAGATAAATGCTGATTGGTTGCCATGGGCAACTACTTCAGATTCTGTCTGCTCCAGTTTTGATAAATTCCCCTTGTGTTTAAAATATAACTGCTTCCAATATTATAAAGTATTTGAATTGTTTTGTGTTTTTTATTGGAAAAGCTGTAATTTTCAAAAGTGTTATACTAAAAGGGAGTTCTGTGTGCCACAGGCTTCACCACATAAATGAGTGGCCTTTATAGTATTAATTATAAGAATCATTAATACCTTTTTTCAAGCACAGTTGGTTTACATTAAGGTACCACAAATCTGCCATAGATGAAATGGGCAAAGCAAATGAACATGAACATTTACACCACTCCATGCTTTTATAGGCTAGCAAGCAATTGCGCTATGTTTAAGTGCACGTATGCATGAAATGCGTTAGAGATTTTGTCTGAGACCTATGCTGTATGCCGAATATTGAATTAATGATTACACACTGATCTTCAATTGATACTGGAGTGCCATATTTTCTTATAGTTAGTGTATTTTGTGGCTAGTTGTGAGCTGGTGTGTGTACCCTGTCAGCAAATCCAAGTGGACCGACTTGGAGCAGCACCTAGTATGTATGCTTTGTAAGCCAGTAATTATTGTTTCAGAATTACAGTTTTATTAGGACAAAGGCCTTGAATATGTACGAATTCACATAACCAACCCCCAAGTCCCTTTTGCAGCTGTAGAACTACAATAGTTATTTACTCTATGGATGCACATTTTACAGCAACATAACCAATTCAAATTTGAAACCCTTGTGCCATTTTGCAACCAAATATGAATGAGGTAATATTGCTTTTAATAACTCAGCATTAAATGTCAAAAACATTTAAAAATGTCAGACAGTAGCATGTCAGTAGTAAAAAAAAAACATTATTAAGTATTAACCTAGATTAAACCTAATTTATGTTTGAGTTTTCCTTGGTGTTTTTTTAACTTCATTTATAGTTAAGCATTTGCAATATTACAAATTATGTTTTTGTCCATTTACACAAAATACATGTAACTAATACTTGGCTCCTAGCCATTTTCAACTTTCTAATTATGAAGCATTTTTTTTTTTACATATTCGGTCATTGATCATTAGGTGTACACACTAGGTAAAATGTCACTGGGATTTCATTAAATCACTTTACTGTATAGGCGTATGTGAAGATGAAATCAAAGAAATGAACGATAAACATTGGACCGCGGGAAGTTTTTTTTCTCGAAGAATCACAAAAATATATGACTGTGCTGAATAATAAATCCTGAAACAAATGCTAAAAACACAAAAGAGATATTCTCTTTAGCATTTATCAGAAATGACAAGTTTTGTGTCACAGGAGATACATCTGAAAAGACAGGATACATTCATGTTGTCAGTATTAAACTCCATGTTTCATCAGTCAGAAATATATCACTGTGGCACATAACATGCATTGAAATATGGGCTCCTATAAAAAGCCTTGGTAGATAAGCATGGGGTACGCCAAACAGAATTCTTACATATACAAATAATCAGTTTATATGTACATTTATTACAGTTTATTGGTAACACTATTAAGTGTAGTACATCGTAACTACACAAGAAATAATACATTCCTAATACCAGCATAGGTTATAAAAAACCCCAAACCTGGAAAAGATATCTACAGTAATATTATAATATGATAAGATCTTATAAAGACCCCAATGGTAATGGTTCTGAATAATTCAGTAAAATAATAACTACCTCACAGTTAAGCTGCCGATACAGTGCTCAAATGGTCCCGGTTGCACCCCTCCATTAGACAAAAGTTGATTTTTCAATTGACTTTTGTTGAAGGAGCCATTCTGAAAATTCTCAGCTGAACAGGGCCTGCATCCAGTCAGACGCAGGCACTGTTCAGCTATTCAGTGGTTGTTGAATGTAATAGACGGCACCCGGGATTCCTAAATCCATGCTGTTTAGCATGGATTGGGAATCATTGAGTTTTTGCCCACAGACAGAATGAAAAGAATGTGAAGTGTGTATGTCCAGATTTAGGTGAGCAGACTTGTTACTGTTGTGCCTGTAAAGTGATCTCAGAGTTACTTTAAGTAGAAAAAAAAAAAAAAAAATATATATATATATATTTATATTGTTCCTAGGACTAGCATTCTCTTGTGTTGCAGCTCATACAGGTTGTTTGTTAAATTAATTATGTTATATGTATGTGTTAACGGCTTTTTATACATTACTATATTAGTTTTCAGAAAAAGAAGAAGCTGCTCTGAAGGAACCAATTATTAAAAGATTTGAGGAGGAAGGAAATCCATATTACTCGAGTGCTAGGTGAGCTATCAAGAATACAATATAGACATGTCCATGTTTAGATTCTATACTATATTGTAGTGTTTTTGTTAGTGTGCTTGGATCTCCTCAGTCGGCTACAGTATATTTGAGTTGAAGTTTAAATACATATTTTTAGATATATCACTTGGCTAATTACTAAATCTAGAATTTTAATCATTTTGAGTTTGTTTTATTTATGTAGTCATGCCCTAAAGGCTTGTTAACATGGTGTCTGCAGCCCTGCCTCTGCCTAGCCATGTGTTCAGGGAAGAGATGGAGGACAACATAGAACCCTGCTATTCTGTGTGCAAAGTTATATTCTCTGATGCCACTGATCCCGCTACTAACAGACTTCCTTAAACATGAGAATTTTAGAAAAATCATTATGGCAAAGACTGAGTGGCGGACAGACCAAGGTGTGTGCTTATGTTCCTGTATTGTGTGGAATCGGAGCATCCAGGTGGAAAACCAGAGACGTTTCAATGGTTTCAAGTTCCTGGGACACGCATTCAAAACATGAGACTGTCCCTGGAAATCTCCAAAACACAGTGCAAATATAATCACATGGCATGCACATGTATGTGTGCCATGCATTCAGTTACCATGAAAATTTATATTTAATGTTTAGTCCACTTTAAGTATAAAACCTGATTGGTCATCTTGGATGGCTACTGCACATTTTTCCTTAGTTTTCTTCTTTCAGAGTCACATATAAGTAGACACTTTTTCAGTAATATTGTTCAACTCTTGCAGTGCAGTTCCCCCCACCTTATCTGGCCCATCAATATCTGTGTGTTTTCATGTCTTTTAATTATAAATCAAATTAAAGGCTAACATTCATTGAACAGCCTGTATTTATGAGAGTCATTAGTAAGCTGTTGTCCTATTAGTATTTACCTGTCTACATCTCTTTACATGTGGCGATCAATTACCAAATTACAGTCTCTTTTCAGACCATCTCTAGAAAGATCTGGGTAATGAATATTTGATAACCTGTGTGAATCATGATCTCTAGGTTGGGTGAAGGCTAAATATTTAAAGGGTCTCTTTAAAGATGAGAGTTTTGTGCACATTGTGCTACACCAACCTGAGCTATGCACACAGCTTCTGAAAAGTGCCAGCCCAATAATTTGCTTAGCTTCCCTTATCCAGGACTGCAATAGAAACACTGATGCTCCTGCATATGCCACCCATGTGATCTCATTCTTAGTGCCCTGCAAAGCAAAATGTATGTGAATTGTTTTAATGGCAGTACTATGGTATCGTAATTGTTTACATAGTCATTTGGGCCATTAAAAATGCACAAAGAGCAGTGATGTGCAGCCAACTATGGCAACCACACATGAGCTGTTGACTGTAATTGGTCATATTCTTTGGGGAACTGCACTGTGCAGCATGCTTTTTCATGTTTCACATAAAAAAACAATTTAACATTGCCATAAGTATTTAAAAACACTGTTTACCCAAAAATAATAATATATTGAGAGATTAGGCTATTGGTTTAGTGGTTCTGAATCATGTTTGTTTTTTTACTTAAGTAGATTGCCAGATATGTCCCCATAACCCCATCACCATTCTGTCAAAATCATCATCATCTGTCCTATTTGGTACCAATATTACTTCAAAAGATGTCAATAGTTTTATTTTTTTATTACAGATAGATAGGTAGTGTAGGGTAGACAGGCTCATCGTCGTCAGCTGTCTTATTGGGTACCAATATTGGGTACCAGTATGACTTTAAAAGATGTCAATAGCTTGGTGTTTCATTACAGATGGATAGGTAGTGTAGGAAGGACAGGCTCAACCAGTATTGGCAGCAGTAAACCATGCAAGAAACAAGAACACCCAGGAACAGTCCATGCAGGTTTGTCCTGCACATTTATTCAGCAAGGCAATAGACAAACAGTTTTAATGCAGGAGGGCTTTGTGCAGCAAGTTCAGAGCATAAGCAAAACCATAGTCCTAGCAACTAACTATACAAATTATACTTGTATCTTTTTAGTGTTCTGTGGACAGTCAGCCTTCTCACCCAGTAGCAGGCTTCCATAGCAGAGAGAGCCCTAAGCACCAGTCTGCTCACATATACAGAGACATGTGTGTAGATGACACCAATCATGAGGTCTGTCTACCAGGAAGATATGAACCTAGGATGCTTTATTCCACTACAAAACTCTACAAAGTCTGCACATCAGTCACAAACCCTGGAACCAAAACAGGAACGGAGCAGCTAAAAGAAAATCAGACAGATCAGACTGATATGATAAACTTCTTCAAGTGCACACCTACAATAAAATAACAGTTTTGAATGAAGTTAAGCTTACTGTATAGCTGTGACATCTGTGACAGCTGTTTTGGCCAAAAACTAGAAAATGGATGTGATCATAATAACAGCTTGAGCCTCCTATGTCCTGCGCTGCCCTGAGGGTTTAGGTTTGGTAGTGGCACCTTGTCACAGCAAGCAGCTGACACATATATTTGAATTGTATGCAACAAAAGCTTCTCTATTAAAAAAAAAAGTAACACAATTGATAGGTCCTCTAAGTTCTGGGTAAATCTACACTAGTTTGAAATTGATCTGAAGCTTTTTTGTCATTGGCTCTACCAAAATCCATTTTTGTCCACCATCCAGAACACTTCAGCTTTAAAGGTAATGTTTTTATTGTACTGCGGATGGCTTAGATGCTACAGCCAGGGTAAATACGTTCTAATGAAAACCTTTCTGCACTGAATATGAGGCGTATTTGAAAACTAAAGACAAATGTATACATCTGCTTACTCTATTCTGAACAGTTAAGAAATGACAGTGTTTAAATTGGAATGGGAAAAAACAGTCCAGCAGATTCTATACTGTTTATTATGGCTTTCTGTTAGATTGGGCACAGCAATGCTTTTGTTCCGGTCCAGTGTGATCGCAAAAAATTGTGCTTGTACTATTTGTTGTGATCGCACTAGACTGGAACACAGGCAATGATGTGCTACATGTTCTGGTGCAGGCGAGGTGACTTGAATGGCCCCAGAACACAGGAAGCAGGCCAGGATGCAACCCTGTGCGCTCCAGCAGCTAACCGCGCTGGAACGCACTGGAAGTGGGTTGAACCTGCCCTGACACTATTTATCATAATTAAATGGCAAATGTTATGCCATGGAGGAGGGAAGTAGTTGGTTACTGATCATTACTTCAATGAAAGTCTTCAATGGTGTTTAACAGCTGATTCACACTAGATGCGTTGGGGCTGCACTGGCTGCCTTTTCCACTGCAGCCAAAATTCACAGACAAATCAAAATGCCTTGCTTACTGTGAGCCCAGTTCCCACTACCACGTTGTGGTGGACTGCGCTGAAAATATGTGCTGCATGCAGTATTATTGCACAATGTACCATACATTGATCATATGTTTCTGTTGTATCTGCAGGTTATGGGATGATGGGATAATTGATCCGGCTGACACCAGGTTGGTCCTGGGACTGAGCCTCAGTGCTGCTCTAAATGCACCAACACAGAAAACTCAGTTTGGAGTTTTCAGAATGTGATTCGCTCCGGAGCCTAAGCCAATACTGCAATCTGTCATGGACTTGTCATTTATAAGAGCTTTCTATCATGTAAAATAAAATTTGTATATAACATATTTTATGCTTTTTTATATAGTACAGAAATGTTAAAAGCAACCTAATAAGTGAAAGGACATTTTTACTCTTATGTTGATCATGCACTGTGTGTTTAACTGCAAAGAAATATGGGGAGAGTGAAATACACTCATCCCCATAAGTAGAGCCGATGTGTGAAACTGAAGCTGTCACAGGTCGGCTCTATTTATCAAGAACTTGGTGATCACATACCACTGATCACTCAGGTCCCGATCATCTCCCTGCAGAGAGCGGTGACTAACAGTCAATGCTCCCTGCAGGACCCCTCCCCTCTCTCTGTTCCTCCAGAGCTGACTAGAGAGTCAGCTGTCAATCAGGTAGCGGGGTGGATCCCAACAATGTTGTTGGGATCCATACCAGGTGCAGCGTGGCTCTGCACTGTCAGCATATAGCGTGTAATAGCCTGCTTTTTGCTGAAATTTGGGTCACAGGAGGACATTAGTATATGTGCTCCTGTGACCCTAGAGAGAACTTTGTAAAAGAAAAAAGGTTGGACCATAGTTCTCTTTGAATTGCTTGTTTTTGTCTAGGTGATAAAAGGTAAGGGTTGAGTATAACTTAACCCTTGTAGTGTGGGGGTAGCTCAGCTGCAAGGGTTAACAGAACTTTTTCCTGGAGTTCTTCTTTAATACAATAAGTAGTCTAAACCTGGCCATACACTATACATGATCTGCAGATATTCTATGGTCAGATGGAAAAAGTGCAACAGATTCCTCCATCTTTGCTAAACTGTGTGGATGGAGGGATCTGTTGCACTTCTTCCATCTGACCATAGAAAATCTGCTGATAATCTATAGATGTATGGTCAGCTTTAGTCTCAGTACCACTTAGACTGGAGGAAGAGAGTGGCTCTCCTGAAACCTTACCCTAAAAAGTTAACTATTAGTGAAAACATGGACTAGAGAAAGCAGAGGAGGGAGTTGCCTGAGGAGATCAGAAAGAAAATTATAGGCCAGCATGTCAAAGAAAGCTATAAGACCTTGATGTTCCTGTCACTACAGTTGCAAATATTATTAAAACGTTTAAGGTCTTTGGGATTGTAACCTTCCTGCAAGAGGAAAATTGACCCCAGTTTGAATAGGATTGTACAAATGATAGACAAAGAGCCAAAAACCTCCAAAAAGATGAAAGGTGAACTCCAAGGTACATCAGTGTCACCATCCTGTAGTTTTTTGTGCAACAATGGACACAAAGGAAGATGACCCAGGAGGGCTCCAATGTTGAATAAAAAAATGCTTTTTGGGCAATTGATTCTATATCGAGGGACAGCGACCCCCAAAGCCATTACGCTTTTAAAATCCCTTTACCATACACCCTCTAAAATTTCATCTATTACAGACTATAAATCACAATACCTTCATATACATAGATGTACTCCACAAGGATTCCCTCTTTTATTTGCTGATGATATTATAATGCTACTTACCTTCCCTATGCTACTTATTCCAAACCTATTAAAAATGATTGCAAGAATTTTCTACAGTATTTAGGTTTGCAATAAATTGTTGTAAGTCACAGATCATTATTCTCAAATTAGATGAACAAACTGTAAAGATATGAATGTCTGTCTTTTTTTCCATTCAAATGGTCTTCCTCATCTCTTTCTTGGGAATACATTAAACACCATCCTTTCATACACTTTATCACTTAAACTAACCACCTCTATTCAAAAAGTTGACCTGGATATATAGTAATTTTCACCACCTTCAAGGATCAGACATCTTTATAGTGTGTATAAAGAAAGATTAACATTCTCCCTAAATATACTTATTTTTTACCATACAAAAACATATTTAAAAAGGCAGCTGTGTGACTAACCGAAGTGAAGTGAGCCGTACGCTTTTCGGCTATTCACTTCAGGCTTGTACAGCTGATTTTAGCCGTACATCGGCTGGCTTCAGGTCAGCCGAACATGCACAGCATGTTCGGCCGACCCGAAGTGCAGAAGGAGTTCGACTCAGCCGATCCAACATCTGGATCGGCTGAGTCGAACCTCTAGCAGGCTACTCACTGCTGTTCTGCCTATTCTCATAGGGGCCGAGCAGCAGTGAGTGAATAGCCGAATGCCGCTGAGCTGCATTTGGCTCGGCTATTCTGCTCAGTATCTCCGTGGTACCGAGCAGAATAGAAAAACAGTAAAAAAAAAGGAGAAAAGGATTGGGCGGAGCTAGCAGTGACAGCTAGCTCCGCCAAAACTGTTTTCTATTGGCCGTGACCAGCTGTCATTACAATGAGAGCTTGGCGGAGCCGGTGGTGATATCAAAACCGGCTCTGCTGAGCTCTCATGATAGTTCAGCGTCTCCTGGTTAGCTGGCCGTGATATCAAAGCCGGCTCTGCTGAGCTCTCATTGTCAGGAGCCCACACTCGCAGGCAGTCGCACAGCAGACCTGAGCAGCCAGAGGAAGTGGAGAGGAGCCGCTGCTGCTGTCAAGGTGGAGCCGACAACTATTCCCTGAGGGAGCGAAAGAGCCGGCTCTGCAGAGTTCTCATCGTAATGACAACCTGGTAACCAGGGACCGCTGATCTGTCGTTGCAAGTGGCGGGAGCCAGCCGTGAGATGACGGTTGGCTCCGCCCAGCTGTCAGTAGCAGGCTTTCACCTCGGCTCAGTCGAGCTGAAGGCACATGCCTTCGGCTCGACCGAGCCACTCGGCCAACTTCAGGAGCTGTACGGGCCCGAATTAGCCCGTACAACAGCCCTTTGGTTCTACTGAACCAAAGGGCTCAGGCGGCTGAAGCTAGCCGAAGGATCAGCCGTAGATACGGCTGATATTTCGGCTAGCTTTGTGAATAACCCCCTTAGATTCATTTCAATAAAAACTCTATATTCCCGTGCGAAAAATTAATCCCAGATTTATCGGGCATACTCTCTATGCTTCGGTAATGCCAAACTATCTCAAATATTTTCTATTTGCTCAGATAGGCCTGTCATTTTTATACAAAAGACATCCTGCCTCAATAGGCTCAAATTGAAACTCAAGCTTGTTCTCCATCAACTGATATGGTCATGTGAATTACACCTAATTGCTGACCTGCTGCTATACTTAATCGCTCTTTATTCCAACTCACTTGCATTATGGGATAAACTAAACTCTAAACGTGATCTTCAGCCTCCTAACTTTCCATTAGCCCCTATGCTTCAAAATCCTAATTTTATTCCAGGACTCCAACTTAGTGAATTTGGTCCTACTATGGACTGCAGATTACTACACAGGGTACACTAACAATTAATTTGTGAAAAGAATATGAACTTCCACAGGAAGCAAGCTATTGTAATCAAATTCTAAACCTTATTAATTCAAACCCATCTTGTATTGTAGGGGATAAAATGCCCCCTTTGAATTCTTATGCAGACAGTTTAATAAATACTCTAGGCATTTTACTTCTTATCCAATGACAAAATATCTTATATGGTTAACTTGTAATTGGACCCAGGAGAAACTATAGATCTTAAGAACTGGCTTACATTGACAAAAAGAACCTCTTTGAATACCACAGTCATTAAAAATAACGATAAAGATAATGCAACATTTTACCACACTTGGTGGACTTGTCTGAAACTTGTCTAGACATTTGGGTAATACATTTTTTAATAACATTCATCTAGTGGCCGAAATTACAAAGTCTTGGAATTCACTGTAATTACTTTTGATTGAATATTTTTTTTAATGATAAACTCTCAACTATTTTAAATAAAACGGAAGACTACCAGAAAGTCTTCACTATACATCCATTCATTCATCATATATTTTCATTTTGTATCTCACATAATATATCCCACAATTCTCTTTGTTTTTGTTTTTTTCAGACATTATTTTATTAATTTTAAATTAATTATTCTCTTGAATGAAAAAATCTAAAGAAAAGTTTGATTTCCATTAAATATGGAATAAACTGGTGGATGTCAATTATTTTTCTTCATGTGATTTCAGACAAAATTGCGGGTTCTTTATTAAGAGAAGGTTACTTACAAATTTGTCCATGGCTGTATGTATTAACCCCTTGCTGTCCGCCCATCGTAAAATTACGGGCGGACGGCGGATCCTTCCCGGCGGGGTCACGTAAATGTACGTCTTTTTTGTAAATGGGCGCGCGCGAGCAGAAACCCACCGGGAAGGATAACAGCCGTTATTGGCTGTCTCATATAAGCATTCGGCTGGCTCTAAAGCCGGCTGATTGCTTGTATAACCCTAAATTGTGCAGCGCCCAAGCTGCCGCGCCCTTCCCCCTCTGTAACCGATGCCGGTTATCCCGGGCACCGCTGTCCCCCCTGCGGTGCCCGGGACTGACAGAACCGCTACAGCGGCTGCTCAAAGAGAGGAGGAGGAGAGATCAGCATTTCCCACCGCTGATCTCTCTCTCTAAAGTCGGAAGCGATGTGTATTACATCACTTCTGCATTTAGCTGTCATTTCTCTGGCTCCATCTCTGCTTCATCAGCTTCTTTGGGGGTCCCTAGGGGTCTTGGAGACCCCTGATGTCTCCATTTAGAGGACCATTTAGAGAGGGCTTTTTAGCCCCCAATGTGATAGCAATCAAGTTAAGTGTAAAAAATAATTCTAACAAAAAAAATTAAAGTCTTATATTAAAAAAAAAAAAAAAAACCCCAAAAAAGTTTTACGTCCCCCTTACTCGTACACTTTTATATACGTAAATACGCGAAGGGCGCGCCTACGTGCAAAAAAAACCGATTGCGCCGCACATGTTATATATCGCAGCGAACTTCGCAGTGAGAGCAATCATTCTAGGCCCATCAATCACTGATAACACTAAACTGATGAGCGGTAAAAACGTTTAAAGCGTCGCCTAATACCAATTTTAGGCATGGTAGTTTTTTTGCGATTTTGTGTGAGCACGCAATTTTAAAGCTTGACATGTTTGGTGTCTATTTACCTGACGTGACCCCGTCTTTTATATTTTACCAAAAAATTGGGTAATAATAAATGTTTTATTACATAACGTAGGGAAACAGTTTTTTTTTTTTTTCTAAATTTACGGTCCTTTTTTTGTTATATAGTAAAAAATAAAACCCCCGTGGTGATTAAATACCACCAAAAGTAAGCTCTATCTGTCCCTAAAAAATTGTATAAAATTTATTTCAGTACAGCATTGCATGTCTGAATAAATGTCAGTCAAAATACCGCAGCACTGAATACTGTAAAATGGCCTGGGCAGGAAGGGGGTTTAACACCCCGATCAGCAAGTGGTTAAGGGAACATTGTTTCTGACATTTCTTCCAACAATGTAAAAAAATTTATGGGATGAGGTGAATATTATTGCTAGCAGTTTGCTAGGTGTTTCTTTCCCAAAATTGATTTGTTCCAATATTGAACACTCTCTGGTGTGGTCACTGATGTACATGATTGTGGAAAAGCAGAAATTTTGCCCCTTAAAAAACCTGTCATTAAAAAGTTAAAAATCAATGACAGCCAGCAATTAAGCACTGGGGGTATACAATTTGTGTAGTGATAACTGAAAGGTCAATAACTGCTATAGGTATTGCAAATGTCCTTTGAGACTTCCAGCCTTCTATTGTCTTCTCCCACTTATATTGACGTACATTGGAAAAGTGATTTGAGTTAAGAATGAGCTGAGAAATCCCTGCTTGTACTCCTGGGACTACATCTGTTCTGCCCCCTGCAAAACGTCAGCTGATGCATATTGAATTGGTCCTGTAAAATAGATGTTCTCGCTGTCTCTAAATAGAAAATACTTAATACTGCCAACATTTAAAATCTCTTTTGGGTTAGGTGTCCTGTAATTGCCTGTAAAAGGCTGTAAAGTTTAAATATCACTGTCCATAAAGTTTTATCCACCAACATGAAATATTCCTTTGTAATGGGAACATTTTATCCTTTGAGAATTCCATTTATGTTCTGATAACACATTGTTCTGTACCACGCCACCAATCTAGTCTCAATTTCCGTATAAACATCTACTTCACATCTCTGCTGATTCTCTGAGCTTTTGATGCACCTGAGGTCTTGCTTATGGTTTAGGCCTGGGCAGACAGAAATTGTTTTAGAAATAAATACTGAAGTCGTATCAGCTGTTGGTTTTAAACAGCAAATAGATGGGGCTGCAAAAATGCATATAAAGTGTTTTGGTTTTTTTTAACAAATCCAAAGGCATTCATTAAAGTGGACCTAACAATTTGCTGTGTTTTAGGGAACACTTAGAAATGTAAATTGTGCCTAAGTTGCACCCTGATATTCCTCCCAAAAATATGAGTGGTCCTAGGAACTCTGGTGTCTACAAACTCATAAGTGAAGATCTGCAGTGTGAGGTCTAATCTGAGGAGTTTTAAAATGACATTTGGTAATGTCAGTACTGCTCTCCTCACTGTTCTCCTTGCTGGAGGCTCTGCCTCAAGAATGCAAAGCCCTGCCTCTACCAAGATGGCTACCTCCAAACAGAGCCACAGTACAGAACAAGGCAGATGAGCCATTAATGGGGAAATTACCAGATTTGTGGCTACAGGTTCCAAGATTCTGTACCTTTTTAAGGTGCAATGAACAATGTGACCAGTATAATAGCCCATGGAAATGTGACCAGTGTAATAACCCATGGCAAGCAACATTTCAGGTATAAGATTAGGATTCAGGTTATTATTGCCAACTGCACATTGCTTTTAGCCTTTTTGAATAAGCTTGAAATAAGTTATATAAAAAGTAACGTATTTATTTACTAAATCAATATTTATTTATCCTGTTTATTTGCTTAAAGTGCCAGGACACTTCATGTTAAAGTATATGCAGCAGTTGCAAACATGTATGTGATATGTGTATGTTAAAACAAGATATTATGCATTTATGTAACTTAACGATGTAACCTAATTCTCAATGTTATCGGTCACTTGAAGCTAGAGGGGATTTCTGATTACTTACCTTAGACCTTCTCTACTGTTTATCAGACCTGGTGATCGATGCCTAGTGAACATGAAACATGGTTAGAAAAGTATACTTGGCCCTTAAAGAAGAAATAAATATGTGAACATATATAAATTAAATTGGTAAAAGTAGCAATGCCATATTGCTGTAGACGTTACAGGAATCACATTTACAATGCACACATTACCACCGCAGAACAAAATACAAAACACAAGAGTCAGATACACATACTGTTCATTATACATCAGAATATGAACAGAGGAAAGTTACCAATCACACATACAACCATCCTTGTGATGCTTTTGCTAGGAGCACCCTATACCCATGATCACTACCCTCCAGATGACGTACTGTATATGTGCAGGTCTAGGTGGGATTCCATTGCCGCCTCTGTTTTAATTAGCCCTTGCAGTTCGATTCTCCCAGGAATGATCCATTAATAGGTTGTGAATTTGTTGTGTGTGTTGCTTTAGCTGTGTTGCCTAATGAGCTCATATATTGTTAGGGATTCCAATGATCCATTGTAAGTATTTCCAATCATCCGCCATCTTGATTGATGGCAATCAATAATAGATGGAAAGGTAAAATATGACCACTTGTTACTTTGTAACGTACAAGATGGTTTCTCATTTTCTGGGACCCTGAAAGCAGTGAGCTCAGTAAAACTGACCCAGAAATGGTTTGGATTGCCTAGCACAATTCTGTGTTTTAGGTCATAGCTAAATGTGAATTGTTACACACCAACAGCATGCACATTGTTCACTTATATACTGCTTTAAACCTATGCTTTATGATGCAGAAAAGTTAATCTAGCTTTTCTGGGTGCTTTTGCTGCCTCGTGTCACCTCATTCTTGGCTGTTCAACTTCACTCTTATCCTCCAATATGTGTAAGTAAGGCTGTAGCTGGCTCAAAGAAAAAAACAATGCTTTAACCAGAAAACACATGGATAGTATCAGATTCAGGATCATTCTAAGCCACTACAGGAAATTAGGTTGAAGGACGTAGACCACTCAGCAGTAAGTTTCCTTTCCATTAACTTCATTTCTTCATGTCCCATTAGAGATCACCATGAAATTGATGCATGTTAGTTCAAATATGTTACATTATGTCCCACTATGCAATGTAATGTATAGCCTGCTGTGATTTTACGGTGACCACATATGTAAAGTGTAAGGAAAAGAAAAAGATCAAATGACAGAGATATCTGACTTTTGGCAGCCAAGTATTCTCTAATACTGCCATAACCCTTGTGGACATGTGTAAACCTGGAAAAAGGAAACATGTTAGATACCTGTATTATTAAGCAATACAGCAAAGAATTATAACTTTTTGGCTAATTCAAAAAGCATCAAAGCTTGCATTTGTATTTAATCAGTGTGATTCGAATACTAAAAGCTTAACATGGATTCTGGTTGCTTTGATTTTTGTTTCATCTATACCTAATACTAACACAAAGGAATTGGAATGCCCTTATGTGTGTACAGAGGTTGTGATGGGTCTGCCTGGTTCACACTTGTGATTAGGGCTATAATGAGAATTCAGGTGTTTGTCAATAGCTGCTGCCGCTCAGCCTATACGAAGCACTTGCAGGACGGTGGCCACAGCTGTTTGGATGTTATCGGACATCCAGCGATTTTCTGTGGTTAGGGGCAGATGATCATCCCTGGACAAAGACAGACTGGACCCTGGGACAAACATCTGTCCCCAACCAATATTGAATGTATGAACAGCAACGGACAGCTGTGGCCACCATCAGCCTGCCATTGCTTTGTATAGGCTGAGGGGCAGCAGCTATTTGAAAACACCTATCATGCTGGCCACAGGTAGCCGCATATTCTTTCCACCAGAATTCACAATATAACCCTAGTTGCAAATCTGAATGGCGCCTGAAAGGGGTACTTAAAAACCCTGAAGCCTCTTTTGAGCACTACACATGGAGCTCCGGAACACAGATTTACCAAAGCCCTGCTCTAATAACCAACCCAACCCCCACCAGGACTCAGAGCTTTAGCCTAGAAATGGTTAGGATTGAGCAAGCAGCCATACTAGAAAATAGGAGAAACTCCTCTTCACTGATCTCTACATAGAGACCTAAGGGAGCGATGTGACAGGTTGGGGATTGCTAAGACAGTAGAAGCACACAGGGGACCCACTTTTTTTAAGTATCCTAAAGTGATAAAGTGGCAGATGGGGCATACGCTGCAAGTAAAAGAAACCTGTGATGAAATACGGGGGCTTCCAATACCCTCTTGTGAAAATGCTAGTTTCCTGGTTTTCTAATACTTTCAGTGTCACCAACCAGTAGCAAGCATGCAGCAAGTAAAGTCAGAGAACATACTTTCATACTTGTGTTGCGTCTGTGACACAGAAAGTATACTGAAGTATTTTCATCTGCATTACAGCCAGCCAAACATGATTTTCAACAGAACAGGTCTGCCATGGCAGCCTAAATATTTTCTCGGTATAAGTTCTCTTTAAAGTGGCTGCTGCAGCAGAAGCAACTGTTTATTAACGTTTTGATTTCTACAAATCATTGGCTACCAAGGAGAGGGACAGCGCTGACATATGAGATACCTGTTTAACCCGTAGGGATGCTCAGAATATGGAAAGCCAAGCTTGACTTTAAATGAGAAAGTAAAGCTTTGCATATAACTTCAGCTGCCTACATCTCTGGATCTGTGGATTGTTTTGATATATGTTTATCACTGAAGGTAATCTCTGCCTATACATCTTTTTATCATATAAATAGATATGTCTGTTTCATAAAGGGAGGGCAAAAGAGTAAAATGTAAGGGCTGTTTTTGTATTCCTATAAAGTGTTGCCTAATGTCTACCTCCCAGTCTTTTCTATCCTTTCATGTCCCTATGGTGGATGTAGCCTGGTTAGCACAAATTAGTACTGAATAGTAAGGGCCATTCATACTTCCTGTCCTCAGGTGACACCAGCCCCTTTAAAAGAACCATGGTTGTCACTAGGGTTGCACAGATACCAAGTACAGTACTCGGTACGAGTACATCTACCGATACTTTTGAGCTCTAAGACTAGACTAGAGAAAAATTCAAAAGTTAGGAGGCAGCTGTCATTTGTAAGGAGCACACGGAGCTCCTGGGATTGTACATCTGTTTTAATGTATGATTTTGTTTTTATAAGTATAAATAAAGGGATGCACAGATACCAGTTTTACGAGTACTGGTACTTGCTGAGTACTTACAAGTATGAGTACTGATACATTTTTGTTTATTGTCATGTGACAGTTTTTATAAAACAATACAGACTAATGATTTAAGGACAGTGGTGGAGCGCCAGAGCCAGGTCCCAGCTGCAACCGCTGCAACCCTGGTAGTTCTCATGAAAATGCCAAGTATCGGCACTGGTACTCGAAAAGTATATGTGCATCCCTAGTTGTCACCCAGGGGTGCACCCCCCCCCAACTATAATTTAGTGTGCTAAAAGACGTAAGACAGCAGCATTGTCTATATCAAAGGTGTCACCCCCATTTTTCCCACATGCCTAATGGTCAATGGGAGATCTAATATAAATGGTCACGTGTCAGATTTTGAACTTAAAGTAGTATTAAGGTCTGGGCATTTTTTACCTTAATGCATTCTCTGCATTAGGGCGAATACACACAGCCAATGCGCGCACGGGTGCATCCATTAGGACGATGGTGGCACCTGTGTAGGGGGTGGGGGGGAAGAGCGCTGCGGGGACCCACTAGAAAACAAGGAATTAGAAAGTTTTAAAGAAAAGCAGCCTCCAGCAAAGGGGGGTCTCCTTAAATAAAAAATGTAAAAAAAGAGGCTTTAATATCACTTTAAAATATCTACAAAATGATCGTTTTGTTAATTGGTGAGCGATTACACTGCAGGGGAATTGTAGGCAATATTAATATTTTATTAGCAAGTGTATAGTTCTACTTTAAGTACAGCAATGAACCAGGCACCACAAATGTTTTTTTTTGTGCAAATCACCCATCATTGTGCTAAACAATATCGTAGAAAATATTTATGGTGTAACATGAAACATGGATTGATCGCACACTACACACCCCCCCACTCCCCCCCCCCACACACACACACATTCCTACATTGTGGTTCTTCTTCCCGCAGGCTGCTGCTATTGTTTGAATTTGGGGGGCTGTATATAGCTCTGTCCACACAGCTGTGTCATTCATTTACAAATGGAGAAACTACAAGCCCCATCAGCCACTGGCAGTAAGCAAAGGGAGAAAAAGAGTAGGAATCACTGCTCTTATAGTCCATTGACACTTCCTCCTGTACATGTCACTGCATGTCCATACCAAGGAGGAACAGTCTGCAAGAGCCAGAGCATTGCACCCGCAATCTACTGGACACAGTTATAATTCTATACTGGTTCTTATGCAAAAATAAAAAAATAAAGAAGTGTGCATTTTTTTGTGTGCAAATAGTGGAATTTCCCTTTAACAATACAATTTATAATGGGAAAGTATGTGCCTGGTTTTAAGAAATCATAAAGGATATGTCCTAATATAAACAAATGAATTGTAATAAAAAGGCAATTATCATATAGATCATAAATTCCTCTACAAGAATTGAGCCTAACCTACATTGCTGTAGACACAATCCTAATACACCGGACACCCGTAAATACATTTCTATGTGCAAACTATTGAAATAAACTCCTACAGGGGATGGTCCAGTAAGAAGTTCTTAGAACAATGATCGTGTTGTAGGAAAACTTATAGAGAGTGTAAACTTTACCTGCAGAATCATGTTTTCCAAACAAATATTGATTAATTAGATATAAAGGGCTATTTAATTGGATGCAAACCCCTCCGATATACCATAGGGGTGCTAGCTGTTCTCTTTTATCCAAGACACCGTACAAGCTGTCACCCGGGGGTGTCATCCTCTGTCCATGGTGATGTCAGCAGAGGCTGGACTGGTACCAGTATAAATGATCTCCTCCGCAGCGCTGGGAGCAGAAGGAGAGGATTCAGCACCATGGACAGATCGCGCCGCCACCTCTTCACTCTACTGAGCTCCACATTCCTCCTGCTGGTGTTCAGAGCCAGCTGTGAGGAGACTGACTACCTGGAGACCAGATCGCTGGACTTCTACTCCCCCATAGACAACAGCGTCCATGAGAAGGAGCTGGTAGGTGCAATGTAGGACTGGGACTGTAATATCATTGTGTCCACACTGAGGTCTGAGAAACTTTCCTAACAGTCCTGTGCAGAGATAACAGGGAATGTTTAGCAGAAGAAGGCAGTAGGTGATATATGAGAATAAAACTTCCAGGGGAAGGGATATGTCTGGGGAACCTCCAACTGGACCTTATTGCAGTCAGTGAGGTTGATTTACTTAAAGTGACACAAAACTCAGGAATTAAATCTTAAAAATATAGTCAAGTACCTTAACTATTAACAAAAATGTATGTTATTTGTATCTGTAGATCCTCAAATCACCTCTGAATTGGTGCTGATACTGTCCTTCCTTCTGGAGGGTGGCTACTTTTGTTCCCCATGGTCCATGTGTGTTGCAAAGTAGCTGTTCACTTTGCAAGGGAATGTTGACTTAGTTTAATGAATGTTGTGGCATTCCCATTGCAAAGATTAAATAATCAATTACGAAAAACAGTATTTTTGCTAGCAGATGATTCACCTTCACCTCATTCACTAAGCCAAGGGAACATTCCTGCCAAGAGAACAGCTTATTCACCTTTAGTAGACCAACCCCAATATGTATGTGTTTATGTTAGCCTGGGTGTGTGTACTGAAATGCATGTATTTGTAAGTCCAAGAGAAGGATGTGTTTGGTGCAACCTCAACCTGGAATGAAATCTGTCATAGGAGTAACTTTTTTTGCCATATCAAGTTTCATATTAGTAATTTAGGGGCTGCCATTGCTGAGCATCCCTGAAAATGTTTTTTTTTCCTGGCTGATCATATTGTATGAACAGCATGAACCAAAGACCTGGAACAAGTATTTTCTTCTTTTATTATCTTCATAATTGTTCCAGGTCAGCCAGCCAAGCAACTGGCATTTTCAGAAGGAGGTAAGCTATGATTTGGTTGCATAAACTGTGTATGGGTGCACCAGTGTGTCCAAAATAATGAACTGGTATGGCTATAGCCTGGGACACTAATATTAGGTTTAGGATATGTGTATGTATGAGGCTGATGTCCTAGGGGTAAATGAAGGCTGACACTGAAACATAAATACTTCTAAATATATAAGTTTGTGTGTAAATTCAGAAAAAAATAGATGTGAGTGCCATCTCAGACTAAAACTGCCCATAGCAGTCAGGGCAAGGTGTACTGGGAAACATTATTCATTATTCCATTTATAGGTGTATAGACACACTTCTGATACTGTATATGCACTGATCAGACACTTCTATGGTCAGCCATGTCTTAAGGAAACAATAGTGAGGATCCAGGGAAATCCAAGCGGACTTTTCCTCTAGACTGATCTGCCTGGTGTCTCTACTGAGGTCTATAGGTGCCCATAGCTGTGATCGCTGACAGTTCTGCAGAAATATTTAGGAACAGTGAACAATGTTGTCTCACTATCAGTACTTTTTATCTATGTAGGTGTGTGTACATCGTAAGAAATGTGACTGCAGTCCAAGTCTTACAATTCAACACTATATGAGCGTCATGTAGATATCTGGTACACTTTATGTAAAGCCATTACGCAGATATCCATTCTTTCTATGTTCAAGATATTTTTTATTACCGTAATTTCATATTAACAAACATCACAACATAACAAAAGAAAGAAAAAAAGAAGCTTCCATTGCCTTAATGCTCCTGTGTCAGCCCACATGCTGATAGATGTCTCATAGTATATACAGTATATAGTATATATACCATCTTATTTCTATTATTTTACAGTTCCTTTTCTTTATTAATGTGCTTATGGGTCTCCATGTCAAAGGGCTAACCCTAGGAGGAGAAAAAATGTCAGACATCCATTCTTTCTGGTAATATTATCACATTTGCCTTTCAGATTAATGCTTTGCAAGAAGTGCTAGAAAAACTTAAAAGTAAAAGACTACCACTATTTGAAAAGAAATATGGACAGGTGCCAATGGTAAGTTGTGTGTTTTAACTCACTAGATCACAATGTGCAGATAACTATATAAGTGGCAGTCCTTAATGTACTAAATCACTGAGTCTAATGGCAATTATTATCATTGAAATTATTACTACTAATAATGCATGGCTTTAACGAATGACTTAATTATCAATATGCTTACTTTGCACAAAATGTTGTTTTCATTCTGTGTAAGAACTGCCTTTATCTCTGCCTGATAAACACATATTGGTAATTAATCTAAGCTGGTTTATTAGGAATAATGAATGCAATGGATGCATTTCCAAATTAAATGCAGTGAGAATGTCTCAGTCATGTTTGGAAATAGGTCAGATGGGAGATTTGACACACTGTACGTTCTTTGTCAGCTCAGCATAGAAATATATGGGAACCCCTCAATGTCACATGGGAGAAGGGAAACGTTATCCCAGTGATTTATAAATTGCTAATTACCTTGGTAAAAAAAACATCACTGTGCTAAAAATGTCAACATAATCTCAGAATGAAAGTCCAAAGGAAAAAGGGCTGTAGATACAAACATCAGCATAATCATTTGCGAGGCTCCGTTCACACCAGGGCTTTTCATTGCGCGTCTTTTTCTGTGCTGAAATGCATGCAAACCAAAATCCCATGTATTCCAAAGGGGGCAGTTCACGCAAAGGCGCTGAAAACAAATAAACCCATGGTTTAAAATAGTCCATGAGCTTCTTTTATGGCACTTATCAGCTTGTTTTGCTCCATAGACTTCAATAGAAACACGCCAATCAGCGTATTTTTGCGCGTTTTTGCAGCGGAGATGCTTTTCATTGAACAACTGAAATCTAGCCTTAAAACGGTCTTTCATATGAACAGAAAACGCCTGTAAAACACGCTGAAACGCACATAAAAAAGGGCCTAGTGTGAATGGGGTCTAAAAAGTGAAATGCTTCCATTACATTTGCTTTTCTGCATACAGCCTACCTTGATGAAAAACTTAATTAAAAGGAGAACTATGAGGTGAGTGCTTTTCACTCACCTCATAGTTCTAGCCGACCTGTGACAATGAGACTGTCACAGGTCGGCTCAATAGATCGGGAGGTGAGCGAACATATACCGGCGTTCGCTCACCTCTCGATCCTGTCACGGCTCTCTGCCGTGACAGGGGAGGGGCTGGATTCCCCCCTCCCCACTCCGATCCGCCAGCGCTGACTGGCGGAACGGACGGGGGAGGGGGCGGGTCTCGACATCGATGTCGGGATCCGCTCTGGCTGCGGGATCTCAGTATACCGCGAGCTGTAGCTCGCGGTATACTGAGCTTAGGGTGACGGGAGGACGCTAGTTTGTGTCCTCCCGTTACCCTAAGGAGAACTATGGGGAAAAGCCCTGACCCCATAGTTCTCCTTTAATACACTTAACAACCAGCATGCTTAGCAACCAACAAGTGTTGTACAATATAGCATAAAGAGTGCAGGGGTCAGGAGTATATAATGTACCCAGATGCAGTCTTCAGGAATATGTCATATACAGACCATCGTATAGAGTGCAGTGGATCAGGCAAAGTAACCTATTAGAACCGTCTGTACTAAAATGATTATTATGCCAGTCTTATGCCTTTTTTTTTGGACAGTAGTTGGCCTATTACCCCTAATTGCCAGAATTTATTAACAGGATTCCCCCCTTATAGGTGGGAGCCTCTCCTACCTCTGCCTGGCCCTGATTGTCATTCCTTTAATTGAATCTCTACAGTATAGACTGGAGGATCCAGCTGTAAATCAATGGCAGCTTGTAAGCTTTATTATGGACTTGTTAAAGGGTCAGAAACACAAACTTCTGCACGTACATTTACAACACTGGAGACTAAGAGATACAGTATAACAAGACAGAAGATAATCCAACCCACAAGTGCCTACCAAAAACTATAATATAACTATAAGAAGGCACATTATAGTGTAATTCTTGAGAGTGAATATTTTGAGCTTTTTATTACAGTGTTTACCTTACCTGTGCCCAGATATTACATTTTTAACATATTTTTAGGAAGTAAAACAGCTTTAAAACCAGTGACGTGCGGTACCTCTTGCGCCGGGTGAGGCATTCCCAGCCCCGCCCCCCACCTGATGAAGCCCCACCCCCAACCCGTCCCCAAGCTAGTGTAAAGG